>NW_003852522.1:1629581-1634665 GCF_000181295.1 Otolemur garnettii
GTTTGGCACTTGTAGCTCAGTGGCTAGGGTACCAGGCACATACAGCAGAGCTGGCAGGTTCAAATCCAACCTAGGACTGCCAAACAACAAGAACTAGAACCAAAAAATAGCTGGGTGTTGTGGTGGGTCCCTGTAGTCCCAACTACTTGGGAGGCTGAAGCAAGACAATTGCTTAAGCCCAAGAGTTTGAGGTTGCTGTGAGCTGTGATGCCATGACACTCTACCAAAGGCAACATAACGAGACTCTGTCTCAAAAAACAATAACAACAACAAAAGAAACAAGAGTCTTTCTCTGTTCCCAGCTGGATGGAGTGCAGTGACACAATCATAGCTTACTACAGCTTACAATTCCTGGGCTCATGCAGTCCTCCTGAGTAGCTAGGACCACAGATGCACACCACCATTATCTAGCTTTTTTTTTTTGGTAGAGTTGGGGGCTGACTATGTTGCACAGGCTGGTCTCAAATTCTTGGCCTCATACAATCCTCCTGCCTTGGCCTCCTAAAGTGCTGGGATTACAAGTGTGAACCACCATGCCTAGCCACAGCTAACTTTCTACCTGGGTTATGTGACTACCTAAGTAGTTGGAGGTAGTCAAGTAACCTGATTTGGGGTCAGGGGAAGTACTTGGCACATGATAATCAGAACCTCCAACAGGGACAGATTAGGAAATAAATCAGAAAAAACATGATTTTTGAGCCTGAACTGTCTGGAATTCAATCCTACTCTATCCCTTTGCTCCTGGGTAATTCAGAGCACTCGAAATACCCTAGGGATACTCCTCTTCATTCCATGTCTTACCTGCCAGAGATCTAGGCCCAGCACACCAAAGCTATCATAGGCGTAGATATTGGCATCAGGGGAGTACTCAGGGTTGTCGATTTCTGGGTGGATCCAGGTGCCCTTGTAATCTGGGTTGTCGATCTGCCGGGGCTTCCACTCGCCCTGTGGAAGGAAAAAGGAACCCGTAGGATGAGTGAGGTCAGTGCACCCCCCACTGTAAGCCCCAGCCCTGCTGAGAGCCCCAGACCCACCTTGTACTCAGGGTTCTGAATTACTGGTGGTTCCCACTCTCCATCCATTTCCTCATCCCAGTCCTCAGGCTTCTTAGCATCTGGGTCAGGAATGTGTTCAGGCTTGTCCCAGTCCTAGGAGGGGTACAAACAGGTCAAAGGAGACCCAGCTGCCTTCTACATCCTCTAAGAAAGAGCTCCTGCCCAAGCACAAACCTCAGGCTTGGAGTCTGTAGGGTCATCTATCTTGGCCCGCTCGTCCCAGTCATCTGGCTTTGCAGCATCAGGATCCTTTATCTTCTTGGGTGGCAAGAAGTCCCAGTCATCCTCCAAGGAGCCTGACTCTACCTGGCTGTTGTCAATCTTCACCTCATAAGTATTGTCTGGCCTCACGATCAGTGTGTACAGGTGTGTAAACTCATCATCCTGAGGAGAACAGGAGGTGAATGACACCCCTCATTAGGTTGGCCTTGGAGCCTCCCCTGACAGCCATTTGCAACCACCCCAGGCATACCTTGCAACGAATGTCCTTGTTGATCAACACATTCTTGCCCTTGTAGTTGAAAATGACGTGAACCTTCTTGGTGCCAGGGCCACAGATGTCAGGGCCTAGATGGGAAACAGATCAAGTTAAGAAATCAGAGGCCCCATCTTTATAAAAGGAAGACTTAGGCTGGGTGCAGGGGCTCACACCTGTAATCCTAGAACTCTGGGAGGCTAAGGGGGATGGATCGCTTGAGCTCACAAGTTTGAAACCAGCCTGGGCAAGACTGAGACCCTGTCTCTAATAAAAATGAAAAACTGAGACAAGGATCGCTTGAGGCTGCTGTGAGCTATGACACCATAGCACTCTACCAAGGGTGACAAAGAGAGACTGTCTCAAAAAAAAAAAAAAAAAAAAAGGAAGACTAGTTCTTAAACTCAGGCCTGTCAAGTCTGAAAAGATCAAGTTCAGACCCTGACTCTCCCCTTAAGGAGCTAGGGATACAGCCTTAAGTTAAAAAAAAAAAAAAATCAGTGCTCTAAAACCCAAAATCCTCATTTCTAAATCTGGAAGATACTTAGATAAAATCACACAAATTAACAGAACAGATCCACAATTATAACATAATAGATTGCTAACTGTGACCTATCACTTTAGAGCCTCCTCCAGAGAGAAAACTGATTATTTAAGTGCTATCTATGCTCTCAAAAATCACCTTCTTGGGTTACAATGAACTCACAGGGTCTCAGTCTCCCTCCAACTAAAAGGGCAGAGGTCAGCATCAAGGCACAACTCACCAAACATGATGTTGTATTCTGAGTCTCCGTGCATGTCCGTCTGGTCCAAACCATCAGGAAACAGTTTCACGTAACCGCCCCCACAGTCGATGTTCTGCTCGTGTTTCACAGTGAACTGCACCACTAGCGTCTGGCCCTTATTGCTGAAGGGCTCAAATCTGGCCGATAGAGCGTAAAAGCGGGCATCCTGGCTAGTCTGCAGCCCTGAGATGAGAGGACAGTAAGGTCACTGTTGAGCTCTGGCCCCAAAGGATCCCGAGACCTAATAGATACAGTGACTTCCTCCTTCCTCCACCTGCAGGATTATCCAGTCTTGGGTGCTGACTACAGCTTCTGCCAAGAAGTCCTCCTGAATCTGAGTACCCATTCCCAAGTTCTTACCTTTATCTTTCTCCTGGTCACCGTAGAACTTGCCGGAACTGAGGACGAATTTGCCAAAATCTGACTTGTGTTTGGATTCAATCCAGCGGTTGGTCCACCCATCTACGGGTTCACAGAGGTAAGTCAGCTCAGCTGTAACAGTACCCCACCTCCCGCCACCAAACATCTGCCGAGAGCCACAAGCTGCTAGGGGCAGAAAAGGAGATACCCCGACTCTTCCCACCCCATTCTCCACCTTGACACCTCGAATGGATTAAGAGATCATCGGGCGAACACTAACTCCCGCCGCGGGCCCTCCACGCTCCCCAGGGACGTAGAAGAAGGATCGCCCGCGGCTCTAGTCTCTGGAGGCCACTGTGTTGGCCCTCTGAGTGGTAATTACAGACAACGCAGATCAGGGCTGGGGGGGCATGCCGCGTCGTCAGGGAGGCCTCGAGGCGGGATGAGGCGTTACCTCCATCCAGAAACTGTTCCTTGAAATGGACGGAGGGCTTGGCGGCGGCCAGACCAAGGAGGCCAAGCAGCAGCGGCACAGACAGCAGCATGGCGGGCCAAGGGGGCGGCGGCTGACGGGCCCTTTAAAAACGACCCTTCAGCAGCGGCTCTGCAGTAGAGACGGACGCCGCCGCCCGCCTAGCACTTTTATAAACGCCCGCCTCTCACACCAACCTGACCCAACCCTTGAGCCCGCCCTTCACTTCTTATCATTGGTCTATGACTACAACTCTTTCTTTCCATTGGGTCTGTTTCGGCTCAGCAAGTTAGGATGTGCCTCGGAACGCTGGGTTCCCAGATGGCTGATTTCTATTGGACGCGCTACTGGCCAATGAGGGTCGACCACGCGTTGTGGGGGACGCCCTCTGGTGGAGTAGGGGCCGCGAACCCCTCAGGCCAGGTCATGTGACCAGATCTCAACCCAGCCCCGCCCCCGCCCGCGTGCGCCGCTTGGGGTCAGTTTAAAGAACCGACGGGACCGGGTGTGTCCTGGGACCTGGAACCTGTCCCGGCTTCGTCCCACTATGTGGAGGGGGAATTCAGCCACTTCTTTCCCTGCATTTGGGGAACCCCCACCTCTCCTTTCTCCACCTAAAATGGGACAGAGCTCGGGTCTGGGGCTAGGCTGCATCCCGGTGCTATATAGCCTTGCAGCCATGGGGAGAATGCCAGGTCTCTCGTCCTTCCACCACCTAGCACCCTGGCAGCGGGTTGGATTTCCGCTGTGTGACCTGGGGCAAGTCATTAGCCTCTCTGAATTGACAGGCGCTCCTGAGCGGCCAGGAGTGGGTACCCTGGCCAGATGGTACCTGTCAGAAATGCTTTTAAAGTTTTCATAGCTGTTTCAGGACAGAGGACAAGAATCAGAGAAAGCTTAAAGATGGGTTTGTAGGCGGTGGCTCCGAAGGTGGGGGTAGGGTTATTAACCTAATTAGAGCTGCCCCTTTACTCTCTTCTCTGTGGTAATGAAGAGGGTCGCTGCCTTGTGGTCTCCCACAAACGGCCGGGCTTTTGCAATTAAACGGCTGTAGGGGGCAGAGTAAGGGGTTCCGTTTAGGGAGGAAAAGAAGACACAGATGGCCAGAAAGACAACATCCGAGGACATAGGGAAGACCCCTAGGTCTGGAGTCCTATTCTGAAGTCAGAGACACGTGACTGACACCGGCACCCTGCACCCCTGCTATAGAAAAGAGGAAGAGCTTGGGGGTTTCCAAACTGGACCTAGGAGCACTGGCGTGAATGGAGAAGTGTAGAAATCCCGACAAACCGGTGAGGAGGGGCTGTGTCCTGGCTAGCAGTGGCGATTCGGAAAGAGGAGGAATGAAAAAAGAAAAAAAATTACTTGGAGAGGGTCTCCGGTTAAAAACAAAGGAGAGGAAAAGAAAAGAAATGAGGAGTCATGGGGAAGTTGGGTTCTGCCACTTCTCTCAGGCATTATCCAGTGTTGCCTAGCTTGAGACCCCTAGACAAGAATGCAGTCATCGCTGTGACCACCCCAGGGCTGCCACTAACCCTCCCACTTACCCTACAGTCCTGTGTAACACCTGGGCTTGGTGCTTCCTGCCCAAGGGTATACACCGCCTATCTTGTTCATCTCATCACCACCCCCACCCCTGGTTCTCCTGCAGTACCTAACAGAGAACATATTTAAAAACTACTTGCTATACTTGCTGCATGACAGAAGAGAGGAAGAAAGGACTCTTCTGGGAATTAAATAAACAAAAGAACAGTGATGAGGAATTTGAGGAACACATCCTGAATACAGGACCTCACTGTAGGGTCTGGATTGGGGGATATTAGTAACTCCATTTTGCAGACTCAAATAATAATTGTGATGTTAGGCTCGGCGCCTGTGGCTCAAGCGGCTAGGGCGCTGGCCACGTACACCTAAGGTGGCGGGTTCGAATCTCCAGC
>NW_003852522.1:1635352-1650630 GCF_000181295.1 Otolemur garnettii
CCTGCCTCAGCCTCCCAAGTAGCTGGGACCACAGGCGCCTGCCACAACGCCCAGCTATTTTTTGGTTGCAGTCGCCATTGTTGTTTGGCGGGCCCAGGCTGGATTCGAACCCACCACCTTAGGTGTATGTGGCTGGCGCCTTAGTCACTTGAGCCACAGGCGCCAAGCCACTAGTGATATATTTTTTAACATTTCAACTGGGATTTATTTTTATTCATTTATTATTTTTTGGAGACAGAATCTCACTTTGTCTTCCTGGGTAGAGTGTCATAGCGTCATATATCACAGCAACCTCAAACTCCTGGACTCAAGCAATCCTCTTGCCTCAGCCTCCCAAATAGCTGGGATTACAGGCACCCACCACAATGCACAACTAGTTTTTAGAGACAGGGTCTCACTCTTGCTCAGGCTGTGATTTTTTTTGCCTTAGATGGAGTCTTGTTCTGTTGCCTTCATTAGAGTGCATTATAACTCACTACAACCTTAAACTCCTTGGCTCAAGGAATCCTTCTGGTTTAGCCACCTGAGTAGCTAAGACCACAGGCTACAAAAGGAGTGGGAGAGGCGGGACATCTGACTATGTTGCTCAGGCTGGTCTTGAATTCCTGACCTCAAGCAATCCATCTTGGCCTCCCAAAGTGATACAGTTACAGGTGTGAGTCACCGTACCTGGTCGGGAAATTTAAAATTACACTTGTGGGGCCAAGTGAGGTGGCTCATACCTGTAATCCCAGCACTTGGGAGGCCAAGGTGGGTGGATTGCCTGACTTCACAGGTCTGAGACCAGCCTGAGCCAGAGCAAGACTCCATCTCTAAAAAATAGCCAGGCATGGTGGTGGGCGCCTGTAGTCCCAGCTATTTCAGAGACTGAGACAAGAGAATCACTTAACCCCAAGAGTTTGAGGTTGCTGTGAGCTATGAGGCAAGGGTGACAAAGTGAGACTTTGTCTCAAAAAAAAAATTACATTTGTGTTTCACATTATATTTATATAGGACATCACTAATCTAGACTACATGTTATTGCCCTGACGTTGATTTTCTCAGAGCACAGTGGGATTTGGAGCATTGTAATTTATGATCCAATTTCTACTAAGTCCTGAACCTTAGGCAAGTCATATCACCCTCTGAGTCTGTTTCCTCATCTGTGAAATGGGAGAGGGGTATATCAGTACATCATAAAGTTTGGGGGAGAGGTGAAATAATAGGGCAGCGCCTGTGGCTCAAAGGAGTAGGGCACTGGCCCCATATTCTGGAGGTGGCAGGTTCAAACCTGGCCCTGGCCAAAAAAAAAAAAAAAAAAAAAAAGAAGAAATGAAGTAATACACCTGTAGTACTTAGCACTGGGCTGAGCAAATAGGAAGTAGTCCATATGGGTTAGCTGCCACCTTGAGTATAACTATTGCTAGGTGAGTGCTTCTTCCCTCTATAAATGGGGATGGTCCCTCCCCAGCTTCCCTTAGAAAATGTCAAAGCAGGCTCAGCACTAGTAGCTCAGTGGTTAGGAAGTGGGCCACATATGGGCAGGGTCTGGGGGGGGGTTTAGCAGGTTTGAACCGGCTGGGACCTGCTAAACAATGACAACTACAACAAAAAAAATAGCTGAGCATTGTGGTGGGCGCCAGTAGTCCCAGCTACTTGGGAGGCTGAGGCAAGAGAATCGCTTAAGCCCAAGAGTTTGAGGTTGCTGTGAGCTGTGGCCCTTACTGAGGGCAACATAGTTAGACTCTGCCTCAAAAAAAAAAAAAAGCTAAAAAGAAAGAAAATGTCAAAGGAGTTGACTTGCAGAATTATCATCTTCAGAGTCCACTAGCCACTGCCCTCTCCCAGGGCAAATGAGAATCTCAGAAAGGCAGAGGGCTCTGAGGCTCAGAGAGGATGAAGTCCAAGGTCACACAGCCCGCTGGAAGCGAGGCTAGTGGCAGATGACTCAAAACAGAACTGTGCTTCTGACCTTGAGGTCAGCTATTTTACCTCTTCAGTCAACCAGATGACAGAGGGCGAACCAGGGTGGAGGTGGGAAGTGAGTACCTTGCAGCCTTTGAGCTCAAGGGCCACACTCAAGATGGCCACGTTTTGAGCCCTGCACTGCGCTGGTTTCACTCAAGATGGCAGCACAGCTCCGGGTTCCGGTTCCGGTTGCTCACGCTGCCGCAGGGGACAAGACAAGCGTGAAGGGAAATAGCCATGGCGGATGGTCCTGTGGCTGAACAGCTGCTGCGGCGGCTGGAGGTGGCTGATGGCGGCCTGGATAGTGCGGAGCTGGCAGCCGAGCTCGGCGTGGAGCACCAAGCGGTGGTGGGCGCTCTGAAGAGTCTACAGGCGCTGGGTGAGGTGAGCCGGGCCCCTGTTGCCGGCCCCTCGCTTTTGCACCTATAGTCCCCTTGCCGCAAGAGCCATAACTTCCAGGCCAGACTTGCACAGCTTGACTAGGGGTATTGTAGTAGGTATATGTGTCCACGCCGGAATACTTGAGAGTCTGGAACGAGCGAGTGTTGGGACGCCTCGCTAAACATCCGTTGAGGCGGGATCAGCGTGAGGACGACAGTACTATGATGGTTAAGGAAGGTGCTGCCTTCACGGAGGTTGTGATCTAATAGGGAGGTGTTGGAAGTGACCAGAGTAATGGGAGAAGCACAGGGAACCCAGCAGTGGCAGATGCCCCAGCCTTGGGAGTAAGGGAGAGCAGCCTGGTAGAATTAACCGCTGAGTCAGGTCTCTGCACTGTGGAGGAAAGCAATGGCACTTAAGGAATCAGTGGATGGAAGTTTAGGGAGATGACAGGTGGTGAAAAAGACCAGCACACCCAGAACTGCAGGGCCTCCTAGGTCATAGTCACCAGTCTACTGGGAGCCATGTCAGGAGCCAGAGCTGGTCAGATGTGCTATCTACATCACCTTTGGAAGAATGGCAGGGGGAAGACTGGAATCCATTGGATGAGAGCAGAGGCTGACACATTCACAAGCTAGAGGCATAATGTCTGACAGTGGGGAGGCAGCTAGAATGGGGAGTGAGGACTACCTGGAGATTCCAGACAAGGCCAGGGGAACAAGGATGGAACCTGGCTTTCCAATTTGGGCAAATGGACGCCTCTTGGCGTCACAGGAGGGAGATGCTGAGGGGCCAGTGGGTCACCCAGGTTGAGGTTTGTCCATGAGGCTGGGATCTGGGCTATTTATTCATCCAGCTCGTGTTCTGTGTACCACTGTGGTCTCAGCTTATCCAATCTTTGCCATAGTCCTAGGCTGATGGCACTGTTACCCTAGCTTGCAGATGTGACAACTGATGTTCAGCATTGGTCAGTAACTTTTTCTTTTCTTTTTCTTTCTTTCTTTTTTTTTTTTTTGAGATAGATTCTCAACCTGTTGCCCTGGGTAGAGTGCCATAGTGTCATAACTCACAGCAACCTTCAACTTTTGGGCTCAAGCAAGCCTCTTGCCTCAGTTTTTCTATTTTCAGTAGAGACAGGGTCTCCCTTTTGCTCAGGCTGGTCTCAAACTCATGAGCTCAAGCTATCCACCTGCCTTAGCCTCCCAGAGTACTAGGATTACAGGCATAAGCCACCGTGCCCAGCCTGGTCAGTAACTTAATTAGTCACTAGAAGGGGCTGGCAAATCCAGATTTGAAATTAGGGCACTCAGGGTGCAGAGCCCAGGGTCCTCAATGCAGAGAGATTGCAGCTTTAGTGTGTGGGGTGACAGTATCTTTTTCTTTTTTTTTTTTTTTTCGAGACAGAGCCTCAAGCTATTCCCCTGGGTAGAGTGCTGTGGCATCACAGCTCAGCTCACAGCAACCTCCAACTCCTGGGCTCAAGCGAGTCTCCTGCCTCTGCCTCCCAAGTAGCTGGGACCACAGGCGCCCGCCACAACGCCCGGCTATTTTTTGGGTTGCAGCAGCCATCATTGTTTGGCGGGCCCAGGCTGGATTGGAACCTGCCACCTTAGGTGTATGTGGCTGGCGCCTTAGCCACTTGAACCACAGGCGCCGAGCTGGGTGACAGTATCTTAATGATCATGAAATTGCCATTTGTGTAGGTCACTGAGGGTTAAATAATGACAATTTAGGGCAGTGCCTGTGGCTCAAAGGAGTAGGGCACTGGCCCCATATGCTGGAGGGTGGCGGATTCAAACCCAACCCTGGCCAAAAACTGCCCCCGCCCTCCCCAAAAGAGACAATTTAATGTGGCTAAACCTAATGATGATACTGACAATAATAGCAACAATAATATATTAGTAGTTAGAATTCATGAAGCACTTGTTACATGTTAAGAATTCTACATTTGGGGTGGTGCCTGTGGCTCAAAAGGGTAGGGTGCTGTTCCCTTATGCTGGCGGTGGCGGGTTCAAACCCAGCCCCGGCCCAAAAAAAAAGAATTCTACATTTGGGCGATGCCTGTGGCTCACTGAGTAGGGCGTCAGCCCCATATACCGAGGGTGGTGGGTTCAAACCTGGCCCCAGCCAAACTGCAACAAAAAAAATAGCCAGGCACTATGGCGGGCACCTGTAGTCCCAGCTACTCAGGAGGCTGAGGCAAAAGAATCACCTAAGCCCAGGAGTTGGAGGTTGCTGTGAGCTGTGTGATGCAATGGTACTCTACTAAGGGCAATAAAGTGAGACTGTCTTCCCCCCCCCCCCGAAAGAATTCTACATTCAGGGCCAGGCAGGGTGGCTCACGCCTATAATCCTACCACTCTGGGAGGCTGAGTCTGGTAGATTGCCTGAGCTCACAGGTTCAAGACCAGCCTGAGCCAAAGCAAGAGCTGGCCTCTAAAAATATCTGGGCATTGTGGCAGGTGCCTGTAGTCCCCGGGAGGCTGAGGCAAGAGAATCCTTTGAGCCCAAGAGTTTGAGGTTGCTATGAGCTATGATGCCACAGCACTCTACTGAGGATGACAAAAGTGAGACTCTGTCTCAAAAACAAACCAAAAAAAGAGTTCTGCATTCAGGCCGGTTGCAATGGCTCACGCCTATAACCCTAGCACGCTGGGAGGCTGAGGCAGGTGGATTGCTTGAGCTCAGGAGTTCAAGACCAACTTGAGCAAGAGCAAGACCCCATCTCTAAAATTAGCCAGGTATTGTGGTGGGTACCTGTAGCTCCAGCTACTCAGGAGGCTGTGGCAGGAGGATTTCTTTTTTTTTTTTTTTTGAGACAGAGCCTCAAGCTGTCCCCCTTGGGCAGAGTGCCGTGGCATTACAGCTCACAGCAACCTCCAACTCCTGGGCTCAAGCGAGTCTCCTGCCTCCGCCTCCCAAGTAGCTGGGACCACAGGCGCCCGCCACAACGCCCGGCTATTTTTTGGTTGCAGCCGTCATTGTTGTTTGGCGGGTCCGGGCCGGGGATTCGAACCCGCCACCTTAGGTGTACGTGGCTGGCGCCTTAGCCGGTTGAGCTATAGGCGCCGAGCCGAGGAGGATTTCTTGAGTCTAAGAGTTTGAGGTTGCTGTGAGCTATGATGCCATGGTACTCTTACCCAGGGTGACAGAGTGAGACTCTGTCTCAAAAACAAAAGAACATTCAGCCTGAGCAAGAGCAAGACACCATCTCTAGCAAAAAATAGAAAAATTAACTGTAGTCCCAGCTACTGAGGAGACTAAGGCAGGAGGATTGCTGAAGCCCAGGAGTGTGAGGTTGCAATGAACTGTGGTGATACCACTGCATTCTAGGCTGGGCAACAGAGTGAGACTCTATCTCCCCAAAAAGAAAAAGAAATTACATTCTTTCCACGTATTAATTGAATTACTTTTTGAAACCCTCTGATGTAGAGCCATCACACATTTCTCTTATAGATAAAAAAAGTTGCTCAAGGCTTGATGCCTGTAGCTCAATGGCTAAGGCACCAACCACATACACCAGAGCTGGCAGGTTCAAATCCAGCCTGGGCCTGCCAAACAATGACAACTACAACCAAAAAAAAAATAGCTGAGTGTTGTGGCCGGTGCCTGTAGTCCCAGCTACTTGGGCGGCTGAGGCAAGAGCATCGCTTAAGCCCAAGAGTTTGAGTTTGCTGTGAGCTGTGATGCCATGGCACTCTATATAGGGTGACATAGTGAGACTCTGTCTCAAAAAAAGTCGCTCAGAGGTGTTAAGCAACTTCCCTGAGGACAGACAGTGAGTTAGGAGCTGAGCAAGGATTAGAGGGAACTAGAAACTGTGGGCCCCTCCTAGCCAATTCCTGTCTGTGTGACCCTAGACCTGTCCTTATCCTTTGATCCTCACATTTTGGTTTGTAATATGGGCTTCCAAGGCCCCCCACGTCTAGCTGGGCCTTACATTTCTCTGCAGGTCATCGAAGCTGAACTTCGCTCCACCAAACGCTGGGAGCTTACTGCCGAGGGCGAGGAGATTGCACGGGAGGGCAGCCACGAGGCCCGTGTGTTTCGCAGCATCCCCCCAGAGGGCCTGGCTCAAAGCGAGCTCATGGTAGGGATATGAGGAGCAGCAAATAGGGTGAAGGGGGCTCTCATGCCCTACTCACAGCAACCTCTCTCCTCCAGAGACTGCCCAATGGCAAAGTGGGCTTCAGCAAGGCCATGTCCAACAAGTGGATCCATGTGGACAAGAGTGCAGCCAATGGGCCCCGGGTGTTCCGAGTGGTGAGTCCCTGCAGATGGGTGGGCACATGGATGGTCAGATAGAGCCCCTGGTCCTGACACCCTTACCATGGCAGGTCGATAACATGGAGGACGAGGTGCAGCGGCGCCTCCAGCTGGTCCAGGGGGGACAGGCTGAGAAACTGGGTGAGAAGGAGAGGAGTGAGCTCAGGAAGAGGAAGCTGCTGACTGAAGTGTGAGTGGGGCCACCAGAAGCTCACCTGCATGGCACTGTGGGGGCTGGTGGGAGGTAGTTGTCCTGTCCACATCGGGCCATAGGTTCCAATAGCCTTCTCTCAGCCCCCTTTTACACTGTGGTTGTCAAGCCTGTGTGCCAGCTTGTGCCACCACAGGGCCTTTGCCCATATAGCACCTGCCAAGAACTGTCTTCTCACCAATCTTCAAGGCAGGCTCTGCATCAAAGCTCCACTTAGGTATCACTTTAAAGAGTCTACTCTGATATCCTCCTCTCCCCTCAAGTTCCACAAGAACACCCCACTCCTAGTCTTCATCCCTTTGGCCTGCTCATTTCGTCCATAGGCCTTAGCACTACCTGAAGTTGAACCACTGGCCAGGCCCCTGGAATCTGGATAGACTGGTGGCTCTGCTCTCCCAGGACAGACATCCCCTATGAGCAGACACAGAGTTGCAGAGAGAACGCAGACTAGAGCCGGGCTGCCTGATTGAAGTCAGGGCTCTGCCACTTTGTAGCTGTGAGACCTTGACCAAATCACCTGGCCTGTCCTGGCCTCAGTTTCCTTATCTGTAAAATAGCCCTTTCTCGGCTTGGCACCCGTAACACAGTGGTTACGGCACCAGCCACATGAACCAAGGGTGGCGGGTTTGAACCCTACCCCGGCCAACTAAACAACTGCAACAAAAAAATAGCCAGGGGTTGCGCCTATGGCTCAGTGAGTGGGGCAATAGCCCCATATACTGAGAGTGGCGGGTTTGAACCTGGCCCTGGCCAAACTGCAACAACAACAACAAAAATAGCCAGGAGTTGTGGCAAGCACCTGTAGTCCCATGAGTTGGAGGTTGCTGTGAGCTGTGATAGCACAGCACTCTACTGAGAGCGACATAGTGAGACTGTCTCAAAAAACAAACAAAAAAAAATAGCTCTTTCTCATGGGGCTGTGGGGACACTTTAGTGGAACACAATAAATCTGATAGACTTTGCCTAAATTATTGCTCCTAGCTGTGTGCTTGGCACCTCAAAAAGATCGTGGCACACATTCTTTTCTTCATAAGTGCTTGTCGAATGAGTGAGTGAACACAGGGAGATAAGTGGTGGCTATCTGGGAGGATTTCAGGTGATGATAAATGTCTGGAAGAAAATGAAGCAGAATGACTTCGTGGGTAGCATTGGGATTCATATCAGAAGCAGATCAAGGAAAGCCTCTTGGAAGAGGTGACAGCAGCATCCCCTTCCCTCCTTTGGTTGCAGGACCCTGAAAACCTACTGGGTAAGCAAAGGTAGTGCCTTCAGCATCACCATCTCCAAGCAGGAGACAGAGCTGAGCCCAGAGATGATCTCCAGGTGACGGGTGGCCCCAGTGTGAGAAATAGGTCGGGGCATGGCAGGAGAGGGAGGCTGGCAGATCTCACCAGGCCCTTGCACCGCACATCCCCCCCCCCCCACAGCGGCTCCTGGCGAGACCGGCCCTTCAAGCCCTACAACTTCGAAGCACATGGTGTCCTCCCTGACAGTGGCCACCTGCACCCCCTGCTCAAGGTCCGCTCCCAATTTCGACAGATCTTCCTGGAGATGGGGTGAGCACCAGGCTGGGGGTGGGCAACTCAGCCACAGAGTACAGGCAGTGCAGTCAGGCCGCCTCTCCCACCAGGTTCACTGAGATGCCCACTGACAACTTCATCGAGAGCTCCTTCTGGAATTTTGATGCCCTCTTCCAGCCCCAGCAGCACCCAGCTCGAGATCAGCATGACACCTTCTTTCTTAGAGGTGAGTCAGCTCTGAGGGCCTGGCTGAGAGGACATGAGAGGCCCCGGGACTGGGTGGGGCTTTAGAGGAAGGGCGTCTCACTTGATAAAATTGAATACATCCTTGGTTTGGCCAACAAGGACTGAAGAGCTGGTTTATCATTCTCTGTGATCTCTTCCTTTCCCACCCCAAGTCTCTGCTCTTCTCTAGACATACCAGGTGGTGCCCACCTCAGGGCCTTTGCTCATGCTGTGTTTTTCACCAAGAACTATTTTCTTTTTTTTCTTTCTTTTTTTTTAGACAGAGTCTCAAGCTGTTGCCCTGGGTAGAGTGTAATGGTATCACAGCTCACAGCAACCTCAAACTTTTGGGTTGAAGCGATTCTCTTGCGTCAGCCTCCCAGGTAGCTACAACTACAGGCACCTGGCTATTTTTTTGTTGCCGTTGTCATTGTTGTTTAGCTGGCCTGGGCAGGATTCAAACCTGCCAGCCTTGGTATATGTGGCCAGTGCCCTACCCACTGAGCTACGGGCGCCACCCACCAAGAACTATTTTCTCAGGCTGGGCCAGGTGGCTCAGCCTATAATCCTAGCACTTTGGGAGGCTGGGGCGGGTGAATTGCCTGAGCTCACAGGTTCAAGACCAGCCTGAGCCAGAGCAAGACTCTGTCTCTAAAAATAGCCAGGCATTATGGTGGGTACTTGTAATCCTAGCTTCTCCGGAGGCTGAGGCAAGAGAATCACTTCAACCGAAGAGTTTGAGGTTACTGTGAGCTATGAGGCCATAGCACTCTATGGAGGGTGACAAAGTAAGACACTGTCTCAAAAAAAAAAAAAAAGAAGAACTGTTTTGAACTGTTTTCTCCAAGATCTTCAAGGCAGGCCATGCATCAAACCATTGCTCTGCTCCTTTGTCACCTCAGAGAAGCCACTCTGACATATTCCCTACATCCCCCCAAGTTCTACAAAAGCCTCTTACACATAGTCTTTTTGTTTTAGACAAGGTCACTGGGAGGCTATTATCATGCTAATCTTTTTTTTAGAGACAGTCTTACTTTGTCACCCTCAGTAGAGTGCTGTGACATCACAGCTCACAGCAACCTCCAGCTGTTGTGCTTAGGTGATTCTTTTACCTCAGCCTCCCAAGTAGCTGGGACTACAGGTGCCTGCCACAATGTCCAGTTTTGTTTTGTTTTTTTATAGAAACAGAGTTTTACTTTGTTGCTCTTGTTAGAGTGCCATGGCATCACATAGCTCACAGCAACCTTCAACTCCTGGGCTTAGGCAGTTCTCTTGCCTCAGCCTCCTGAGTAGCTGGGACTTCAGGCACCTGCCACAACGCCTGGCTATTTTTTTGTTGCAGTTTGGCTAGGGCCAGGCTTGAATACTCTACCCTTGGTATATGGCGCCTGCGTGCTACTCACTGAGCCACAGGTGTCACCCCTATTCTTTTGTTTTTTGAGACAAGAGTTTTACTGTGTTGCTCTCAGTAGAGTGCTATGGCGTCACAGCTCACAGCAACCTCCAACTCTTGCCTCAGCCTCCCAAGTAGCTGGGACTGTAGGTGCCTGCCACAATGCCCGGCTATTTTTTGTTGCAGCTGTTTAGTTGGCCCAGGCTGGGTTTGAACCTGCTACCCTCGGTGTATGTGGCTGGTGCTGTAAGCATTGTGCTATAGGCGCTGAGCCAACATCATGTTATTCTTGTCATTGTCATGGCCCCCAAAACTTACACACTAGTCACTGTTCATAATTTCCTACCAACTATAGAAAGTATTACTGTTAGACTCCTTTTGCATATGAGGCGATTTGAGGCACACAGAAAGGGAACATCCCTTGCCTTGGGTCACACAGTTTATAATTTGAAGGCAGGATTAGATCTCAGGCTCTTTAAGAGTACCAAAATCATGTCCCTAGATGTCTCTAGAAGGGGATCTGAAAAATCTGCACATCCATGCAACAAATTTTTTTATATTTTTTCTGCATCATAGCTCTCAGCAAACTCAAACTCTTGGGCCCAAGTGATCCTATCGCCTCAGCCTCCCAAGTACCGGGGGCTATAGGTGCCCGCTACAATGCCTGACTATTTTTAGAGATAGGGTCTTGCTCTTGCTCAGGTTGGTCTCTAACTCCTGAGCTCAGGCAATCCACCTGCCTCTGCCTCCCAGAGTGCTGGGATTACAGTTATGAGCCACTGTGCCTGGCTATGCAACAGATGTTCTCTGAGCCCCTCCTTTGTGCTAGGGTCTCTCTTAATACTTGAAGGTCACTCAGTTGAGAATAAGACAGAAGTTCCTGTGCCAAGGACACCTGCAATCTAGTGGGGGAGATGTGGGTTAAATGCTAAGCAGGCTATGTAATAGGACAGGTGGCAGTAAATGCAGTTGAGGGAACAACATGCATGTATGTGTGCACACACATGGCGGAGAGCAAGGGGTGGCAGTCAGTATACTTCTGTTGTAGTATACTTCTGTTGTTCTTATTCTTCTATGGTTCTTTACATTAATATATTTGCTTAAGCAAAAAGACCTGATAAGATAAGCCATACTTAGGAAAGTACCAAGAAAGAGGGAATAGCCAGTGCAAAGGTCCGTGCCCATTTACCTCACAGATAGCTGGAGGGAGCTATCAAGTAGAAGCAAAAGGATACCAAGACAGGGAGATGACCAGACAGAGCCTCAGGGAAGTCTTAGGCTTTTTCTGTGGGTGAGTGGGAACTGTAGAGGGCTCTAGGTAGAGGACGCATGCTGATTCAGGTGTCCCAGGTGCTCTGCAGCTGTGGTGGAAGCAAGGGTGGGATTTCTACATGTTTTTTCCATCTCCTATGCAGTGGCTTTTTGAGAAATACCCACTGACTGACCAGATGTCCCTCTGCCCTGTCTAGATCCAGCTGAAGCCCTGCAGCTTCCAATGGACTATGTCCAGCGGGTCAAGCGGACCCACTCTCAGGGTGGCTACGGTTCACAGGGGTGAGGCAGGCCAGGCCCTGGACTTTGAGGGTATGGAGGTGAAGGAAGTTGTGCTTCAGAGGGCAATCACATGCATGGACTTCCCACCTTTTCCCCTGAAGGTACAAGTACAACTGGAAGCTGGATGAGGCCCGGAAAAATCTGCTGCGCACGCACACCACAGCAGCCAGTGCCCGCACACTCTACCGCCTTGCTCAGAAGGTATGGCTGGGCCTAGACAGTGGCCAGGGTGGGAAGAAAGTGCTGTCTTAGGGACCTTCTGACCCATGCCCCGCCTTGGCTTGGCTGTCATCCCTAGAAACCCTTCACACCAGCCAAGTACTTCTCCATTGACCGTGTGTTCCGGAATGAGAACCTGGATGCTACACATCTGGCTGAATTTCACCAGATCGAGGGTGTTGTGGCTGACTACAGCCTCACCCTGGGCCACCTCATGGGTGTGTTACGAGAATTCTTTACCAAGCTGGGTGAGTGGGCAAGCCAGAGCAGACCAGGGTGGGTGGTGGTGGTGGTGCAGTGGGTGGATGTCTTGGTCACTAACCTTACCCTACTCCCCTGCTTCCCAACCCTGCCTTCTCCAGGTATCACCCAGCTGCGTTTTAAGCCAGCCTACAACCCATACACGGAGCCCAGCATGGAGGTGTTCAGCTACCACCAAGGTCAGGGTAGAACCTACTCCTGGGGTGGGAGAGTGGTCTCAGGCTGCCCAAAGCTTAGCTCAGCTTCCCCAACTCCCAACCTGACCACCTGGCCCAGAACCACCCCCATACATTGTCCTTGTCCTCCCCATCCTGCACCACAGGCCTAAAGAAGTGGGTAGAGGTTGGGAACTCTGGGGTCTTCCGCCCTGAGATGCTTCTGCCCATGGGACTTCCTGAGAATGTGTCAGTCATCGCCTGGGGCCTCTCGCTAGAGCGGTAAGTACCCAGGCAGGAACTCAGGGTATCTGGTTATCTCCAGGTTTAGGTAACTTCAGCACCATCCATCTGCTGTGGTCCCATTGGAGGAGGGTAACTAGCAACATAAATAAGTACATTCAACAAATAACAAACAAAAACAGTCTAGTACATGTCCAAAGGCAATAAATAAGAAGACTAGGTGGTCAGAGAAGGCCTCATGGAAGAGGTAGCAGTTGAGCAGAGATTAGAGGTAGATAAAGGGGTGAGACATCAGAGTATCTGGGGAAGGGTTATTCTAGGTAGAGGGCATGACCAGTGCAAAGGCCCTGAGGCAGGAACAAGCCTTATATATTTGGAAAAGAGCAAGGAGGCCAGTGTGGCTGGAGGGAGTAATTGAGGGGAGGGAGGTGACACAGCAGATGGTGCAGGACCTTGTGGGTCACTCGGAGAACTTTGGCATTTCCCCTGAGGAAGGTAGGACATGTGGAAAGCTGAGCAGGGAAAAGTGTAAACTCCCTCTCCCCAAAGCCCGACCATGATCAAATATGGCATTAACAACATCCGGGAGCTGGTGGGCCATAAAGTGAATCTACAGATGGTGTATGACAGTCCTCTATGCCGCCTGGATGCCGAGCCAAGACCTTCTCAGACACAGGTGGCTGCGTGACAGTGGGCCACCCTAGGATAGCCTCACCTCTTCACTCCCTGTGTTCCTGTTGCTAAGAACCTCTGCATCCCCAGCCAGTGGCCTTCTTGTATTTATGAGGCCTCTGTGAGGCCATCCCCTGCCTCCTCTTGGTGTCTGTTCTTCCCACCATCCCAGGGGCAGGATAGTGGTGGCAGGTTCCTTCTGATGTCCCGGGGGCTGTCTGCTGATGAGTATGAGTCATGGGGAGCCCTGTGGGCCAGCTGCTATCTAATAAAGTGGGCAGTTGTCCTTATCTGGTGCCTTTCCTTAAGGGTGAGGGGCCCATCAGGTCCCTCCAGCTCAACATGCTGCCTGATGGGAGGAAACATGGATGCAGGAACTCTGGGTACAAAGGGCAGTAAATTCCAGGTCTTGGATACTCAGAAATGGTGGCCATCATGAGCCAGATGACCTGGGAAAAATTAATTCCATCAAGTATTCACTGATCACCTGCTGGTGCCAGAAACCCTCCTCCCGCTACGAAGGGGACTTCTGGGAGGTGGAAGCCAAGGTGGTTGTTGGAACTTCCCAGGAACCAGGGTTCCCCATAACTGGTGGAAGCCTGGGTATGAGTGGGTGGGAGCTGCTTTGCTTCACAGTGTACCCTGGGTAGAGTGGCATGACATTGTAGTTCACAGCAAGCTCAAACTCTTGGGCTCAAGAGATCCCCTTTGCTTCAGCCTCCAGAGTATCTGGAACTGCAGGCAGCTGCCATAATACCCAGCTAGTTTTTCTATTTTTAGTAGAGATAGGGTCACGCTCTTGCACAGGCTGGTCTTAAACTCCTGAGTTCAAGCAGTCCACTTGCCTGGGGCTCCCAGAGTGGTTTTTTTCTTTTTCTTGGAGACAAAGTCTCACTCCATAGCCCAGGCTATAGTGCAGTGGCATCATCCTACCTTACTGCAACCTCAAAGTCCTGGGCTCAAGTGATTGATTCTCTTGCCTCAGCCTCCCAAGTAGCTTGGGCTACTTTTTTTTTTTTTTTTTTTTTTGAGACAGTCTCTCTTTTTTGCCTTGGATAGAATACAGTGGCATCATCATAGCTCACTGCAACCTCAACACCCTCAAACTCCTAGGTTCAAGCCATCTTCCTCCCTCAGCCTCCCAAGTAGCTGGGGACTTAGAGACATGCACCACACTACCCGGTTAATTTTTCTATTTTTAGTAGAGACAGGATCTCACTTTGCTCAGACTAGTCTTGAACTCCTAAGTTCAAGCAGTCCTCTCACATATGGGCCTAGCCTTCTTTCTCTTTTTTTTTTTTTTTTTTGCCATTTTTGGCCAGGAACAGGTTTGAACCTGCCACTTCTGGTATATGGGACTAGCGCCCTACTCCTTTGAGCCACAGGTGCTGCCTTTTGGTTTTGGGTTTGTTTTTTTTTTATGCAAATGGGAGTCTTCCTACATTGCCCAGTCTGGTCTTGAATTCCTGGCCTCAAGCAGTCCTTCCACCTTGGCCTCCCAAAGTGCTAGAATTAAAGGCATGAGCCACTGCACCCAGCCATGTTCTTTAAAAAAAAAAAAATTCCCCTATGAGTGAAAATGAGTCTGGAGTAGACAGATAAACAGCATAAACCTCTGCCAGGCTGTGACTTATGTTGAACAGTGAGCAGGATTGGTATCTGAGCTTCAACTCTGATATATTAAATAGTCTGTTCTGGTTACAGTGAGAAAGTCTCTTAAATTGGGTAATTTTTTTTTTTTGAGACAGAGTCTCACTTTATCCCGTTGGTAGAATCCTGTGGTGTCACAGCTCACAGCAGCCTCCAACTCCTGGGCTCAAGCAAGTCTCCTGCCTCAGCCTCCCAAGTAGCTGGGACTACAGGTGCCCGCCACAACGCCTGGCTGTTTTTTTGGTTGCAGCCATCATTGTTGTTCGGCGGGGCCAGGCTGGATTTGAACCTGCCACCTTAGGTGCATGTGGCTGGCACTTAGCCACTTGAGCCACAGGCGCTGAGCCCAGACTTCGTAATTTTTAAACAACAAATTCACTACTCACAATTCTGGAGGCTGGGAAGTCCCAGCTGCTGTGCCAGCAGATTCAGTATCCAATGGGGCCTCACTACTTATAGACATTGCCTTGCATATGTCTTCATATGGCAGCAGTGTAAAAGGGGCAGACACACCCCCTCAGGACTCTTATAAAGGTATTAATCCCATTCATGAGGGCTCTTCCTGCATGACTTAACTTGCC
>NW_003852522.1:1655917-1660893 GCF_000181295.1 Otolemur garnettii
GGTCAGCGCCCTACCCCTTTGAGCCACAGGCGCCACCCCAGAAATTTTTTTTAATGGAAAAAATTCCCTGGGTAAGGTGGTGATTGCTTGTAGTCCCTGCTGCTTGGGAGGCTGAGGGTGGTGGTGGGGGTCACTTGAACCCAAGAGTTTGAGGCTGCTGTGAGCTAGGTTGAGGCCATGGCATTCCAGTACTCAGGACAGACAGAGACTGTCTCAAAAAAAAAAAAAAAAGTCAGGATTTTCCAAATATGCCCCCAAATGCTATCCAACATCTTCACCCAGAGAAGCACTGAAAGCTGTTTTAAGCACTATCAGGGTTAAAGTAGACTATACAAATATCACACTGACTTTAGAATTTCACTCTAGAGATGCTTCTGTATTTTACCCCTATTTTATAGATGAAGAATCTGAACCAGGAAAAGCTGTGACTTATCCAAGATCATACCACCAGTGGGCACCAGAATAGTGTGAAGCCAGGGCTGTGTAACTCAACAAAAAGTGAATTTGATTCTCCTCCTCACTTTAAACTTTTCCCTGAACAGAACTGATAAGTGCCTTAAAGGGAGGTGTCTGAAACTTTCAGCTCCTCTTGCTTTATTACACTAGAATAGAGGCTGAGCACCTGCAGGGATACCTCCTTCTCTCTCCCTTTTTTTTTCTCCCTTTTTTATTTATTTTTTGGGGGTTGGGGCTGGATTTGAACCTGCCACCTCCGGCATATGGGGCCGGTGCCCTACCCTTTTGAGCCACAGCCACCGCTCACCCTCCCTTTTTTGTGAGACAGTCTCAAGCTGTTGCCCTGGGTAAAGTGTTGTGGCATCATAGCTCATAGCAACCTCCAACTCTGGCTCTAGTGATTCTCTTGCCTTGGTTTTTCTATTTTTAGTAGAGATAGTGTCTTGCTTTTTGCTCAGGCTGGTCTTGAACTCTGAGCTCAAGCAATCCACCCGCCTTGGCCTCCCAGAGTGCTAGGATTATCGGCATGAGCCACTGCACCGGCCTACTTCTCCCCTTTTGAAAGATCCAGCCTCTGCTGGTGGTTTGGGGGCAGGAGGAGGTAGGAATAGCTCCGTGTTCCTGTGTTTCTTCCCCTTATACTCCACTGACAAGGCCAAAGTCACACCTGGGCCAGTTCACCATCCTCAAGGGAGGAGAGACACTTTCTTTTTTTTTAATTTTTATTTATTTATTTGCAGTTTTTGGCCAGGGCTATGTTTGAACTTGCCACCTTTGGCATTTGGGGCCGGTGCCCTACTCCTTTGAGCCACAGGCACCGCCCCATGTTTATTTTTAATTTAAGAAACAGGGTCTCCCCCTTGTCGCTCAGGCTAGAGTGGCTCAGTCATAGCTCACCGTGGCCTGGAACTCCTGGGCTCAAGTGATCCTCCCACCTCAGCCCCCAGAGTGGCTGGACTGTGTAGACACATGCCACCATCTCTGTCCAGGGAGAGACCTTTAAGCCAACATGGAAAATAAACCAGAGAAAACTTCATGGTGTGTTAGTAAGAAGTAAAAGGGGAGTTAGCTGTGCATGATGGCTCATGCCTATAATCCTAGCACTGTGGGGAGGCCAAGGCAGGTGGATTGTTTGAGCTCAGGAGTTCCAGACCAGGCTGAGGAAAAGCAAGACCCTGTCTCTTCTAAAAATAGAATAACTAGGCAGCGCCTGTAGTTCAGTTGGTAGAGTGCTGGGCCCATAAACTGAGAGCGGCCCATTTGAACCCTGCCTTGGCCAAACAGTAAAACAAAAAAATAGCCCAGCATTGTGGTGGGCGCCTGTAGTCCCAGCTACTCAGGAGGCTGAGGCAAGAGAATCGCCTAAGCCCAGGCGTTGGAGGTTGCTGTGAGCTGTGATGACACAGTACTCTACTAAGAGCAATAAAGTGAGACTCTGTCTCTAAAAAATAAATAAAAATAGAAAAAACTATCCCCAACAATTAAAAAAAAAAAAGAAAAAGTAGCTGTGTATGGCGGCATGCACCTGTAATCCTAGCTACTTGGGAGGCTGAGACAGGAGGATCTCTTGAGCCCAATAGTTTGAAGTTGCTGTGAGTTAGACTGAGGCCATGGCACTCTACCTCATGGTGACAGAGTATCTGTCTCAAAAAAATTTTTAAAGGGAGAGAGGAAAGGTATCCTCCTAAAACCTCGCTATTTTGTTCTGGACATGTCAGGTATGGTTTCAGCTCAGAGTCTTTGTACCTATTTATTCTACCTAAAAACACTCTTCAGAACCATCCTCACTGCCTGTCCCACCACCTTCAGGACTTGGAACAAATGTCACCTCAGGGAGGTCATCCTTGATCAACTTACTTTAAATTGCCATCTCTCCTAATCTTGTGTTAGTTCCTCCTTTCTTTCTGTTTTTTGAGACAGAGCCTCAAGTGGTCGCCCTGGATCAACCTCCAGCTCCTGGGCTCAAGCGATTCTCCTGCCTCAGCCTCCCCAGTAGCTGGGATTACAGGTGCCCGTCACAACGCCCAGCTAGTTTGTGGTTGCAGCCGTCATTGTTTGGCAGGCCCAGGCTGGATTTGAACCCACTAGCTCAGGTGTATGTGGCTGGCACTGAGCCCCTTGAGCCACAGGTGCCGAGCCAGTTCCTCCTTTCATAGATTTTTTGCCTTATAACGTTTAATCATGGAGGGGGGTTAAGGGTACCAACCTGTAAGGGCCAGAACCCACAATGCGTTCAAGAAACTCTAGAAGCTCTTCTTTGGACCGCGAAGGTAACTGAATCAAGATGGTAAATTGCATAAACTTTTATGGTGAGGGCAACAGGAAGCCATAGGTTGTAATGACAGGGCAGCAAGGGTCAGAATTTCTTTTTTTTTTTTTTTTTTTGAGACAGAGCCTCAAGCTGTCCCCCTGGGCAGAGTGCCGTGGCATCACGCTCACAGCAACCTCCAACTCCTGGGCTCAAGCGAGTCTCCTGCCTCTGCCTCCCAAGTAGCTGGGACCACAGGCGCCCGCCACAACGCCCGGCTATTTTTTGGTTGCAGCCGTCATTGTCGTTTGGCGGGTCCAGGCTGGGGATTCGAACCCGCCACCTTAGGTGTACGTGGCTGGCGCCTTAGCCCGTTGAGCCATAGGCGCCGAGCCAGGGTCAGAATTTCTTGTTGGAAGGATTTCCTAAGGCAGAGCACATGAACTGAGACAGCTAAGAAGTGTACAAAATTCTTCAAGATTGCCCCAGACCCTGGAGCCTCACACTGGCGCGCACACACTTATCGAGGGGCGTTTTCGGCTGCGCGCGCAGCACCAGAACTGCCCAAACCGCCGCTTAACCGCCCGCCCAGTCTAGATTCCAGAGCAAGTTCTCAAAGAGGGCGGGGCCAGGAGCGCGTGCGACAAAACGTGCGTGGAGACCCCCGGCGCGGGGGCGGGGCCGACGCGTGCGCAGAGATTCCGAGCGTGAAGGCGGGAAAAGACTGGATGGAGCCGCAGGGAGTAAGCGGCTCTTCTTTCTTTCGCGCGGGTGGCGTGCGGACAGGCAGGGAACTACTGAGATCCTGGGTTTCCCCAGCGTTCCTGAGTCCAGCCACTTGTTTTCTATAGTCTGGGCCTCCTCTCACCAAGTCCAGCCCCGATTTCCTGACTGACTGGCCGGGCCCTGACTGACACACTGACGATCTCGGTCGGAAGGACAGACTTCCACGCGTGGCGCACGGCAGGAACCCGGTAGAGAGAGGCACAGACACCCACGCGCCACACCTGTTTTCCTTTATTATTCTTTTTCTTTTACTGCACCTCCTTTCACGAAGAACTCCAGCTGACACAGATAGTGGTTAGGAGTACTGGCCCTCTGGCGCTCCTCCCAGAGCCCTGCCCTCACCTGGGCACCTCCAGATATCCCCATCTGGTGTCCAGGTGTCCCCCTGGGGCAGGGAGTCCTCTCACCCCACGGCCCTTTCATGGTGTCCCTGCCCCAGCGGCACATCCAAGTGCCCAGGGTTGAAGGTCCGGAGGAGGGTGATCTGACTGCTTCTTCCCTTCCATCCTTATGCCTTTCAAGCGTTGGCTGTGTTTGCAGGTGGACATGCCCCACGTCGAGTGCAAAGACCGGGAGCCACTGCCGTTGGCCGAGAGCCAGGAGCATCAGGAGTTCAAGGAGAACCATGAGGAGGAGACTGGTGGAGGCCCTGCTAGGTAAGGAAGATCCCCGGCCCAACAGGCTCCCACGGGCCCCTGAGTCTTTCTCACTTATCCTTTCTATACGCGATGGGCTCTCTGTAGCTAGCTACAAAGACTGATGGAGCATCTTCCATGCGCTAGGCATGGTTCTAGGGCTGGGGACACAGAAGTTAGTTGAATTCTCCGAAGGAGACAGAACATAAATTTCTGAGGATGCTTCATGCTATGGAGAGAAATGAGGAGTGATGAGTAACTAGGATTTATTTATTTATTTATTTGAGACAGTTTCACTTTGTCACCCTGGGTAGAGTGCTGTGGCATCATAGCTCACAGCAGCCTCAAATTCCTGGGCCAAAGCGATCCTTTTATCTCAGCCTCTCTAGCAGCTGGGACTATGGGTGCCAACTATTTTTAGTGTGTGTGTGGGTCTTGCTTATGCTCAGGCTGGTCTCAAACTCCTGAGCTCAAAGGATCTGTCTTTCTCATCCTGCCAGAGTGCTAGGATTATAGGAGTGAGCTATTATACATGGCCTCTATTATTTTTTATAAAGTTTTATTAGGGCTGGCTGCAGTGGCTCATGCCTGTAATCACAGCATTTGGGAGGTCCAGGCCGGTGGATTGCCTGAGCTCACGGGTTCGAAACCAGCCTGAGCCAAAGTGAGACCTCATCTCTAAAACTAGCCAGATGTTGTGGTGGGTGCCTATAGTCTCAGCTACTTGGTAGGCTGAGGCAAGAGATCACTTGAGCCTAAGAATTGGAGGTTGCTGTGAGCTATGATGCAACAGCACTCACTCTACAGAAGGCGACAAAGTGAGACTCTGCCTTTAAAAAAAAAAAAAAAAA
>NW_003852522.1:1662082-1663479 GCF_000181295.1 Otolemur garnettii
CCCTGGGTAGAGTGCGGTGATGTCACAGCTCACAGCAATGTCAAACTCTTTGGCTCAAGCGATTCTCTTCCTCGGCCTCCCAGGTAGGTGGGACTACAGGTGCCTATCACAATGCCTGGCTGTTTATATTTATTTATTTATTTATTTTTTAGAGACAGAGTCTCACTTTGTCGCCCTCAGTAGAGTGCCGGGCAACCTCCACCTCCTGGGCTTAGGTGATTCTCTTGCCTCAGCTTCCCTAGTAGCTGGGACTACAGGTGGCTGCCACAACGCCTGGCTATTTTTTTGCTGCAGTTTGGCCAGGGCCAGGTTTGCACCGCCACCCTCAGCATAGGGCGCTGGCGCCATAACCACTGTGCTGGATGCTGAAGATAAAGCTTTGAACAAATTAGAATTCCTGCCCTCTTGGAGATGATTTTCTTTCATTTAGAAGTATACATTTCAGGTTCTTCCATGTCTTCTTGTGGCTTGATAGTTCATTTCCTTTTAGAGCTGAATAATGTTCCATTGTGTGGAAGTACCATGGTTTACTCATACATTCATCTATTGAATGACATCGTGGTGGCTTTAAGTTTTAGCAATTATGAACACAATTGCTATCAACATTCATATGCAGGTTTTTGTGTAGATTTAAGTTTTCAACTCATTTGGGTGAATGTCAAAGGACAATTGCTAAATCATATGGTAGTAGTATTTTTTGTTTTTTTGAGACAGGTTCTCACTCCATCACCCTGAGTAGAGTGCCATGGTGTCATAGCTCACAACAGCCTCAAACTCTTGGGCTTGAACAATCCTCTTGCCTTAGCCTGTGAAGTAGCTGGGACTATAGGCATACACCACCATGCCCGGCTAGTTTTTCTACTTTTAGTACAGACGAGCTCTCACTCTCACTCAGGCTGGTCTCAGACTCCTAAGCTAAAGCAAATCTATGTGCCTTTGCTTCCCAGAATGCTAGCACTACTGGTAATAGTATATTTAGAAACTTCCACCCTGTCTTACAAAGTGGCTGGACCATTTTGCATTTCTAACATCAATGAATAAGACTTGCATTTTGCATTTTTACCAGCATTTGATTTTTGGATTTTGGCTATTTTATTTATTTTCTTGAGATAGTCTCACTTTGTCATCCTTGGTAGAGTGCTGTGTCATCACAGCTCACAGCAACCTCACGTTCTTGGGCTTAAGCAATTCTCTTGCCTCAACCTTCCAAGTAGCTGGGACTACAGGTGCCTGCCACAACACTGGCTATTTTATTATTTTTTTTATTTTTTTGAGACAGAGTCTCACTATATTGCTCCGGGTAGAGTGATATGGTGTTATAGCTCACAGTAACCTCACACTTCTGGGTTTAAGAGATTTCTCTTACCTTAGCCTCCCAAGTAGCTGGGACTACAGGT
>NW_003852522.1:1664682-1666904 GCF_000181295.1 Otolemur garnettii
TTAAGCCACAGGTGCCGAGCCTCAAACAAAGTTTATTAAGGAAGAGAAAGATAGGTTTGCAGAACAAGAGCAAGATATAGGTTTACAGTGCATGATGGGTTCACCATAGACAGTGAACCTATTTCATTGTTTTCATTTGCATTTCCTTGATGCCACGAGGTTGAGCATCTCTTCATATGCCTATTTGCCATCTGTGTATCTTCTTTGGTGAGGTGTCTGTTCACATCATTTGCCTATTTTAAAACTGGGTTATTTTCTTTTTTCTTTTCTTTTCTTTTTGGAGACATAGTCTCACTCTGTTGCCCAAGCTAGAGTACCAGGGCCTCAGGCTAGTTTGCAGCAACTTCAACTCCTAGGCTCAAGCCGTCTTTCCTGCTTCAGCCCTCCTGAGTAGCTGGGACCATAGGCACTCACCACCATGCCTGGATAATTTTTCTATTTTTAGTAGAGACAAGGTCTCCGTTTGTTCCAGCTGGTTTTAAACTCCTGAGCTCAAGGGATCCTCCTACTTCATTCTCTTAGAGTGCTAGGATAACAGGTGTAAGCCACTGCACCTGGCTGGATTATTTTCTTATTGTTGGGTTTTGAGAGTACTTTGTATATTTTGGATACCAGTCATTCATCAGATAGGAGTTTTGCAAGATTTTCTCCCAGTCTGTGGCTTGTACTTTTATTCTCTTAGCAGTGTTTTTTTTAGGACCAAAGTTTTGAATTTCCTTTAATTGTTAGAGTTAGGGTCTTGCTCTGTCATCCAGGCTGAAGTGTAGTGCCATGATCATAGCTCACTGGTGCCCTACTCATTTGAGCCACAGGCGTTGCCCAACACCTGGCTATTTTTTTGTTGCAGTTGATGAGCTGGCCCAGGCTGGGTTCGAACCTACCACCCTTGGTGTATGTGGCTGGCGTTGTAACAACTGTGCTACAGGCGCCTAGCCTAATCATATACTTTTAACTAATGGAAAGTGGGGCTTGGCACCCGTAACACAGTGGTTATGGCACTAACCACATACACCAAGGCTGGAGGGTTTGAACCCAGCCTGGGCCAACTGCAACAAAAAAATAGCCAGGCATTGTGGCAGGTGCCTGTAGTCCCAGCTACTGGGAGGCTGAGGCAAGAGAATTACTTAAGCCCACAAGTTTGAGGTTGCTGTGAGCTATGATTCCACAGCACTCTACCAAGGGCGACATAGTAAAACTCTGTCTCAAAAGAAAAAAAAATAACGGAAAGTGGTATGAAGAACAGAGCAGGATAAGGAGCAACTAAAGTGACAAAGACTTTAGTGCAGTTGGAGATCTCTAAGGTCACATGAAGAGCCAGCCAGGAGGCTGGGCACAATGGCTCACTCCTGTAATCCTAGTACTCTAGGAGGCCAAGGCAGGTGGATCATTTGAGCTCATGAGTTTGAGACCGGCATGAGCAAAAAGTGAGACCCTGTCTCTACTAAAAAATAGAAAAATTGAGGCAAGAGGATCACTTGAGCCCAGGAGTTGGAGGTTGCTGTGAGCTATGGCGCCATGGCACTCTACCCAGGGTGACAGTTTGAAATTGTCTCAAAAAAAAGAAAAAAAAAGGCCAGCTAGGAAGCATTCTGAGCCCAAACATTCCAGGCAAGGGGAGCCACAAGTACAAAGTCCTGAGGTAGGAATAAGCTTAGTCCCCAAACAGAAAGAAGGCTTGGTGCATCAAACATTGTAATTGGCATCAGGAATACCACAGTTTGCCAGGCAGACATGCTCATACTGGGTCCTGGGGTTTTCATTTGACTGGGTAGTCATATATTGAACAACTATTTACACAGAAGACAGCAGGACACTAGGAGACCCTTTTCCTCTGGAAGGCCTCCTTGAAGAAGCAATGCTAACATAGGACCTAAGGGTAAGTTAGTGCCAAGTGGGCAAAAAGATGGAAGGAGATACTGAGAGAAGAGCTCATGCAAAGTCCCTGCGCATGTATCAGGGACTAAAGGAAGGCCATAGCCACTGTGGGGCAGGGTGAGTGCAAGGGGAAGGTGAGAAGGCCCAGCAGGGCATGGTCAGGTGGTACTTTCTAGGCTATGAACTTTATCCTGGAATTTTTTTTGGAAGTAACAGCTTTATTGAGATATCATTCTCGATTTATTATTTTTTATTTTTTTGAGACAGAGCCTCAAGCTATCCTCCTGGGTAGAGTGCCGTGGCATCACAGCTCACAGCAACCTCCAACTCCTGGGCTCAAGCGAGTC
>NW_003852522.1:1667281-1669513 GCF_000181295.1 Otolemur garnettii
ACCTTAGGTGTACATGGCTGGCGCCTTAGCCGGTTGAGCTATAGGCACCGAGCCAAGATATCATTTTTATACTGTATAATTCATGTACTTGAATTGATGTATACAATTTAATTGCTTTTGAAGTATACAATTTAATTGCTTTTAGTATATTCACAGTTAAACAACCTTCCCCACCGTCAACTTTAAACCATATTCATCACTCCAGAAAAAACCTCATAGCCCTTAGCCATCACCCCCAATCCCTGCATCCTTTCTAGTCCTTGGCAACCACTAATCTTTTTGCCTGTATATACTTGACTATTCTAGACATTTCATATAAATGATAAATGGACTACTATGTAGTCCTTTGTGACAGACTTTTCACTCAGCATGTTTTTTTTTTTTTCTGGTAATTTCTCTTATAGATAGGGAGATATGTCACCCAGGCTAGGGTGCAGTGGCATCTTCATGGCTCACAGTAGCCTCAAACTTATGGGCTTAAGCCATCTTCCACCTCAGCCTCCTAAGTAGCTGGGAGTACACACCACCACATGAAGCTAATTTTTAATTTTTTGTAGAAGCAGGGTCTCACTACATTGCCTAGGCTGGTCTTGAACTCCTGGGATGAAGTGATCTTTCTGCCTCAGCCTCCCTAAGTGCTAGGATTATAGGTGTGAGCCATTGCACTCAGCACTCAGGCAAGGTTTGTTCATGTTATAGCATGGAGCAGAACTTCGTTCTTTTTTTTTTGAGACAGAGCCTCAAGCTGTCCCCCTGGGTAGCGTGCTATGGCATCACATCTCACAGCAACCTCCAACTCCTGGGCTCAAGCGATTCTCCTGCCTATGCCTCCCAAGTAGCTGGGACTACAGGTGCCTACCACAACGCCCGGCTATTTTTTGGCTGCAGCTGTCATTATTGTTTGGCGGGCCCAGGCTGGATTCGAACCCACCAGCTCAGGTGTATGTGGCTGGCACCTTAGCCACTTGAGCCACAGGCGCCAAGCCAGAACTTCATTCTTTTTGATAGCTGAATAATCAATATGAATCTACCACATTTTGTTTACGCATTCATTGGTTGACATATATGTGGGCAGTTTCTACTTTTTTTTTTTTGAGACAGAGTCTCATTCTATCACCCTTGATAGAGTGCTGTGGCATCATAGCTCATAGCAACCTCAAACTCTTGGGCTTAAGCGATTCTCTTTTTTGTTTTTTTAACTTTATTCAAATTAGTATGAGGGTACAATGTTTAGGTTACATTGTTCTCATTTCCAGGGTAAAGTTCCATTTGTAGAAGAGCTCCTACCCAGGGGGCTCATGTGATTCTCTTCCCTCAGCCTCCAGAGTAGCTGAAACTACAGGTGCATGCCATTGTGCCCAGCTAATTTTTCTGTTTTTATTATAGGTGGGGGTCTCACTCTTGCTCAGGCTAGTCTTGAACTCCTGAGCTCAAGCAATCCACCTACTACAGCCTCCCAGAGTTCTAGGATTATAGGTGTGAGCCACTGTGCCTGACCATAGTTTCCACTTTGGGGCTATTAATGAGTAATGCTGCTATAGGCATCCATTTACAGGTTTTTGTGTAGACAGACGTTTTCATTTCTCCTAGATAGATGAATACCATTTGGGGAGAAGTACTGACTCAAAGACATGATGCATTTAGGTTCCTGTTATAAAAAGATACTGGCTGCTTTGTGCGGAATTGTGGAAATTGGATGGGATGCCCTAGTGGGCGCAACATCCAGCAGGGCAGATGGGGAGAAGCTGTGCCCTGAGGCACGAGGATAGGGATGAATGAGGGTGTCTCTCAGCCTTGGTGTGCTAACGCCAACCTCTAACAGCTTGCAAGGGCTGATTCTACAGAACTCTTCCTAACTTGGCATTTAATGGCTTCATGTTTGTAGTTTGAGATTGGCTATGGTGGGAGTCTTTGCACCATGGAAATTGGCAAACACTATAAATCAGGACTTCCTCCTCCTCTCCCCACCCCAGAGCCAATTGCTAAGTGCTTACCAGCATACCACTGCTCCAGCAGGCGATGAGTTCTCTGGCAGAGACAAGAACACAACAAGTTCTGTCCTAGCACTCTGGGAGGCCAAGGTGGCTGGATTGCCTGAGCTCACAGGTTTGAGAGCAGCCTGAGCCAGAGTGAAACCTCATCTCTAAAAATAGCCAGGCATTGTGGCGGGCGCCTCTAGTCCCAGCTACACAGGAGGCTGAGACAAGAGAGTCGCCTAAGCCCAGGAGCTGG
>NW_003852522.1:1669855-1679369 GCF_000181295.1 Otolemur garnettii
TTTTTTTTTTTTTTAGAGACAGAGTCTCACTTTATTGCCCTCTGTTGCATGAAAGTTTCTTATGAGTGGCTGGCGACACAGGTGTAGATTTTGCAGTGGAATAATTATGACATAAAGGAGACTACCGCTCTGATGGCAGATAGCAAAGATCTTTATTTCTTCCCAGCTTATATAGCTGCTACTGGATGAACATGTTAATGAATATTCATACCATTACCTCACTAACATATTGTAAAAAAACAGACTAATTTTTTAGTGAGACACATTCTTCTCAGTTATCTATTATACTCAAAATAGTAGCCGTGAAGAAGCAGACTGTTAACTCCCTAGACCACTTGTTGATAGATATGAAAACTGGTAGGGGAAAAAAGGGTGATTGTTCTCAGCCTCAAGCCATCTGGAGGCAGTATCTTAACCTTGCAAAACCACAATTTAGAGATCCTGGCGACATGCCAGCAACGTGCCTGCATGCCCAGCCTCCTGGTCTGGGCACAGGAATTTTACCTCCTTGGTGCCAAGCCATATGGAGTTCTGCCTCAGTCTCTCCTGAATTGTGCCAGGCAAGATTTGTACATGCTCACTCTCAGAAATGGCAGAGGCAAAGACATATATACTTTTCACCTATACCCTCGGTAGACTGCTGTGGCGTCAAGGCTCACAGCAACCTCCAACTCCTGGGCTTAGAGGATTCTCCTGCCTCAGCCTCGCAAGTAGCTGGGGCTATAGGGGTCTGCCACAATGCCCGGCTATTTTTTTGTTGCAGTTTGGCCGGGGCAGGGTTTGAACCCACCGCCCTCGGTATATGGGGCCAGCGCCCTACTCACTGAGCCACAGGCGCCGCCCTCTTTCTTGAATTTTTGATTAGCTTGCTTCCTCTCCTTTGAGTGTTGCCCACGGTGGTCACAAGTGGCTACTGGATTGTTTATTTGTGTATCTGTTAGAGGCCACAGAGGGAGGGATCCACCAGCAGGGGGGGCTCTGGCTCATGAGCCTGCTTATCACACACAGCTTTACCTGGAGCAGATGGTCTCTTAGCTTAGACCATTTCCTCTGCAGTTCTTGGGCCCCCGGACAGCCTGGGCCCTGTTTGGGAAGTATGTCCTAATCCTAGCCAAATTAGGAACTCCTTAGAAGGACAGACTACATAATAGATGAGCTCAGAGATGTGTTCACCGCCCCCACTTCACTATCCAAGCCCTGCGCAGGCCATGCACACCTTGGCATGCTATGTTGGGCTGACTTCCATTGCCTGGCCTTGATCCAGGTTTGACAACAGAAGCCGGCCCAGGAACCAGGGAAGCCAGCAGCATAGACACTGCACATTTTGTTTATTAAAGTTAATTGGTGAATGCATGCCCAGGGAAACCTATGATTCATTAGTATCCTGATTAATATGCAGCTGCTGAGTATTAAGAAAAATGAAATAGGAAGGAATAAATTCCCAAAGGAGAAGTTGGAAAAATAAAGAAGCTCTCAGCAGACATCTGATGCAGGCCTTTGTCCCTCCACAAAATTTGCATTAGCTGAATTCAAGTGATATTTTACCATTTGCTCAGCTGCCATGAAAACCCATTCATCCTCATCCCTTCAGCCTTAGAAAGGATCAGCTCTGAACTGTCAGCAGCTGAAGCAGTTTGTGAACAATCCCACAAAAAGAAACACCTGGTGATATTGATATTAATTTGAGTGTTCTTAGGGCCCGGTATGGTGGCTCATGCCTGTAATCCCAGCACTTGGGAGGCCAAGGTGGGTGGATTGCCTTAACTCACAGATTCGAGACTAGCCTGAGCCAGAGTAAGACCTTGTCTCTAAAAACTATCTGGGCATTGTGGTGGGTGCCTGTAGTTCCAGCTACTTGAGAGGCTGAGGCAAGAGAATCACTTAAGGCCAAGAGTTTCAGGTAGCTGTGAGCTGTGATGCCATAGCACTCTACCAAGGACAACAAAATGACATTCTGTTTCAAAAAAATAATTTCAGAGTTCTTAAACTTGAGATGGTTACAAAGAAGTGTGAGAGAGGGTATGTTAGAAACAGCTCCATCAGTGGTGCATTCATTTAGGTATTCAGCAAACATTTATAAAGCCCCTGGAGTACTGAAAAACACAAATGAGTAGAATGCAGCCTTAGGTACTAGCTGGGACCCATGTGCAATAAACTACGGTGGCTTTGTGACCATTAACACTGAGACACTGGGGATATATGACCAGAATCTCTGAATGTTGCCTCAAGAAAGAGGTGGATAGGGCAGCACCTGTGGCTCAAAGGATTAGGGCACTGGCCCCATATGCCAGAGGTGGTGGGTTCAAGACCAGCCCTGGCCAAAAACTGCAAAAAAAAAAAAAAAAGAAAGAAGAAGAAGAAGTGGAAAGAGGAAGTCATTCCAGGTGGGTTCAGGAAATTGTGGAAGGTGCCAGACTGCTGCAGATGGAAGGCATAATAGAATATAGTCAGGCTAGACAGAGGAGATTGAGGCCAGGGCCCTGGAAGGCTGTGCAAAGTAATTTAGACTTGATCCTATGGCTGGCGGGGAGCAGTTGTAGGCTGTCAGCTGGGAGTAGGAAATTAGATGGCAGTTTAGAAGGTCACTAGGGCCCAGGTGAGAAATGATAGTTATAGCAATGATGATAGATTTGAGAGAGATTAAGGAGGTAGAAATGAGGATTGTGAGACAGGATGTGGAGGGACAGAGAGAAGCCAGATTGCAGGGTGACTGCTAAGTTTCCAGCTTAGAGACCAGGTGGCTCTTTATGTCATTCACTGAGAGAGGATGCAGTTGAGTTGAGAGGGAAATGATTCTGTTGGTATGCAAATACAGAGTCTGAGATGCCTTTGGGACAGCCAAAGGAGGCCTGGAAGTTGCTGAGTACATTATTGGGAGGTCAGTCATGGGCTGGGGATGATAAGATTTGGGGATTACTAAAGTATGGATGGTAATGAGAGTACTCTTGACCCCTTCATTTATTCAAAGCACATTTACTACTCTTCCCATGAGGCATAGATATTGAAGATCTGAAGAGGGATGAGACATGGTCCTGGCCCTCCAGCAGAGTGGAGGCAGAGGCCAGGGTGCAGGCAGTAACACTGTAGGTGCTGTGAGTACCTAACCCAGCCAAGGAAAACCTAGAGGAGGCAGAACTTCAGTGGGCAAAGGACTGTCTAGGCATCACGGCTGCAAGGATGCCTTCAGGGAATGATAGGACATGCCTTGTGGGATGGTGGGTCAGTGGCCAACAGGGAGGAGGTGTGGAGAGCCTCACTGTATAGAGCAAGGGTGTGAAGGGGATATCCAGAAAGAGAGCATAAAAAGAAGAGAGCAGAGGACCAAACACAACCTAGGGATAGCAAATGTCAGAATGGCAGAGAAGGGTGGTCAGCAATTCTAGCTGCTTCAAAGAGGGAATTAGGATCTGAGGTGCAAGCAGCCTAACCACAAGGTCATTGGGGACCTTGGCAAGAGCTATTTTTGTTGAAGAACTGGGACTGTTGCTCTCTTCTCTTCTTCCCCACTCTCTCTCCTCCTCACTCTCCTCTTCACATCTCTTCTTTTCTCTCCCCTTTTCTCTCCTCCTTGGTACTGCTCTGCAGCCTCCCTCCCCCACCAATAAAGACATTTCATACAGAAAAAAAAAAAAAAAAAGAACTGGGACTGTTACCAGATGAAGAGAGTCCATCTGCCTGTCACTGTTAGTCAATACATAGAGATGGGGATAGGTCCACCAAACTTTGTCAGAAGTCTGGGATTCTGAAGAACAGTGAAAGTAGCCTCTCTAAGACAGTTCTGATCTTCCATTACTGACATTACAGTTTTATACATTGGAGTTCAAAGTGAAGACCATGTTAATCATTATTATTATTATTTTCAGACAGTCTCACTTTGTCGCCCTTGGTAGAGTGCTGTGTGGTGTCATAGCTCACAGCAACCTCAAACTCTTGGGCTCAAGTGATTCACATGCCTCAGCCTCCCAAGTAGCTGCAACTACAGGTGCCCACCACACCACCTGGTTATTTTTCGAGATGAGGTCTCGCTCTGGCTCAGGTTGGTCTTGAACCTGTGAGCTGGGGTGATCCACCGCCCTCAGCCTCCCAGAATGCTAGGATTCCAGGAGTGAGCCACCACGCCTGGTCAAAGATCCCTATCTTGAATAGTTTAGGTGGACTGATTTAGGAGATTAACTTTTTTTTTTTGCAGTTTTTGGCTGGGGCTGGGTTTGAACCTGCCACCTCCGGCATATGGGACCTGTGCCCTACCAGGTGAGCCACAGGTGCCACCCCAAGAGATTAACTTTTGAAATGGAACATTATTTTGGATCATTAATTATACTGATTATTGCTTATTATGAATAATGGGTTGGGCAGATTTTTTTTTTTTTTTTTTTTTTTTTTTGAGACAGAGCCTCAAGCTGTCCCCCTGGGCAGAGTGCCATGGCATTACAGCTCACAGCAACCTCCAACTCCTGGGCTCAAGCGAGTCTCCTGCCTCCGCCTCCCAAGTAGCTGGGACCACAGGCGCCCGCCACAACGCCCGGCTATTTTTTGGTTGCAGCCATCATTGTTGTTTGGCGGGTCCGGGCTGGGGATTCGAACCCGCCACCTTAGGTGTACGTGGCTGGCGCCTTAGCCGGTTGAGCTATAGGCGCCGAGCCCAGATTATTGTTTAAGATAAGGATTAACCTAGTACTCTGGGAGGCCAACTGAGGTGGGTGGATCGCCTGAGCGCAGAGCTTTGAGACCAGCCTAAGCCAGAGCCAGGCCTCGTCTCAACAAATAACCAGGTGTTGTGGCGGGCACATGTAGTTCCAGCTACTCAGGAGGCTGAAGCGAGAGAATTGCTTAAGCCCAAGAGTTTGAAGTTGCTGTGTGCTGTGGCACTACTGCACTCTACTGAGGGTGTCAGAGTATGACTGTTGCCAAAAAAAGATAGGCATCTTTAGGGTGGGAGCTAAATTTACAAAACAATAAGAATGGGGGGGGGGTGAAGGTCAGGCAGGACTCAAACAGACCAGACCAGCTATGTCCTGTCTGCCCTACCCTGACAGACTCCATCTTATTCTCACTATATATGCTTTCAAGACTAGAACCTGAAAACAGAGTGGGAGGAAGAAAATATGGCCAGGAATTAATAAGCAGCTCTTCCTAGAAACTTGGCTGTAATGGAGAAAAAAAAAGGGAAGTGAGTAGCTAAGGAAGACCTAGGGTTGAAGGGAGGAGCATGTGTGTTGTTTTTTTGTGTTTATTTTTTCAATATTTCTATAGACTTAGTAGGTACAAGTGTTTTTTGTTTACATGATTGAGTTGTATAGTGGCCAAGTGAGGGCTTTCACTGTACTTGTCACCCAAATGCTGTGCATTGTACTTAATAGGTAATTTTTGAGCCCTCATCCCCCTCCCACCCTGTGTGCTATGCTTTAAGAAGCAACTTGAAATAGCATAGGCCAAGGGGGAGGAGCCTGCCCAAAGAGAGAGGTTAAAGACACAAAAGGAAGGGGTTCTGAGGTGATTGGGAGCTTCTTTACAGATGGAGTTCACTGTGTTGTCCAGGCTGGTTTTGTTAGGACCGAAAGTCACACCACTGAGAGACCACCATGCACACATGGAAAAACCAAGGAGTGTTTTATTCTTTTCAGGCATATGCTCGGGTCACTCCCGCTAACAGTGTGGTTGCCAGGGAGTGGCCCTGAAACAATGGCCAGGGAAGTTTTTATACATTTTTTCATGAGGTATTATGGGTTGCAATAAAATGCTAGGGAAGGTAGCTGGGGGAGAAGTCGGTATGTGGTCATCTATTGGTCATTGGGGAGGCCTGGGGATTCTGACAGGTTGACTTTCCTTCCATGGTCAGGGTCTCTGCTTCGGCAGGTAATGTGTGAATCTCTGACTGGTTGTTGCCACTTGAGCTGTTTACTTGGTTCTCTGCTTGTACCTGCTGTGGAATTTCTTGTGGTCCCCGCCCCCCTCTTTTTTTCCCTTCTTCAGTCTTTTGTTCCCTTTTCTCAGGATAGTTTATCTACAAAATAGTGTCACTGTGGTATCTTCAGTTTCAAACTCCTGGACCCAAGTGATCCTCCTGTCTCAGCCTCCCAAGTACCTGGGACAACAAGCATGCACAACCACAGCCAGTTTGTGGATACATTTGTGGGAGGGAGGGGAAGGAGTTATTGGTTTGTACTTATTCTGTATCTGCTCAAAATGAGGGGAAGCAAATGTCCAGGGCAGGAGAATTATGAAGGTTTGGAATGGCCAGTGGGAGGAATGACAAAGGGAGGTCATGACCTGAGCACAGACAAGATACCCTCAACCATGAAGACCAGGAATCTGCATGGTTCCTAGGATCATGATTTCCTCCAGTGATACCGAAGGTCCTGAGCATGGGAAACTAGAAGTGAGCACTTGATTGTGCTGAGTCCAGGTGGGGTTTGCATGGGTGAATATAACACAGTGGAGAGGAATGAAGCCATCAGCCAGATAGTAAAGTGAAAACCTAAGTTAAGGCTGCATAAGGAGGGTAGTCAGTACTGGAAGCCTCATGGACATCTAACACCACAGTTTCCAGAACCCATCCTCCCAGCTACATTCTCATAGTGTAAAGCATGGCTGTTATTTTAAAGGCCATGCACTTGTGTCCTTCATATACATCCAGAGGTTATCAAAATCTGAACATTAAAATGCCAATATGGGCTGGGTATGGTGGTTCATGTATGTCATCCCAACTACTCAGGAGGCTGAGGTCAGAGGATCACTTGAAGCCAGGAGTTCAAGATCAGCCTGAGCAACATAGTGAGACCTTATCTCTAAAAAAATTAACCAGAGTGGCTTGGCACCTGTGACTCAAGGGGCTAAGGCGCCAGCCACATACACCAAAGGTGGAGGGTTCGAATCCAGCCTGGGCCCACCAAACAACAATGATGGCTGCAACAACAACAACAAAAAAATAGCCAGGCGTTGTGGTGGGTGCCTGTGGTCCCAGCTTCTTGGGAGGCAGAGGCAAGAGACTTGCTTGAGCCCAGGAGTTGGAGGTTGCTGTGAGCTGTGATGCCACAGCACTCTACCCAGGGGGACACCTTGAGGCTCAGTCTCAAAAAAAAAAATTAGCCAGAGCTGGGTAAGGTGGTTCATGTCTGTAATCCTAACACTGGGAGGCCCAGGAGGGCAGACTGGTTGAGCTCAGGAGTTCGAGACCAGCCTGAGCAAGAATGAGACCCAATCTCTACTAAAAATAGAAAAACTAGGCAGTGCTGGCCACATATACCAAGGCTGGACGGTTTGAACCTGGCCTGGGCCAGCTAAACAATGACAACTGCAACAAAAAAATAGCTGGGTGTTGTGGTGGGTGCCTGTAAGTCCCAGCTATTTGGGAGGCTGAAGCAAGAGAATCGCTTAGGCCCAAGAATTTGAGTTTGCTGTCTACCAAGGGTGACATAGTAAACCTCTGTCTTGGGCAGCGCCTGTGGCTCACTGCGCTACAACATAGAGCGCCAGCCCCATATACTGAGGGTGGCAGGTTCGAACCTGGCCCCAGCCAAACTGCAACAAAAAAACAGCTGGGTATCTGACAGGCACCTGTAGTTCCAGCTAATCGGGAGGCTGAAGCAAGAGAATTGCTTAAGCCCAGGAGTTGGAGGTTTCTGTGAGCTGTGACAGCACGGCACACTACTGAGGGTGATAAAGTGAGACTCTGTCTCTCAAAAAAAAAAAACCAAATGACTCTGTCCCCCCTCCAAAAAAAAAACCCAGAAAAACTGAGTCAAGAAGATCACTTGAGCCAAGTTGGAGGTTGCTGTGAGCTATAACACCATAGCACTCTACCCAGATAGAGGTTGAGACTCTATCTCAAAAAAATAAGAGGGGCTGTGCCTGTGGCTTAGTCTGTAGGGCGCCAGCCCCATATGCTGAGAGTGGCGGGTTCAAACCCGGCCCTGGCCAAACTGCAACAAAAAAAATAGCCAAGTGTTGTGGCGGGTGCCTGTAGTCCCAGCTACTCAGGAGGCTGAGGCAAGAGAATCACCTAAGCCCAAGAGCTGGAGGTTGCTATAAGCTGTGACCCCACGGCACTCTACCGAGGGCTACAAAGTAAGACTCTGTCTTTAAAAAAATAATAGTACTACTAATAAGAAAATAAGAAAATTACCCACGCCCAGTGGCACATGTCTATAATCCTACCAATCTGGAAAGCTGAGGTGGGAGGATTTTTGAGGCCAGGTGTTCAAGGTCAGCCTGGAGTAAGAGTGAAACTCCATCTCCACCAAAAATAGAAAAAATTGGCTAGGATTATTGGTACATGCCTGTAGTTCTCGTTACTTGGGAGCCTGAGGCAAGAAAATTGCTTGAGCCTAGAAGTTTGAGTTTTCAATGATTTGTGATGACACCATTGTTATTTAGCCAAGGCAACAGAGTTAGACTGTCTCAAAAAATAAATAAGGGCGGTGCCTGTGGCTCAGTGAGTAGGGCGCTGGCCCCATATACTGAGGGTGGAGGGTTTGAACTCGGCCCCGGCCAAAGTCCAAAAGTAAATAAATATATTAGCTAGACATGGTCCCGGCTACTTAGGATGCTCAGGGAGGAGGATGGTTTGAACCCAAAAGTTCAAGGCTGTAGTGAACTAAGATCATGCCACCACACTCTATCCTGGGTGACAGAGTAAGACTCTAGCTCTAAAAAACAAAAAAAGCAAATGTGTCCTAGCTCTGTGTTAGTCTCCTTTTGCCTCAGTAGTTACAGTCTCAGGTCAACTCCTTAGGAAATCTTTGTCCTAATTTAAAATGTCTTTTTACAAGAACGCTCAGGGAGAGATTCTTTTGTTCATCTCATTTTTTCTTTCTAGCTGATGTGTCTTCACTATACAATATCTGCTTTAGGCTGGGCAAGGTGGCTCAACGCCTATAATCCAGAACTCCGGGAGGCTGAGGCAGATGGATTGCTTGAGTTCACAGGTTCAAAACCAGCCTGAGCCAGAGCGAGACCCCTAATTTCTGAAAATACCTGGCCGTTGTGGCAGGTGCTTGTAGTCCCAGCGATTCAGGAGGCTGAGGCAAGAGAATCGCTTGAGCCCAGAGAGTTGGAGGTTGCTGTGAGCTATGACACCATGGCACTCTACTGAGGACAACAAAGTCAAACTCTGTCTCAAAAAAAAAGAAAAGGGTAGCACTTGTGGCTCAGTGTGTAGGGCGCCACCCCCATATACTGAGGGTGGTGGGTTCAGGCCCAGCCCCGGCCAAACTGCAACAAAAAAGTAGCGGGCACCTGTAGTCCCAGCTACTCAGAAGGCTGAGGCAAGAGACTCACCTAACCCCAGGAGTGGGAGGTTGCTGTGAGCTGTAATGTCATGGCACTCTACCCAGGGTGACAAAGTGAGAGACTCTGTCTCTTAAAAAAAAAAAAAAATTCAAAAGAGGACAAGAGTCCAGAGAGAAGAGGGAGGGATTTGGCTGGGCTACAAGGCCCCTGAGAGTGTATGGCCAAGAGGGATGATGGACTTACCAGGATAGTAAAGTCTGAACCACAATTTGGGTCTTCCTTT
>NW_003852522.1:1688329-1700567 GCF_000181295.1 Otolemur garnettii
AAAAAAAAAAAAAGTAAATAAAATCTGGGGCTCGGCTCGGCGCCTGTGGCTCAAGTGACTAAGGCGCCAGCCACATATACCTAAGGTAGTGGGTTCGAATCCAGCCTGGGCCCACCAAACAACAATCATGGCTGCAACCAAAAAATAGCCAGGCATTATGGTGGGCACCTATAGTCCCAGCTACTTGGGAGGCAGAGGCAGGAGACTTGCTTAAGCCCAGGAGTTGGAGGTTGCTGTGACCTGTGATGCCAAAGCACTCTACCCAGGGGGATAGCTTGAGGCTCTGTCTCAAAAAAAGTAAAATAAAATAAAATAAAAAATAAATAAATAAAACCTGGGGCTCATGTTTATAATCCTAACACTCTGGGAAGCCAAAGGGGAAGGATAGTTTGAGGTCAGGAGTTTGAGACCAGCCTGAGCAAATGACATCTCTATTAAAAATGAAACAGCTGGGTGTAGTAGCATGCACCTATAAACCCAGCTACTCAAAGGCTGAGGCAGGAAGATTGCTTAAGCCCAGGAGTTGGAAGCTGCAGTGAGCTATGATAACACCCCTGCACTCTACTTGGGGCAAAAGGGCAAAACTCTGTCTCAAAAATAATTTTTTTTTCATATATAGGCAATTTCACCCCTAGTCACTGCACTGGAGTTGTTTTTACTGTTTTTATAAGATAAATTGCAGAAATCTAAGAGGTCCCTTTAGAATCATTATCTGCTGATGCTTCTTTGATTTTTGATCTTATTCTTTAAAAGGTTTCGGATCTGACAGAGAAGTTAGAGGAGAGGATGTATCACATTTATAATCACCACAACAAGATCATCCAGGATAAGCTGCAAGAGTTCACCCAGAAAATGGCAAAGATCACCCATTTGGAAACAGAGCTCAAACAAGTCTGTCACACTGTGGAGACTGTGTACAAAGACCTGTGCGTCCAGCCTGAGGTATGAACAAGCTCACGGGGATTCCTGCCAGAGGCTGTGGGGAGTGATGGCCCAGCTGAAATTAAATGTGAACAGAAACCCAGGCACCCAGTTCTCACCCCACAGAGCAATAATCACTGCAAAGCCCTTGGTATCTTGCCATGTGGTCCCCTGTAACATGGTGTGTCCAAGCCAGGAAGCTGTGCTGTTGCCATCTCCCACTATTCTGTGGTCAGAAAAGACAAAGTCCTCCACACCTCTGCCAGCCAGAACTCATCCCTACTACCCATAGCCCTGCTACATGAACATGTCTCTTGGAGGCTGGGCAGTGCCTATTCTAGGTTTATCTATTTCAGCAGAGCTTAAGATTCAGACATGAACCAGACCACTGTAGGGGAAACTCCCACCTCATCCCAGATGTGATCCTCCTGTGGTTGTGAAACTACTTCTTAGGTGGTTCCCAGTAAATGGGGCCCAACACTGGGGTCAGACATGCAGATTCTTTATTTTCCTCTCCCCTGTTCTGCTCCAACATTCACCATAAGGCACTACCCCCGATGGGAGGGTAAGAGGGCACACAGTGAACCCTTGGAGTGAATGTCTGACTAAGCAGACACCACTATGGTCTTGAGGAAGCTGCTTTCAGGGTCATTCTCCTTCCCTCAAGAGAAGCTTCTGTTCCAAGGTAAACAGAGTCTACTCTCATCCATGGTTAAGTGGACTATGAAACTCTACAGAGAATTCCATTTTCATCTTCTTTTTAAGGAGCACATCTGAACAACTTCAGAAAGGAAATTTCCCATTCCCACCATAAAAGTTAGCTCCATCTACCACTTTCCTTATAAACTCATAGTGCAACATTCCCAGAGACCAACCTGGTGTCTCTCTGGGAAGAGGCTTCAGAGCACCATGGTGAAGTATGTTCACTTGCCAACCTTGAATGCTTGAATTCCTGTGATAGCTCTTCCAAGGATCAGAGCATGAATGTCATGTGTACCTAGACAGGATTAATATAGAGTCAGTTTAGAGTCTTAACAGCTCACAAATTCCCTTTAAAATCAGTCTTCAGGCTCGGTGTCTGTGGCTCAAGCGGCTAAGGCGCCAGCCATATACACCTAAGGTGGCAGGTTCAAATCCAGCCGGGCCCACCAAAGAACAATGATGGCTGCAACCAAAAAAAATAGCCAGGCATTGTGGTGGGCACCTGTGGTCCCAGCTACTTGGGAGGCAGAGGCAGGAGACTCGCTTGAGCCCAGGGGTTGGAGGTTGCTGTGAGCTGTGATGCCATGGTACTCTACCCAGGGGGACAGCTTGAGGCCCTGTCTCAAAAAATAAATAAATAAATAAAAATAAAATCAGTCTTCATGTCACCCCTAGGCCACTACTTCAGAAGAACAGACCCACAGAGACAGTGAATGCTGACAGATGCCGGGAGACTTGCACCTTAGTGATAATCACCAAGAGAAGGCTCAGAGGCCACTGTTTGGGCCATGCTGAGAAAAAGCATGTTTTTCATAGTTCTGTAATGCATCTTGGCAAAAAAAGAAAAAAAACAACCCCAAAGCTTGGTGCCGGATCACAAAAATGTAGTAAGTCTATCCCCTGCAGAGGCCCAGCCTTAGCACTCCTCACACCTGCTAAATTCTTCTACACACACACACATACACAGTTGATTAAATATTTGATTTTCAACCCAGCCAACCTCCCTTTCCACTGAGGCTGAGAGCTCATTAGCTGTTTAGAAACATGGTAGGTCTTTTCTTACCCACAGAAAGGACAGGAAAGCAAACACCTCATAAAAATAATCACTTGTCATGTGATCTCCCCACCTGAAGCCACCCATCACAAAGCCTTCCATAACCCCCTGCTTCGTGTCTGGGTGTTTGCTTTTTCCCAGCTTCCAGGAACAGAAGGCAGAAATAATGCCTCCCTTTCTTTCTTTCTTTTTTTTAATTGAGACAGTGTCCCTTTGTCACCCTCAGTAGAGTGCTGTCACATCACAGCTCACAGCAACCTCCAACTCTTGGGCTCAAGCAATTCTCTTGCCTCAGCCTCCCTAGTAGCTGGGACTACAGGAGCCTGCCATAACACCCAGCTATTTTTTTTTTTTTTTTCATTTAGCAGGCCTGGGATGGGTTTGAACCCACCAGCCCCAGAGCATGTGGCCGGCATCCTAACCACTGAGCTATGAGTGCCCCCCGCCTTGTTTTTGAGACAGAGTCTCTCTTTGTCACCCTGGGTAGAGTGCTGTAGCCTCATAGCTCACAGCAACCTCTAACTCTTGGGCTAAAGCAATCCTCTTATCTCAGCCTCCCAGGCAGCTGAGACTACAAGCACCTACCACAACATCTGGCTAGCTTTTTTTTTTTTTAGAAACAGGGTCTGGCTCTTGCTCAGGCTGGTCTTGAACTCCTGAGTTCAAACAATCCATCCTCCTCAGCCTCCCAGAATACTAGGATTACAGGCGTGAACCACCACAACCTGCCTATGCCTCCCTTGCAAATAGCTCTTTTTATTTCCAAAAGCACAGATCTGGGGTGGTACCTGTGGCTCAGTGGTTAGGGTGCTAGCCCCATATACCAAGGGTGGCAGGTTGCAGCCCGGCCAAACTGCAACAAAGAAATAGCCAGGTGTTGTGGCAGGCACCTGTGTTCCCAGCTGCTTGGGAGACAGCCAAGAGAATCGCCTAAGCCCAGGAGTTGGAGGTTGCTGTGAGCTGTGTGACACCACAGTACTCTACCGAGAGCGACAGGGCGAGACTCTGTCTCTACAAAAAAGAAAAAAGCATAGATCTGACCCATCTCCTGTCTATTTGTCCTAAGGGTCATTCCCATGGCTGTAGGATCCTTCCATTCCCAGCCAGTTCCCATAAATGCTGTCTTCTCTGTCTGGAAACTTCTCTGTTCAGGGAGCTCTTGATATCTCCCTCTTTCTATATAGCTCACACTGGTGGCCCCTTTTTTCCTTAATTACCTTTTCCCACATCTGTCTTCTCACCAAGCAAGGGATTTCTGGGGCCCTATTTGAGTCACCACCAGTTGTGGGGTACATACACTACAGTCTGTAGATTACTTTTTTCTTTAAAAAAAAATGTTTTTTTCTTTTGAGACAGAGTCTCACTCTGTCAACACTGGGTGGAGTGCCTTGGCATCATAGCTTACAGCAACCTCAAGCTCCTGGGTTCAAGCAATCCTCCTGCCTCAACCTCTGGAGTTGCTGGAATTACAGTCACCCACCACAATGTCAGCTAGTTTTTCTATTTTTAGTAGAGACAGAGTCTCACTCTTGCTCAGGCTGGTCTTGAAGTCCTGAGCTCAAACAATCCACCCGCTTTAGCCTCCCAGAGTGCTAGGATTATAGGTATGAGCCCCTGTACCTGGCCTATTTTCTTTTTAATTTTTAAAATTTTTCTTAGAGACAGGGTCTTACTCTGTCACCTAGGCTGGAGTACAATGACATAATTATAGCTTACTGTAACTTTGAACTCCTGGGCTCAAATGATTCTCCCCCCTCAGCTTCTCAAACAGCTGGGACTACAGGTACACACCACCATGCCTGGCTAAATTTTTAAATTTTTTATAGAGATGGGGTCTCACTATGTTGCCCAAGCTGATCCTGAATTCCTAGCCTCAAGTGATCCTCCCACCTTGAAGTCCTTCTCTTTCCTCTTAACATAAAATGGAGTGGTGATTCCTGTGTGTAGCTTCACTCTCACTCCCTTCCATCCACTAGCTCTCTGGGAAGTGTGCCACACTCCAGAGATACCCTCAGAGGATGTACCTCAGTCTTGGGAATGTTCTTCTTGCTGAGCATCTGGGATAAAGTGTTGGGAAGCCTGACATGGCTTGATCAGGGCCTCCATGTGGTGCATGAAGCACTTCCACAGTCCCATGTGAGCAACTCCAGATGAGGGATAGAGAGGTGTGACTTGCCCCAGGTCACACTTTGACTTGGTGAGTAGAACATGGGCCTGCCCCTTCCCCAGACACTGAGGCCACCATCATACTCCCCTCCACCACTAAGAGGCTAGCTCCCACCTTCATAGGTGTTCACAGCCTCCAGGTTCATGGCATGCCGGATCACGTGATATTCATCAGAAATCCCATTCCCCCCCAGCATGTCTCGGGCCTGACGGGCGATGTCCAGGGCTTTCCCACAGTTATTCCTCTTCAGCAGAGAGACCATTTCTGGAGCAGCCCTGGACGTGGTACATAATGTAAGCATTGGGCATCCAGGTATGCCGATGTCCTGGCAAACCTAGTGAAGGGTGAGGATTCCCCAGTGAAGCAACCAAGTTCCCAGTGACAGTCCAGTGGGACTGTCCCAGGTCCATCACATCAAGGCCAAAAGGCAGAAGAGAAGGGGCAGGTTTCCAGGGCTGCCAGGCAGAAGGAACATTTTTCCCAGGAGAGGCACAAGGTCTCTGGCTGTAGGTGGTCCCCCACATGCAGCCCTTACTTGTCCTGATCCTTCAAGCGGCCAAGCTGCAGGCAGGCATGGAGGCCCAGCGTGATTTCAGTGAGCATGTCAGCCAGCTTCTTCTGGATCAGCTGGTTCCTAGCCAGTGGAACTCCAAACTGGATCCTAGATGGGCAAGGGCAGCCTAAAACAAGGGAGGGCCACTCCCCCCACCCAATCCCCATCCCTTGGGCCCTCTTCCAGGAAGCCTTCCCACGCTGTCTCAGTGCCCTGAGTTTGCCCTGGTTCTGTCGTTGATTCAGTCCTTCCCTGCTCAGGAGGACTTTACCAGCCATTTTATAGAAGGCTGGTGGGTATGGAATGAAACCCAAGCTATCCCACACTCCATGAGATTTTATGACAGCCCACACATACCTGTCCAGGGCATACTGCCGAGCCATATGCAAACAGAACTCAGCAGCTCCAAGCACACCCCAGGCAATGCCATACCGGGCATTGTTCAGGCAGCCAAAGGGACCCTGTAAGGTTGAGAGGGAACCTTAATGCCACCCAGGAAGCACTATGCAGACTCAACTCTGAAGCAGGAAAAACCCTCTCCCCAGACACCCCAGAAAGAAAGGACTCCAGGCAGCCATGTAAATCCCACACAGTCCTGGCACAAAAGCCCAGCGCCTGCTCACTCTTGATTTGCACACAGTTCTACCCAGACTGGGTCTGGGTTCAATGCTCAGATCTAGGTGGTGGATATAAGGAGACAGGAAAACACATGAAAGTTGAAGGATTAATCTGTTTCAGGCCTATCTTTGTCCCAGGCAGAGCCAGTATAAGTAAGATGGTCATCAAACAGGCATTTTCTAGCACATCAGCTCAGACAGCTTCCCAAAATCACCACTGTGTGGGCTCCAGAGGCAGAGGGAGTGTGTCATTCTCGTTTCCAGGAGGGTCCCTAGCACAATGCCTACCCAAGAAAGGTGACCCAGCAGGTAACCTGAAACCAGATGCCAAGGTAGCCACTACTCACCCCCAGGCCAGATGTGTTGGGCAGCACATTCTCCTCTGCCACCTCCACACCATCCATGATGATCATGCCTGTGGCCGAGGCACGGAGAGAGAACTTGCCCTCAATCTTGGGGGCTGAGAGACCCCGCATCCCCTTCTCCAGCAGGAAGCCCCGGATGCAGCCATCTTCACACCGAGCCCATACTACAAACAAGTCGGCCATAGGCGAATTGGTGATCCTGAGAGTAGGACAGTCAGTGAGGGGTCTTGCCACTACTCCCCTTCCCCTGTCCCCCTGCCTGCCTGCTGCCTAGAGCCCTCACCAGGTCTTGGTCCCATTGAGGGTGTAGCTCTTGTTGGATGGGTTGTGGTGAGCTCTGGTCTCCATGCTGCTGGGGTCACTCCCACAGTTGGGTTCTGTGAGCCCAAAGCAGCCCAGAAGTTCCCCCTTGGCTGTAGGTATAAGACAGGTCATGGGGCCACCTGGCCTCTATTCCCTCAACCAAAATTTGTCACCCTTGCCAATGAGCCAGGCCTCATAACCAAGGTGAATCTGGTCCTGCTTTCACAGCATTCCCACATTCCCAGGGGGTATGGGAGATAGGTGTCCCACAGCCACAATCTCAATGCTATAATGCCAAGGGGGTCCCCAGGTAGTCAGAAAGGAGTTGGCCAAACTATATCAGGAAGGGCACAAGGAGTTAACCAGAAGGGTGTGGGAAAAGCAGCCCTGGCAGTGGGAACAGAATGTGCAAAGACCTAAAGGTACATTTGGAGAATTTCAAGTAGCTGGGTCTGGCTGGGGAGGACCAAACAAGACAGTAGGCAGAAATGAGATGGAAATGTCAGCAGAGGCTGGTCAAGAGAGGCCTCAGGGAGCTGTATAGGAAGTTAAAACACTGAACTTTGGGCTGGGGGCACAGAAAATGAACTAGGAGGGAGATGATAGTGGTAACAGAGAAGTAGAGAGACACCTAGGAGGGGATGGTCAGGGCCAGTGAGGGATCAGATGACCAGGTGAGAGGCCCAGGGCCTGGCAGGGGATCCAAGTGATCACCATACTTGCTATGTTTGAGATGGGGACAGAGGACAGGCACACCCTTAAGCTCCAGACCTTGGGGACTTTTCCTTCCTCCAGGCACCATGGGCAGGCACTCACCCAGTCGAGGCAGGTACTTCTGCCGCTGTTCCTCACTGCCATAGGTGTAGATAGGATGCATGACAAGGGATGACTGGACACTCATTGCTGATCTGTAGCCACTGTCCACCCGCTCCAGCTCTCGAGCCAGGAGCCCATAGGCCACAGATGAGACCCCAGCACAGCCATACCCTGGTGGTAGTGGAGCAGGGCAAGATGGGACAGCAAAGGACAAAGCCCTGCCCAGCTGGAACCAGGGACCCCTGAGGTCTAAGAGCCTGATAGGGGCACACAAAGAGACAAGCACCAAGCCAAAGCTGTATTCATCTCCTCTTCACAGCAACTATTGGCAAGAAGGATAACAGCCCTGTTCTACAGACTAGGAAACTGTGGCTCAGAGAATGGGACACAGTGGGGTTCACAGACTACCAAGAGAAATTTATTCCTACCTTTGATGGTGGGGCCCAGCACACCCAGCTCTCCCATCTCCAAGATGATTTCGCGATGAAAAACTGCAAAGGGACAGATAGCTCAAGTTCAGGCCCAGCCCTAATCTACTGCAGACTTCAGCCCCGGGGACAGAGAGGCCCAGAGGCTAAGGCAGGCAGAACTGGTGTGAAAGGTGGAGGGTGCAGCTCCAGTGGGAGAAGCCCCAAGGCACCTTCGTTGCGATTGGCCAACAGGATTCTAGGCATGAGTCGCTCCTGGCAGTAGGTGCGGAAGGTGTCCCTGATAAGAGTCTCATCTACCGTCAGCTGCTCCTCCAGCACCAGTGGGTCCTGCCAGTCAAACTGGGGTCGCGAGGCTGTGAAGGAGAGCGGAGGTTGCTTCAGCGCAGCCTGCCCGCCCTTCTCCGACAACTTCCATCCCTCCACTCCAATCTCGCTCCCTGCTGGTGTGGGCTAACTGGACCGTCAAGGTAACGTTTCTTTCTCTAACCCGGCTCATACCGCAGTGTCTCTGACCCTGTGCACGACCCTGCCACACCACCCGAGCTCTCAGAGTCTGGGTCACAGTCCGCCTGCGACGCACGGCGCAACCAGGAGTTCTTACATTTGGCCAGTCGGCTCTGTGTCCTCCCGCCTTTCTCTACAAACACAAAACGGTACAGTCACCCCCAAGAAAGTCCCCCCAAACCCAGTTCCTTCCTCCCCACCCATCCCCGGCCCCCGCACTAACCGGTCTGCACTGCTGTGGAGACCCCCGTGCGCAGGACGCGTAGGCCCAGTCTGCGGTTCAGCAGCCGAGCAGAGACGCTTCTCAGAGCCATGCTAACAGTGGATGGCGAAAGAAACGATGATGATGGACCAGAGGAGCGAGGCCGTCAGCGCCGAGCTGCTCCCAGCCGCGACCCCAGCTTCCCGCGCCCTACTTACCTGTTGCCTGAAAGCCTAGAGAGTGCAACTGACCAAGACCTTTGACCTCAGCGGAGGAGAGGGGAACACACGCCGAATGAAATTTCTTATTGGTTCCGCAACTCTGCCTTTTAAAGGGGCTATGGAGACGTATCCCTGGAAGCAGGCGAGTTCAGGCCCAGACACGATTGCCCCTTTAAGAAGCATAGCCGGGAAGGGGCGGAAGACGAGTGCCCCAATCCGATTGGCCAGCTGTATTTTCTCCCTTAGTGGCCACAGAAGGGGCTCGATCCATACCTGATTGGTCATTTGCCGGAGGTTTGTGCGGAGAGATCCAAGAGTTAAATGAGACAATTGACGGTTGAGAAAAAAATGGTCCTGGAACCGAGAGGCTAGACTTTCAAGTCTACTTTAAAAGAGTGTTGGTAGGGGCAAAAATGAGCTCCGAGTGGACGATTTTAGCAAACCTGCCTGACAGTCTGTACCAGGAAGCACTGTGTGTGTGAGAGAGAGAAGAGAGAGAGAGATTGATTCTGCCTGAGTAATTGTGCGTCTGTGTGGGTCTGTGCACTTGTAAGTTATGATAATTCATCTTTGTGTTTGTATAATATTTGTGGATTTTTTTTTTGAGACAGAGTCTCACTTTGTCACTCTTGGTAGAGTGCCGTGGCGTCACAGTTCACAGCAACCCCAAACTCTTGGACTCAAGCGATTCTCTTGCCTCAGCCTCTCAAGTAGCTGGGACTGCAGGTGCCCACCACAACGCCCGGCTATTTTTAGAGATGGGGACTCGCTCTAGCTCAAGCTGGTTCTTGTCTTGAACCTGTGGCCTCGACCTCCAGAGTGCTAGGATTACAGGCGTGAGCCACCGCGCCTGGCCCGTATCTGTGGAATTTTACCTAAGTGATTGTGTGTGCTGGGGTGGGTGAGGACTATATTTCTTTGGAATGTTGTGTGATACTGTAACTCTGTATGTGTGTGTACGATTTTTCTACATAGGTGTGTATGTCCTGTTTTGTGGTCTTGTTTATCTTTCTTCCTTCATTCCCTCCCTCCTTCCTCTGTCACCCTGAGTAGAGTGCCACAGCATCAGTCAAGTTCACAGCAACTTCAAACTCCTGGGTTCCAGCGATCCCTTGCCTCAGCCTCCGAGTAGCTGGGACTACAGATGCCCACCAAACGCCCGGCTAATTTTTCTATTTTTAGTAGAGACAGGTCTCACTCTTGCTAAAGTTGGTCTTGAACACCTGAGCTGAGGTGATCTGCTTGCCTTGGCCTCCCAGAATGCTAGGATATAGGTGTGAGCTGCCTTGATTGTGTGTTTCTATGAAGTGGTTGTGATTTTACCTGTGTATTTGAGACTGTTAATAGTTGTGAGTCTTGTCCTCTTCATGCCTGCAATCACAGCAGCTTTTCAAGGCGAAGGCAGAAAGATGGATTGAGGCCAGGAGTTTGAGACCAGCCTGGGCAATGCAGTGACCTTGCATCTACAAGAATGGAAAAATTACCTCCATGTAGTGGTTCCTGCCTGTAAACCTAGCTACTGTGGAAGCTGAGGCCTGGGGAGGAAAGCTTGAGCCCAGAATTTCTTTTTTCTTTTTTTTTTTTTTTTGAGGCAGAGCCTCAAGCTGTCCCCCTGGGTAGAATGCTGTGCCTTCACAGCTCACAGCAACCTCCAACTCCTGGGCTCAAGCCAGTCTCCTGCCTCCGCCTCCCAAGTAGCTGGGACCACAGGCGCCCACCACAACGTCCGGCTTTTTTTTGGTAGCAGCATCATTGTTATTTGGTTGGCCTGGGCTGGATTCGAACCCACCACCTTAGGTGTATGTGGCTGGTGCCTTAGCCACTTGAGCCACAGGCGCTGAGCCGAGCCCAGAATTTCAAGGCGGTAGTGAGCTATGATCTAACCGCTATACTTTGGCCAAACGCTGCCTCTAAAAAAATTAAAAATAGGTTGGCGCCTGTAGTTCAGTGAGTAGGGTGCCAGCCCCATACACCGAGGGTGGCGGGTTCAAACCCAGCCCTGGCCAAATTGTAACAAAAAAAATAGCCGGGCTTTGTGGCAGGTTTCTGTAGTCCCAGCTACTCAGGAGGCTGAGGCAAGAGAATTGCCTAAGCCCAGGAGTTGGAGGTTTCTGTGAGCTGTGTGATGCCACAGCACTCTCCCAAGGGCAACAAAGTGAGACTCTGTCTCTACAAATAAATAAATAAAAATAAAAAAGTTATAAGTCTTCGTATGTTTGTGTAGTCATGTCCTATATTAGCATATAATTATGTTGGTGCACATGTGCTTCTTTCAGAGATGATTAGTATGTGTGTATAATGGTGTCCAAGTGGTTGTAAGAGTGCTTGTGTTGTGGTTATGTGTTTCTATGTCTTGTGTGCCTGTGTAAACTGTGGTTGTGTCTGTGTGGCTGAATATCTTTGTGTTTTCTTGTCTGTGTAATTGTAAGCTTGTGTAATGATTTTGTGTGTGATTGTGTGTTCATATGGCACCATGTGTATGACTGTTTTCATTGTTTTCTTTGTGTGTCTATTATCTTTGTGATCATATGACTGGAAATTTATGTCTATGTCTATGAGACTGTGTATCTGTATGTGTCTCTGTGATTTGGTTGTATGTGATTATGTGCCTGACTATGACATGTATGTGTGCCTCAGTTAGTAGCTGTGCTCACATAGGTCTCTCTGGGTTTTTTAAATTTTTATTTATTTATTTATTTATTTATTTATTTTTAGAGACAGAGTCTCACTTCATCATCCTCAGTAGAGTGCTGTGGTGTCACAGCTCACAGCAACCTCCAACTCCTGGGCTTAAGCAATTCTCTTGCCTCAGCCTCCTGAGTAGCTGGGACCCAGGCGCCCACCACAATGCCTGGCTATTTTTGTTGTTGTTGCAGTTTGGCCAAGGCCGGGTTTGAATCTGCCACCCTTGATATTTGGGGCCGGCGCCCTACTCACTGAGCCACAGGTGCCGCCCTTATTTATTTATTTTTGAGACAGAGTCTTACTATGTCACCCTTGGTAGTGTGCCATGGCATCACAGATAGCACCAACCTCAAATTCTTGGCCTTAAGCAATTATCTTGCCTCAGCCTCCCAAGTAGCTGGGACTACAGGTGCCTGCCACAACGCCTGGCTTTGTTGTTGTTGTTGTTGCAGTTGTCATTGCTGTTTAGCTGGTCTGGACTAGGTTTGAACCCTCCAGACTCGGTGCATGTGGCCAGTGCTGTAACCATGGGCGCTGAGTCTACTTTTTGTTTTGTTTTGTTTTATTTGTTTTTCAGACAGAGTCTCTCTATATTGCCCTCAGTAGAGTGCTGTGGCATCACAGCTCACAGCAACCTCCAATTCTTGGGCTCAAGCAATCCTCTTGCCTCAGCCTCCCAAGTAGCTGGGACTATAGG
>NW_003852522.1:1702242-1703424 GCF_000181295.1 Otolemur garnettii
GGCAGGCGCCTGTAGTCCCAGCTACTCGGGAGGCTGAGGCAAGAGAATCACCTAAGCCCAGGAGTTGGAGGTTACTGTGAGCTGTGTGACGCCACAGCACTCTATGGAGGGTGATAAAGTGAGACTCTGTCTGTACCAAAAAAAATAAAGAAAGCAGGATGGCGCCTATAGCTCAGTGGGTAGGGCGCCAGCCACCCAGGCTGGTGGGTTCAGGACTGGGCCAGGTAAACAACAACTGCAACAAAAAAAATAGCTAGGCGTTGTGGCGTGTGCCTGTAGTCTCAGCTACTGAGGAGGCTGAGGTGAGAATCAGTTAAGCCCGAGAGTTTGAGGTTGCTGTGAGCTATGACGCCACCCACGCACACTACCAAGGGCTGAGATTCTGTCTCAAAAAATAAAAAAGAAAGAAAGAAAGAAAGCATTTTAAACTTAAACTTACACAAAGCATTTGTCAGGACATAACCCTACTGTAAGTCAAGGAGCACGTGTACTATGTGTGTATTGTCTAGTACTATGCCTGAAATATAGACAGATGATGCTGACCAGTGGTTCACACCCCTCCCTTTTATGTAAGGAATGCCGCACACTCTTGCTGGGGGAAGTCTGTCACCTTGATCTTGAGGCTGTCCCTGAAGTTGGTCATGAGTGCATGGTCCTTCTGCCTGCTCTCATTGATGTTTTCGATCAGTTCCTGGGCTCTCTTCTTCAGGATGTCAATGCTGGAGTCCAGTGAGGAGAAGTAGGAGCCTAACTTCCCTTCCAGCACCATCACTTGGCGACTGGAACCGGAGGTGGCGACACAAGGGCTAGAACCCTGACTTCTGAAAGCACAGGAAACTGAGATCAGCACCAAACTCCCAAGATCGGCTGAGCTGAATAAACTGTATGGTGGGAGGTGAGCTGTGTGGTTGCCTCCCATAGGTGACACTTGGCATGTTTCCTAGGCTTTTTCACTCATTCAAGTGATCTTCCCATCTCCCAAACTGCTACAATTATAGCCATCAGCCACTGCACCCAGCCCACAGATACTTTCTTAAATCTTCTCTGTGTCTGTCTTCCCCTTTCCAAATCTGCTAGGTGATGCTCATAGCGTGCAGACCACCTAGGGCTAGTGTACCTGCACCTCTCTGCTCCCACTAAATGAGGGAAATTCCTGTCAAGAACTGTACCTTAAAAAAAATT
>NW_003852522.1:1703792-1705483 GCF_000181295.1 Otolemur garnettii
TAATGCCCGGCTATTTAGTTTTTCTATTTTTAGTAGAGATGGTGTCTCGCTTTTGCTCAGGCTAGTCTCAAACTCTGAGCTCACGCAATCCACTTGCCTCAGCCTTCCAGTGTGCTAGGATTATAGGCATAAGTCACTGTGCCCAGCCCTAAAAGAAATTTTTTTAACGTACACACAGAGTGATATTTGTCCCACACTGTACATGTGACTATAACTATGTAATTCAATTATATACTGTAAAAGCCAATGAAATAGGGACCAAAAAGTGACAGCTATCTAAAAAGCTGAAGTGGGAAGTGGGCTGGGCATGGTGGCTCACACCTGTAATCCTGGCTCTCTGGGGGGCTGAGGTGGGTGGATTGCTTGAGTTCACAAGTTTGAGACCAGCCTGAGCAAAAAGTGCGACCCCATCTCTACTGAAAATAGAAAAACTGAGTTAAGAGGATCACTGGAGCCCAAGTTGGAGGTTGCTGTGAGCTATGACTCCACGGCACTCTACCCAGGGCGAGAACTTGAGACTCTGTCTAAAGAAAATAAAAAATAGGGTGGCGCTGGTGGCTCAGTGGGTAGGGTGCCAGCCCCATATACCAAGGGTGGTGGGTTCAAACCCGGCCCCAGCCAAACTGCAACAAAGAAATAGCCGGGTGTTGTAGCAGGTGCCTGTAGTCCCAGCTACTCAGGAGACTGAGGCAAGAGAATCGCCTAAGCCCAGGAGTTGGAGGTTGCTGTGACGCCACGGCACTCTACCTACTCTACCAAGGGTAATAAAGTGAGACTCTGTCTCTAAAAAAGAAAAAATAAAAAGTTAAAGTGAGGCTGGGCACAGTGGTTCATTCCTGTAATCCTAGTACTCTTGGAAGCTGAGGTGGGTAGATTGCTTGAGCTCAGGAGTTCAAGACCAGCCTGAGCTAGAGCAAGACCCCCATCTCTAAACACAGCCAGGTGCTATGGTGGGTGCCTATAGACCCAGCTACTGGTAAGCGTGAAGCAAGAGGATTGCTGAAGCCCAGGATTCTGAGGTTGCTGAGTTATGACACCACATCACTCTACTGAGGGTGACAAAGTGAGACTGTCTCAATCAATAAATAAAAAGCTAAAGTGAATAAAAAAGGCAAGAATAACAAAATGTTAATCAAATATGAGGGAGATAACTATAGATTGGGTTTATGATTATAAAAAACAGCCGGGCACAGTGGCTCATGCCTATAATCCTAGCACTCTGGGAGGCTGAGGCCGATAGATAGTTTGAGACTAGCCCGAGCAAAAGCCAGACCCCGTCTCTACTAAAAAAAAAAAAAAGCTGAGACTGCCCGACGCCTGTGGCTCAAGCGGCAAAGACGCCAGCCACATACACCTGAGCTAGCAGGTTAGAATCCAGCCTGGGCCTACCAAACAATGACAGCTACAGCAACAAAAATAGCCTGGCATTGTGGCGGGTGCCTGTGGTCCCAGCTACTTGGGAGGTGAAGGCAAGATAATCACTTGAGCCCAGGAGCTGGAGGTTGCTGTGAGCTGTGATGCCACGGCACTCTACCCAGGGTGACAGCTTGAGGCTCTGTCTCAAAAAAAGAAAAAAAAAACTGAGGCAAGAGGATCGCTTGACCCCAAGAATTGAGGTTGCTGTGAGCTATAATGCCACAGCACTCTAGCCAGAGTGACAGCTTGAGACTCTCCCTCAAAATAAATAAATA
>NW_003852522.1:1707252-1715198 GCF_000181295.1 Otolemur garnettii
TTGTTGTTTGGCGGGTCTGGGCTGGGGATTCGAACCCGCCACCTTAGGTGTATGTGGCTGGCGCCTTAGCCGCTTGAGCCATAGGCGCCGAGCCAGAATTGTGTGTCTTTACATGGTCAGTATGCACGCACAGACATACAATTTATATGTGCAGATGTGACTGATAGACCAGAAACTTGTGTCACTATGTAATTATGGCTGTATGTATGACTATAAATTTTGTGTCCTAATGTGTGTCCATGCCCCCTACCCAGGCTACCGGGGCACCAGAGTAAAAGGTCTCAGATCCTATCCCCACATCAGGCAGAAATCAAGCAATTGCCAAGCCAGGAGCCAAGGCATGTGCCTGCTGCAGGTCAGGTTCTGTGTGTTGAGTGAGCCAATAGTCCCATCCTACCCAAGAGAGGGGATAATCTCGCCCTCCATGGCCCCACTGCACTGGAGCAGCTGTAGCTGCATGAACCTCAGCCTCCACACAGCCTTGTGCAGTGTCAATTGAGGGCCCACAGTAGACAATAGTGGGCTACTTGGCTGGGGCTTCCTCCTGCCCCAGGGCTCAGATCCTGGGAGCTCCCAACCAAGGCAATTTAAAATCATGCTTATTTGGAGACCCAACCCCCAGTTTCCCCATTCACCAGGGGACAGAGCTCTGGCTGGTCTGGGCCCTCACCTGATAGCAGCCTCCAACATCTGGGGTGTCTGATAATGCTTAGCAGGGAGTTGGTGCCAAGTCCCGCCATTAGCATGGCTGCTGCTCTTCACTGAGGAGAGTGAGGGCTGCAGAGCCCTGCTTGGGAGGTGAGGGGGTCACATAGCCTATTTCCAGCATACCCATTCTGCCTGTCACATTCTCCAGAAAGGTAAATCGAGGGAACATCCCCAAGTCTCTCTTTCTGTGCTGATCCAGTGATGTTCTTTGTACCTGAACCCCCAAACCCTAAGCCCCCAACTCCTGATGTCTAACTTGGGTTTAGATACATGGTCAGTCTTTAAGGCTCAGCTACAGACAGCCTGAGGTGAGGTTGTTCCCCAGAAACAGTGGCACCCCGCCCCCCTGCCTTGTCTGTCCCTTATCAGGGGCTAGAACCAATCAGCTGAGGGCAAAGAGGAGCCCTCCAAGGGGCCAGAAGAGCCTCAGAGCACACGAGGCAGCCAAGGAAGAGGAGGCCTGAGGCCAAGGGTGGGCACCAGCCAGCCATGGCTACAGCTGAGACCGCCTTGCCCTCCATCAGCACACTCACCACCCTGGGTCCCTTCCCAGACGCACAGGAGGACTTCCTCAAGGTAGGACCAGGTGGGATCTAGGTAGGCTGGCTAGGACCCAAGGCCATAATCATAGAGCTTGGGGGCCAGACCTTGTACCTTGCCCTAGAATCAAGAGACCTGGACAGGACTGGGGTACCTTCAGCCTAGGCCAGGGATCTGAGCTTGGTCTGGGGGATTAAGATTCTGGGTAGGGCCTATTTCTATAAGAGAAAACTTAAGTTCTGAGCTGAACACCCGTATAGGTCTAGGTTGAGAGACAACCTCCTGGATATCAGAAGGGATGGTAAATGTGCTTGGGGACAATCAATATTTGGGAATTAATCTTGTTGGGAGGCTTGGTGCCTGTAGCTCAGCAGCCAGAGTGCCAGACACATACACTGGGGCTGGTGGGTTCAAATCTCGCCAAACAACAATGACAGCTACAACAACAAGAAAAAATAGCCAGGCATTGTGGCAGGTGCCTGTAGTCCCAGCTACTTGGGAATCGCTTAAGCCCAAGAATGTGAGATTGCTGTGAAGGGCGACATAGTGAGACTGTCTGGAAAAAAAAATCTTGTTGGGAGATAGAGAGAGGTTCTGAGGGGAAACTGAGTCAAGTTTGGTGCTCTCCCTGCCTGTCATCTCCCTCCGGCTTTGCTACCCCTTCCCCCATCCCTGCATGTGGTTCTGATAATGGAAACTCTTATCTCTTGTCTCCAGCCAGACCAGACCTGATCACCCTCTGTCCCTGGAGATGGAGGGTTTGTTGGGGGGCGGGGGGAGCAGTATAGGGGAGTAGGATGCACAACAGAGAGGCAAACAAGACCCTTTTCCAAAACCTCTGGTCAACCTGTCCTTATTAGTGTGCAGCCCATGCTGTTCATAGTTAGGGAACCCTCGTGTACACCGAAGCCTCAAGCTGCCTGCTCCCTCCTGCAGTGGTGGCACTCTGAAGAGGAGCAGGACATGGGCCCGGGTCCCCCTGGCCCCATGGGGCAGCCACTCCACGTGAAGCTGGAGGACCCACCCAGGGAGGACGAAGATCACAGGGACGCTGATGCCACCTGGGACCTGGATCTCCTCCTCACCAACTTCCCGGGCCCGGAGCCAGGCAGTGTGCCCCGAACCTGTGCTCTGGCGCCCAGCGAGGGTCCAGGGGCTCAATACCTGCCGCCTCCGCCGCCGCCTGAGACTCTGGCCGCGTATGCGGGCGGCCCGGAGCCGGTGATTGGGCTTCTGGATCACGAGGAGCAGTCAGGCTGGACACGTCCAGCCCTACGAGCCCCGGCTCCGGACGCCTTTGTGAGCCCAGCCCTGGCCCTGGCCCCCGAGCCCAAGACACAGCCGGTATACCCTGGGATGGGCGCCAGCTCCTCTGGCAGCTACTTCCCGAGGACCGGGTTTTCAGTGCCCACAGCTCCAGGCGCCCCCTACGGGCTGCTGTCTGGGTACCCCACGCTATATCCGGTGCCGCAGTACCAAGGGCACTTCCAGCTCTTCCGCGGGCTCCCAGCACCCGCGCCCGGCCCTGCCGCGCGCCCCTCGTTCCTGAATTGTCTGGGACCCGGGACGGTGGGCACCGGACTTGGAGGGAGCGCAGGAGACCTAGGATCAATCACCGAAGCTGCACCGTCCAAGCGCAGCCGGCGCTCCTGGGCGCGCAAGAGGCAGGCGGCACACACGTGCACGCACCCGGGCTGTGGCAAGAGTTACACTAAAAGTTCGCACTTGAAGGCGCATCTGCGCACGCACACAGGTGAGGGGGCGGGGCCCCGTCTCCTGGGCGGGCTGGAGCCGGGGCGGGGGAAACCCAGAGCCGCCGGGATACTGAAAACCAGAAGCAAGGGGTGGGACTAGAGGCAAAGGCTAGTAGAAGGGGGAGAGCTAGTAACTCCGGAGGCGGGGTTAAATGCAGAGTCCTGGAGTAAGGGGCGGGGCAGAAGTGGCAGGGAGTGGGCCTGCAAGTTCAGGGACAGCGGTATGGAAGGAGGGTGGGGGCAGAGAGAGGACCTGGAAAACCTGGGGAGAGTTTCAAGGCTGGAGACTGACGGGTTAAGACCTGGACCACAGATACGCGGAGACGCGCAGAAAGCAGGATGGGGGTATAGGAGGGACTGCCGAGAGTGGACAAGCTTGGAACGCCAAGGGCTCAGGGGTCATGGCCATGGAATTCCCAGGCACTTGGTTGCTTGTTATGGAGGTACCGCCAGACAGTGCTGGAGTCGCGGCCTAGAGGGTGAGACAAGGGATAGAATCAGTTTTACCGGAGACTAGGGATAGAATCAGTTTTACCGGAGGCTCACAAAGGAAGGGGCCCAGATGAGATATGGAGGCAAGTGTAGGAAGACAGAGGAAAGAGCTGGGAAACAGAAGAGGGGTGTGGACATAGGCTGAAAAGCTAGATCCCAAGGAGCGGAAAATAGGGGGAGGCGGGGCCATGGAACAAAGGAGGGGTCAAGACAGGTGTACAGACCTGTCCCTGGGGAGAAAGAAGGAGGGGGTCCTGCCTAGTGAGAAGAGAGCGTAATTGCTGGGGACCGGGCCTGGAACTCGAGTGAGTTTCAGGGCTCGCAAGGTCTAGGGCAAGGTTGGGAAGCAGCTGGAGGGTCTCCTGGTGCAAAAAGGAGATTGGAATACAAGGAGCAGGAACAAAGTACGGTGGTGAGACAGTATTAGGACAGAGGGACAGCGTTCCAGGGCACAGAAAGTGGGATCAATGGTGTAGGCTTGCCCAGATAATGAGAAAGGGAGTGGTGCTCTGCAGGTGCAGAGGAAGTGTCATAGTTTCGGAGGGCGAAACCTGAATGCAGATGCGGGATGGCTCCTAAATTTTGCCCCCTAGGTACCTCACTTGCCTCACACTAGTCCCAGGCCAGGCTGAGTAAAGGGGTGTGGCCTGATGCAGGAGACCCAGGGCAGACAAAGGTGTTCACGGTTTCCACGCTCCCTCCCGCTCCTATGCCTAGGGGAGAAGCCATACGCCTGCACGTGGGATGGCTGCGGCTGGAGGTTTGCACGCTCGGATGAGCTGACCCGCCACTATCGGAAGCACACAGGACAGCGCCCTTTTCGCTGCCAGCTCTGCTCCCGCGCCTTTTCTCGCTCGGACCACCTGGCCTTACACATGAAGCGCCACCTTTGAGCCCTGCCCCAGCTCATGGACCTTCCTGGGGACTGGGGATAGAAGAACAAGAGTGGATCCACACAGGGTGGTTTTCCCAAAGACGGACCCTTGTCGGACTCGCGGTCCCACAGGTCCACTGAAAGATCATCTGAGTGAGTTTCCAACGGAAGTTCCAAGTTCAGAGTCACACAGAAACGTCAAACGGTCACGCATACCCAGCGAGACAGACCAAATAAATGGGCTTAGATGGACACTCAGACCAGCTCAAAGGAGTCTCTGAACAGCAGGAGGAGGTGTGGGGTGAAGCGTCTCAGAGACCCTGGGTCTGCAAGGGGGCTTCACACTGTAACTCTTCCTGAAGCCCTACATGGTGGCTGGCATGAGCTGTGAATGGTTACAGGTCTATAAAAATGCCCTCCCCATAAAGCTTTAGCATTGTACTGAGTCTGTGGATTTTGGGGGCTGGAAGATGGGAAGACGCTGTACCCTCAGAGGTGACATTAAGGAGTCATACACACCCTGATCTCTCAAACCTCAGTGACACCCCTCACCTCTGACAACCCCACTTAGGCATTGCAGGCCTTGCCATCCCCTCTTATCCCCCAAGATCAGGCTACACCGTCCTTGTCTCTTGATTTGAGTTCCGGGGAAATTCGCAGCAACCTGTCCCTCCATTTTAGAGCCTCAGTCGAGCCCCAGAGCCTGACCACCCTGCCACTATCCAAAGTGACCCCTTGCCTAGCTCAGGGATCTTCCCCTTCCCCCAGAAAACGTGCGGGATGAAGAGGGGGAAGACCCGGAGCACAAGCTCCCCTTAAGACAGGAAAGGCCACAAGAGTTTAGCCGAGATTGTAGGACTGAAAAGGAAAGAAATCCAAACTTGTGCCTGATTAAGAGACCAGGGTTGGAGTGGGGTCATACGGAAAAGCCCGCGCTGAGATTAGCCACAATGGGCGGGAGCGGAGGCGGGGCTCGGGGAGCTGCCACACAAGGCGGGAGGCGGGACCGGATGGGGGTGGAGCCTATAGAGGATCAAGAATACAGGACACAGGAGGCCCTCAGGAAGGATGGCCCAGAAGATAGCGCTGCTCCTAGGCGGACCTGTTTCCTCTTGTGGGCGGAGTCTCGGTGCTCGTGACACCCGGGCCTGAGTTCCCCCGCAAGCGTCGGAAAGTTAGAGCCACTAGGGGCTGGTGACCCAGTGCCCCGCAGTCCGGACACAGGTTTCTTGATCCCAGCTTCATGGCGGCAATAAGGCCGCTGCTGCTGGCGGCGCTGATGTGGGTCCCGGCCAGGACCCTGACCTGCTACGGGGACACGGGGCAGCCTGTAGACTGGTGAGTACGCGGGTGCCGACTATCCCCCAGAAGTTAAGCGTGGGCACTAAGCTAAGGGACACCCCTCGACAGTGCAACACTCCTCGGCAAAGCCCAGGGTTCCTTCCCTCTCTCATCTTCCATTTCTGTGAATTCCCTGACTTCCAGGTTCGTGGTCTACAAGTTGCCCGCCAAGAGCGGGTCCCAGGATGCGTCGCAGAGCGGGCTGCGGTACAAATACATGGACCCGGGCTCAGGAGGCTGGCGCAACGGTGCCAGGCTCATCAACAGCTCGGAGGGGGCCGTGGGACGCAGCCTGAAGCCACTGTACCAAAAAAACACCAGCCAGGTGAAGGGATATCCACAGAGCCTGAGCAGAGACTTTAGGGTGGGCCCCTGCCTTCGGAGAACTTCATGTTGTCTTTGTCCATCCCTATCCAGCTCGCTTTCCTGCTCTACAATGACCAACCACCTAAACCCAATAGGACTCAGGACACTTCCAGCCGTGGACACACGAAGGGTGAGCCCTGGATTGGGGAGGGGCTCTGGTTTCCCTATGCATTTTCCCAAGCTAATCCCTGACCTGAGTAGGGGGTGGAGTGCCCATCAGCTCCTGGGCATCTGTTTCCTCATCATTGTCTTACTCCAGACTACAAGAATTCACACCTGGGGAAACTGAGCTCAGCAGTGATCCTGACACTGCTTGCACCAAGCCCCCTGCCAACTGAGTGTGTTCCTGGTTGCAGATGAATTTGCTAGGATGCTTTGAGCAGTCCCCACTGACTGTCCTCTTCTGGTCCAGGTGTCCTGCTTCTGGACCACGATGGGGGCTTCTGGCTTGTCCACAGTGTGCCACGCTTCCCTCCACCCACCTCCTCTGTTGCATACCACTGGCCTGACAGTGCCTGTACCAATGGGCAGACCCTGCTGTGTGTGTCTTTCCCCCTCACCCAGTTCCTGCAGATTGGTGAGTGGAATAAGAGTGGGGGGTGGGAGGGTGGGGAGGATGAGGCAGGGTAATTCCCAAGTTCCAGACCAGAACCTGGAATGGTGTCACATCTCCTCCTCCTTTTTCCTCCAGGCAAGCAGCTGACCTACACCTTCCCTCTGGTCTATGACTATAAGCTGGACGGGATCTTTGCCCAGAAATTCCCTGACCTGGAGGATGTGATCAAGGGCCACCACATTCGCCACCAACCCTGGAATAGCAGTGTAACACTCACATCACAGGCAGGGGCTATTTTCCAGAGCTTTGCCAAATCTGGAAACTTTGGAGATGGTAAGCCCTGAGGTGGAGGGTAGGAGAGCTCTTTCTCTGCAGAGAGGGTGTTTGGTGTGTCTATGGCTGAGAGCAAGGCAGGGATAGAGACTAGGTTTCTCTGGGAGACATAATTACGAGAGGTAAACAGTCCTGGGTTTGGATATTGGTTTCTGGCTGTCTGATGTGTGATTTAATCTAAGCCTCAGTTTATTCTTCTGAAAAATGAGGATACTGATGCCTACCTTAAAGAAACTGTAAATGTATATAAAGTATTTGGGAAGGGCTATTAATATTAATCTTTTCACCCCTGGGAGTTGCAAAGAATTGACAGCTAAGTTCAGAAATGAGGAAACTGAGGTCAGAATGGGGAAGCTGCCTAAGAATCCTTACCCTGACCCTGACTCTAACCCTGTGTCTCTTTCCCTTCTTTGCAGACCTGTACTCTGGCTGGTTGGCAGCAGCCCTTGGCAGCAATCTACAGGTCCAGTTTTGGCCAAACTCTCCAGGCATCCTGCCTTCTAACTGCTCAGGGACCTGGAAAGTTCTGGATGTGACCCAGATAGCCTTCCCTGAGCCAGCTGGGCCAACCTTCAAGGCCACAGAGGACCATTCTAAATGGTGCGTGGCCCCAGAAAGACCTTGGGCTTGTGTAGGTGACATGAATCGGAACCAAAGAGAGGAGCACCGGGGTGGGGGCACATTGTGTGCCCAGCTGCCAGCTCTCTGGAAGGCCTTCAAGCCCCTGGTGAAGGCCTGGAAGCCTTGTAGGCAGGAAAGCTGGATTAAGAAGCCCAGCAGAGAACAGGCTAAAAGCTAAGCGCTAAGGCTCAAGAATCCATTTGGACTTGACTTCGAATCTCCTGTTCAGCCCTCTAATTGTATGACTTTAATTGTGTGCCTCAATCTCTCTGTGACTCAAGTCTGTTCATCTTTTTTTTTTTTTTTTTTTGAGATAGAGTCAAAAGCTTTGGTCCCCCACACAGTGCTAGAAACCATCTGT
>NW_003852522.1:1715704-1726441 GCF_000181295.1 Otolemur garnettii
AAAAAAAAAAAAAAAAAAAACAAACAGGAAACCTAACACCTGCCACTCAGGATTATTGAGGAGTAAAAGGAAATTGGCAGATGAGGCTTTTACCCTTTTCTTCAGGTGGGCACTGAGACAAAGAACAGTGTTGCAGCACTTCTAAGGGTTGGGGGGCAGCTAGTGCATAGGTGAGACTGGAAGTGGGATCACCAGAAGGGTCCAACCAAATCTTGCCCCTTTTCTCCATGGTAACCAGGACAATAGTTCTGCCACAGGCACCAGGATCATGGGAGCAGGAACATATGATGTCTCCCCATGCCAGGGGAGAAGAGGTGAGCCCCAGAATGCTCACATGGCAAGGACACACTTTATTTATATGTGTACATATGTATACAGGAAGCTGTACAGTGCAAGGCCAATGGTGCCCTCAGCTATGGGCCTGGGGGTGCAGGGCTGGATGCCCCTTTTTTGGTGAGGTCTGTTGGGGGCACAGCTTCAGCAGGGCACCGGGAGGTCAGCCCCACTTCAGGCTTGATGCCAGGGACCAGGAGGGAAGCCGGTGGTGCTGGAGTCGCTGTGCTGCTTGGTGCACTCTTCACGGGTAGGGAGGGGGTCTGGGTGTCTGGGGAGAGTTTGGGGTAGGCCAGCTTGGAGCGAGGCCCACTCAGCGTGGTCCGCTCCTCCACCACCTCCAGCACCCAGCGCTCTCGGCCCCGCGGAAGCTCAGGCATGGGAGGTGCCAGAGGTGTGGATTCCTGCAACCCCTTGGAGTCTGCTTCCAGAAGCTGGGGCGCCTCAGCCTTAGAACCGGGCCGCGCGGGCTCTACGACAATGGGTACCGGGGGCGTGCCCACCTCGCCGGAGCTGCTGCGCCGGCCCGTCTCGTGTTCCTGCACGGGGCTCAGTGCGGCCTTGCCCACAGCCCTGGCCACACCACCCGAGCCATCTTCCGTCTGCACACTCTGATGACGAGTGCAGCCGGCGTCCCACTCCAGGGTCCGGCCCCCGGGGATCGCTGCGCGGGGCAGAGTGCAGACCTCGGCGCCCCCGGGGGACTCCTTTTCCCTGCTTGTTGCTAGCGGCCTGGGGGATCCTTCGGGCAGCTGTGGGTCCCCACCCAGGCTCAGGGGCGACTCCTGGCGGCCCAAGCGGCGGACGGAGACCTGCCTGGTCGCACCAGGGCCCTCGACTGGGGGTGTCTCGCCATCGGACTCGGCGAGGCTATGTAGCGCCAGTTCGCCATGAAAGTCCTTGCGGAAATCCGGGTGGCCCACCTCGAGACTGTGTTTGCGCAGTGTGCCCTTCTTGTCTGCACCCAACGAGGCTCCCAGTTTCTCTGCCGACTGCACACGCTTGAGGAGTGGCGAGCGCGGGGGCTCGGCACTCTTGGGACGCGGGCGAACGACGGGCGGCGATGAGTGCAGTTTGGCAGGGAAACTCTGCGTTGTGTGCGAGCTGCCCACCGTGTGTCCCGGCAGTGGCGGCGGCGACGCCTGCGTTGGGGATGGCGTGTGTGCCAGCGGCGACAGCGGAATGTTGCCAGCCGACTTGCAGCGTGCTGAGCGGTACTGGCGGTGGAGCTTTGGCGACAGGCCGTGCAGCGTGCTGGGCCGGATGTGGTGCGATGCCGACGATGCCGGCGAGTTGGGCGTGCTGGAGGCTGGGGAGCTGCTCTGAGACGAGGCGCCTGTGGGCGAGAGACGTAGCGGGCAGTGAATACTGTCCAGGCACCAGAGGGACCACCTAGTGGGCTCAGGCACAGGGCATACCTAGGTAGGCGGAGTCAGGCGTGGAGCGGTAGCTGTGCGTGGGCGAGCGCGCCGGCAACCCGTGCGTGGGCGAGCCCGGGAGACTGTCGCTGGACGACAGCGAGCGGTTCAGCGACGACAGCGAGCGACTAGTGTGCAGCAGGTTCGACTGCTTTGTGATTTTCCGGAATAGGGAGCTGCGCTTCTTGCTAAGGAACAGGAAGGACCCACCTAGCCTTAACCCCTGAGCTCCTGGCTCCTCCCCCTGAAGAGCTTCACCCAGCCGCCTGTAACCCAACCACCTCTCTTGCCTCGCCCCCCAGCTATAATTCACCTATCAAAACACAGAACTTCCCCTAACACAGTGCTGTTTGGCTCCCCTCACTTAGGATCCCGTCCGCCTTTTTCCGGCCGTTCCCAGTCCAAGCTAGAAACAAAACCAAGTTCTTCGGCCTACGCCCGCCTCTCTAGCTCCTCCTTCTCCCTCTACAGCCAACCTATCCGTATGGCAAGAAGTTGACTTGACTCAGACCGGTTTTGGCTCTTCTCATTCCCTGAAATTCTATCCCTAGCTCCTTGTCTGGACCAAAGAACGCTCTTCTGGCTCCACCCACCTCTCTCCTAGCTCCTATCTATAAGGAAAAAAATTATTTTAGTCGTCACAGTCTTGCCTAGTATTCTCATTCCAGATAGAAATCTCTTAACCTAACCCCTCCAACTCCAGTCTAAACACATCTAATAGGACAGAACCGTCTCCTGGGCCATCACTTAGACTCGTCCTTCTCTGAATTGTGCCCTTTCCAGTTTACATCCTCTGACCCTATTCACCTTCCCAAGACCCTCCTACAATGTTTTTCTTCCAGCCTAGAAACCTGGCACAACTTCCTTTCCTGGCTCTTCCCATTTTCCCTGTACCTCTTAACTTATGTACCTCTTTTTTTTTTTTTGCTCTTCCCTGAGTGGTTCCAGCTATCCTTCTATGCACTTCATTTCTCCCAGTCCTCACCTGCGGCCCCTCTAGCATCAGCCCCGCCCACTGCTCAGACTAGCTACTTATAGCTCCACCCACCTCTCCTGGCCCTCCTTGGCAGAGGGCCTCTTGTTTCTCCGAGCCATTTTGGCCTTGTAGCTGCTGCGTCTTGCGGGGCCAATGCGGATAGAGGTATTTTCAAAGGGTGTCGTGGTCACGGCCACCTTGTTGCCACTCTAGAGCAATAATGGAGGAGAAGTGCCCTGCTGCCGGCTGCTCAGACCTACCCTCCCTCCACCCAGTGCACCACCCCTGCACTCACTTTAAGGATCAGCTCCACGACCTCAGGATGCACCATACCATGCACAGGCTCCCCATTCACGTGGGTGATGAGATCCCCAGCACAGAGCCCTGCCTCTTGGGCTGGGCCCCCTTCCTCCACATGCTAGGGACAGAGCACCACACAGGGTCAGGGTTAATGGAATTGGAAACAAAGAAGACTTCTAAACTTATCTGCTAGACACTTAGCTCTGCATGCCCTATAATCCTCATAACACCATATGAAATAGTAATTATTCTCCTGATTTTGCAGATGAAGAAACTGAGTCACAGAGAGCGAAGTAACAGATGAGGTCACAGAAGAATCTCACCCAGACTACTTGGCTCCAGAGATTGAAAAGTCCACCATCTCTAGGGGGCTGGCTTCTCTCCTCTTAGCCCCCACCCTTGGATACAGATCCCAAACATGAGTGCTTACCCAGACAATGTGGTGAACACTGTAGACATCTGAGTCACCCATGTAGACACGGATGGCTCGTAGTGTAAAACCATACTTCTTGCCTGAGCGTTGGATAGTGATGGGAGAGCGGAGCCCACTGACAGCTGGTGAGTAGTCCCGGCTGGGGGATGAGTCCCGTGAAGATGGATTGGAGGAGAGAGATCGTGGAGACATGGGGCTGGCAAGGGGTGAACTTCCATGTGGGTCCACTGCAGACACAGAGCAATGATCAAAGATCAGAGCCAAGACATAGATCTCCCTGTATTTGCTCCTCCCTCCTCCCAAGTCAAAGTCCCAGAGCAGCATCTCATTGGTCCATCCTGGAGCCAATCACTGTGGACAGGGAAAATGTAGCATTTTCATTAGTCTGTCTAGGCTGGAATGAGTATAGCCCTCCCATAGCAGGTGGTGCCCAGCATTACCTGCAGGAATCATGACAGACAAAGCAGTGGCCGAGGCTGACTTGATGACTTTGCCTCCAGTACGGGAAGGCCTTTTCTCTACCACAGGGTCACCTGACAACTGCTGGTGTCGTGCACGGCGCAGAACTAGGTCATTGGTGGCCCTAGGTCCTGATGGGTCCCCATCTTTCAAGGGTGGACAGAGGTCACCTGGGCGTGGGCGGTCAGCTGCAACAGAAAGCAGGCTGTTTGGGGATCAATCCAGGGCTAGGGACTTCTCGTATGCTGTTCCTTCTTCCCGGAATGCACTTCCCATTTTTTTCCCCTTGCTGGATCATGAGTGTTATTAGAACAGGTAACATGCATCCAGCACTACTCCTGATCCAGAGAAGTTGTATCACTGACTAAGCAGGGCAGTGGGGGTGTTTCTATGTTAAGAATCTCAGATTGCAGAGAGAATAGTACTTGAGATCTTGTCTAAATAGTACCAGGCTGTGGAATGCTCAATGTACAGTCACTGGGGAATTGGGGAAGGCGAAGGAGAAAGCACTCACTGGCTTCCAGGTCCCCAGAGCTGGGGGTACCTTCCTCCTGAACCGCCTCTTTGGGGGCCCGAGCATCCAGCGAGCATGGGGGATCGGAGCTGGGCCTAGGAGGCCTGCGCAGGCGGGCCTCATCCTCGTCCTCTTGGGGAGTGCTGAAGCGGCTGGGCTCCAGCAGTGCTGAGAAACGCCGGCGGGCACCCAATGGAGGACTGGCCTCCCCCTCCAGGAAACTGGCCTCAGACGCGGAGAAGCGTTTGCTGCACAGAGGGGGCGTGGTCAGAAGAGACAATCCTCTTTGGCTCCGCCCCCAAGCCCAGATGTTGTCCTGCTCACATCTCCGGGGAGCCCCCTCTCCAGGTCTTCTCACGCAGGGTCAGGCCGCCCAGTCCCTCCCGCTTGCCGGCCATCTTCTCCTCGGGACCCTTGGCGCTCATCTCCCGCTTGCTGACTCCTGCTGCCGTTACGGGGGTCTTGGGCTCGTGCTGCGACAGCTGCTCCATACTGCTATACACCTGCAAAGGGGAGTAGGTGGTGGTAGGAGGGAAGTCCCTCCACACACACACCCTGTCCAACCCTTGCTCCCCAGCTAATCAACTTCCTGCCACTGAATCCTCCCAAATTGCTCTCCACTCTTCGAGGCTGGGCTTCCCCTCTCCCAGTCCTAGGATGCCCAACAATCTACAGTTCTTCAGCCCAGGTCTCACCCCATAAAATTAGAACTTGAATTTTATTCTAGGCTTCATCCCTACAATGCCTTGACAAATTAGCTCTCCACTTAATCCCATCTTCCCAGGACACTCCTCCGAAACCTAGGCTAGGCCGCGCTCCCCTCTCCAAGGTGCTCCTCTGAACAAGACCTTGCTTGGCTTAGCCTTGCCACCATTGCTCATCGCATCTCCCTGATCCCGCCCCTCCAAGGTTTAGTTGTGGCCCAATGTGGGCCTATCTGCACGACTGTAACAGGTCCAGTTAGATTGCACTCAATGCCAAAGATCCGTCCCCTAGATCCCTATACTGCCTCCCTACTGGCCTTGCCACTACCAGATCCCCGTCCCCTCAGTAACTTCCAACTTCTGAGACCTCCAGCAAACCACTCCCACAGCCTCTCCAGACCCCGCCCCCCGAGTCTCGCTTCGCCCCAAGCCCAGCCTTGGCCCACCTTGCTGAAGCGGGGTGAGCAGGAGGAGAACTGGCGGATCTCTACAGGCTCCTCCTCCGTGGTGTCGTCCTCGTCGTAGGAGTTCACATGGTGATACCTATCTGAACGGGCTGGAGAGGGGGCGTATGCCCTGATTGTGGGCACAGGTCCACTTCTCAGATCACATTCCCAGGGGAGCATACTCTTAGTTCAAGCCAGGACTGCTGGTGAAGCCGTTCCCCTGCCTCATTGTCCTACCTAATTCAGGTTCCGCCCCCAGATGGAGCCCTTCGCTTCTCAGAGGCCCCGTCTAGCTCCGCCTCCAGGATGGTCACGTCCCCACATGCTGCTAGTACCCCGCTCCGCTTCCCTAGCTCTGCCTCAGGTTAACCCACACCCCGCCTCTTCTGTCCTGGCACCGCCCTCCCTGCCAGACCCAGTCCCAACCTCAGAACTCACCCATGTGCAGGTCTCACATTTGTCCCAACCCATTTCTTACCTAGCTTGACCTGATCCCCGCCCCTATTGCAACCAAGCTCCCCATTGCCACGTCCTGCGCAGAGCACGCGCCCACCACGACTCAGCCCTCTCCTCAAGGCGTCAGAGGTGTACCTAGCCCAGATCTTGCCCTAAAGACCCTCTCCCTGGCTGCCACACTCGACCCAGGCCCTGCCTCGTGTCCCTGCTCACTGTCAAAGTAGCTAGTGTCATCTTCTGACTCTAGGTGGGGGATGAACTCAGCCTTCTGTCTCAGCAACCCTGTCCAGTCCAGGTCTCGAAAGAAACTGTGCTGCTTCACCTCAAAGGCACCGCCTGGGAAAGAAGGAATTCCAGCAACAGCTGATGGCGAGCCCAGCAGCCCCACTCACCCACTCTCTGTCTTCTGCTCCAGACCACAGCACCGGCCAGGTGTGAGGTTATGAAGTTCTCCCTCCCACCAATAGATGGGCCTCCAGCCTTCAGCTTCACTGCACTGGAGACCCCTTACCTGCCCCAAGCCGGAGAAGGGGGTTAGTCTGCAGGAGACTGGATATCAGGAGCTGGGCATCTGTGGGCAGGGCCTCATCCCCCTCAGGCCACAGGATGTCATCTGCAAAGAAGAGCAGGACTAGGGGTCACTTTTGGAGTCCATGGGGCCTTGGTCTGCCTCCACTCCCTGATGCATCCCACCTTCTGCCTGTCCACTGCAAAGGTGCCTACCACTGATGACCTGTCCAAAGAGCTCTTCTGGCGTATCTCCAAAGAAAGGCACGCAGCCCACAAGGAACTCGTAGAGAATGATCCCCATGGCCCACCAGTCCACTGGCTTGCCGTAGCCCTGGCGCAGGATGACCTCGGGTGCGATGTACTCTGGGGTTCCACACACCTGGGGGCAGGTGATCAGCCTGCGCCCTGGCTGCAGGAGGGGCCTCCAGGAAGAGCTGTACCCCCCACCAGGTTCTGGGCCCCTGAGGTCCTGCTGGGTTACTTCACCCGCAGCGACCCCCATGCCTGCACACACACCTGTTTGTCCAGAAATTCCCGGGCGTCCTTCTCAATGTGACCTTCATACAAGTTGGTGGTTAGGCTCATAAGTCCCATCTTGGACAGGCCAAAATCCGTGAGTTTGATATGACCCATGGAGGTGATGAGGAGGCTGTAGACATGGCCAAGGGTCTCAGAGGCCAAGCCCTTCTACTTTATCCCTGGGCCTCCCAAGGTGGCAGGGAAGGAATGAAGGGAAAAGTTAAAGCTCACTTGTCAGGCTTGAGGTCACGGTGCACAATGCCATAGTTGTGTAGGTACTCCAAAGCCAGCACCGTCTCAGCAAAGTACATGCGGGCCATCTCCACTGGCAGTGCCCCAATGTTCTTCAGCAGGGTTGCACAGTCACCACCTGCAGGCCAGGGAACCAACCCATGTGAAGAAGATGGTAAATCCAGGCCAGAATCAGGCACTGGACGTGGTGCCTCATAGCACCAAACCATGTTACATTGAACCCATTTTACAGAAAGAAAATTGAGGCCCAGGAGCTTCACTGTCCTCAGTTCACATAATAGTTGCCCTGTACTAGATTTCTCTTCTCCTTTTAGCTATTGTCCAAAGTTAGTATGATTAGCTTTTTCTTTCTTTTTTTCTTTTCTTTTCTTTTCTTTTCTTTTTTTTTTTTTTGAGACAGGAAACTCTCTCTGTTTCCCAGGCTAGAGTGCTAGAGTGCACTGGCACAATCATAGTTCACTGCAGCCTTGAACTCCTGGACTCACACTATTATAATTTTGCTTCTGCATCCAGAGTATCTGGGATAACAAGGGCATACCACCACACCAGCTAACATTTGTATTTTTTGTAGTGATGGGGTCTTGCTCTGTTGTCAAGGCTGGTCTCAAACTCCTGACCTCAAGGGAGGGTTCCCAAAGTACTGGGATGAGCCACCACTCCAATATTGATTAGCCTTTTTTGGAGACAGAGTCTTACTATGTTGCCCCAGGCTAGAGTGCAGTGGCATCAGCCTAGCTTACAATAACTTCCAACTCCTGGGCTCAACTTCAATCCTCCTGCCTCAGCCTCCTAAGTAGCTAGGACTACAGGCGCCCACTACCACAACGCTCAGCCAATTTTTTTTTTTCTGAGACACAGTCCCAAGTTGTCACCCTGGGTAGAGTGCCATGGCGTCATAGCTCACAGCAACCTCCAGCTCTTGGGCTCAAACTTCCTCTTGCCTCAGTTTTTCTTTCTTTTTTTTTTCTTTGAGACAGAATCTTACTTTGTCACTCTTGGTAGAGTGCCATGGTATCATAGCTCACAGCAACCTCAAACTCCTGGGCTTAAGTGATTCTCTTGCCTTTTAGCCTTCCAAGTGCTGGGATTACAAGTGTGAGCCACCTCTCCCGGTAGTTTTTCTATTTTTAGGGTCTTGCTTTTGCTCAGGCTGGTCTCAACTCATGAGCTCAAGCAGTCCACCTGCCTCGGCTTTCCAGAGTGCTAGGATTACAGGCATGAGTCACTGCATCTGGTTTAATTTTTCTATTTTTATTAAAGACAGGGTCTCACTCTTGCTCAGGCTGGTCTCAAACTCCTGAGCTTAACAGATCCTCCCAACTCAGCCTTCTAGAGTGCCAGGATTGCATGCACTCCATGGCCAAGTGATTAGCTCATGTTAAACACAAAGGGATGGAGACTCAGAGAGAGGTTATCAGGTCACACAGGGGCATGTTGGTCACACAGGGGAATGTTAGTGAAAGTGAGGTTTAGTTGAGACTAAAGTCTGTCTGCTTATTCATTATATCTAAGAGCACAGCCTTTGATTTCACTCCTGGCATCTAAACCTCGAGGGTCAGGGGCCTGAAAATGCATATTTTTGAACTCCACCAGATTTACTGGAAGTAACACTAGTATTTTGGTTTTCCCAATATCCATTCCCCTTTCTTTTCTTTTTTTTATTAAATCATTCCCCTTTCTTTTTCCTTCAAAGGCTATATTTCCTTCTGGATATAGCAGCTGGGTCAGTATGTAACCCAGGTTCCTCCAGTGAGGCCCTCTCAGAATTTTTCCTTTTTCTGTAAGGATTGCTACACTTGTAGGATGTAAGTTGAGCCAGATGGCAAACTTTCTATATCAGGGCTTGTCTAGAGGGAAGCCCACACATAGAAGAGCAGAGTCAAGAAATGGAGAGATCCTTAATGGTATGGTTTGAGCACCTAGGTACAGCCATTCCTGAAGGTGATGTTGATTTTTTCCAATCACATGAGCCAATACGTCTCTTTCTTTTTTCTGTTCTCTTTTCTACCAGATTTAACTGGGTTTCAGAAACTGACAAATCAGACTCTCTGAAGGTGGGTTCTGGGAATCTGCATTTGAGTACACCTATAGTGCACTCAACTCACCCCAGAGGTCCTAACTCTGCTCCATTCTCTCTTCCTTCACCATGACCCTGGACTATGACTATAGCAGTCACCTCCCCTCTGGTCTCCCTTCTTCTGCCTTGCCCACAGCAGCAAAATGGATTTTCTTAAACATAAATCAGACTATGTTAACCCTGCTTAAAATTGTTCAGTGGCTTCCTGTTTCACTGAAGCCATTCCAGGCTCTGGAAGGCCCTGCATGCTCAGTCCCACCAGCTTCCCCACTCCTCATCTCCTCTCCCTCAGTTACTGGGCTCCAGCTCTACTGTCTTCCTTGCAGCTCCTCCAAATCCAAACACACTGTTACCTAAGAGACTTTGGGCTAAGGAGTCATTTTTTTCTGGTGGACAGAGAGGCCTCCTGCCCACCTACATCTCCACTGCTTCCTCTAGCCTGATGGTCCTCATGTCCTCACTATGTTAAATGTTCTTGTCTCCCTTGGCTTTCACTTGTTGTCTGTCTACACCAGGCATCCTCAAACTACGGCCTGCGGGCCACATGTGGCCCACCTAGGATATTTATCCGGCCGCTGGGTGTTTTTGCCGCAGCTGCCTGTCCTGCTTAGCAGCCGACTCGTCCCGGGGCCTGCAGTCCGGCCCTCCAACAGTCTGAGGGACAGTGAACTGGCACCCTGTTTAAAAAGTTTGAGGACCTCTGGTCTACACAGACTGGAATGTAACCTCCATGAGGGAGAGTTGTATCTGTCTGTATGAACCCTACTGTGCCACCAGTGCCTATCACAGCATGTGACATAAGGGAAATAATGAAGGGCTACTTGTTGAATGAATGGAGAGCTGATGAAGGCTTGGGAGTGGTGTAACAGTGGCCCCATGAGATTGTATGTGTACCCCAATAACTAAGGGATGTGTGTGTTTGGCCAGTGGATGGAGTAATGGCTGGGTGAATACATGCATGAATGGATAGATGAAAAATAACACATATATGGATTGATAGTTGGATAAATAGATGAATAGATAAACTGACGGTTGAAATGTGGATAAATGGATGTAGCTGCTAGTTGGCTAGCTAATTAGATACATAGATAGGTAGATAGATATGGACAAATTAGAGACAGATAAGAAGAATGCTAGAATAAAGGTTTAGATGAATGAATAAAATATTAATAGAAGGATGGATGATGGTTTAATAAATAGATAAATAGGCTGTGAGCAGTGGCTCATGCCTGTAATTCCAGCACTTTGAGAGGCTGAGGTGAGAGGACTGCTGGAGCCCAGGAGTTCAGGACCAGTCTGGGCAACAAAGCAAGACTCTGTAACTACAAAAAAAAAAAAAA
>NW_003852522.1:1726989-1730393 GCF_000181295.1 Otolemur garnettii
AACCAAAAAAGAAAAAAAAAGAAAAGGACTCAGCGCCAGTAGCCCAGTGGTTAGGATGCTGGCCACATACACCAAAGCAGGCATGTTCAAACCTGGCCCAGGCCTGCTAAACAATGACAACTGCAAAAAAAAAACAAAAAAAAACTGGTACCTGTAGTCCCAGCTACTTGGGAGGCTAAGGCAAGAGAATTGCTTAAACCCAAGAGTTTGAGGTTCCTGTGAGCTGTGATGCAATGACACTCTACCTAGGGAGACAGCTTGAGATTCTGTCCCCCCCTCAAAAAAGGACTTGGTGCCAGTAGCTAATGGTTAGGGCACTGGCCACATACACCAAAGCAGGTGTGTTCAAACCTGGTCCAAGCCTGCTAAACAATGACAACTGCAACAAAAAAATAGCTGGGCACCTGTAGTCCCAGCTACTTGGGAGGCTGAGGCAAGAGAATTGCTTAAGCCCAAGAGTTCGAGGTTGCTGTGAGCTGTGACACCACAGCACTCTACCAAGAGCAACATAATGAGACTCTGTCTCAAAATAAAAAAAAGAAAAAAGATGAATAGGTACTGACAAATTGATGGAGGGCGAATGAGTAGATGGATAAACAGATGAATGAATGAAAAGATAAATATATTAAAAGATAGATCCATGAAAAGTAGATGTATAAGACAGAGTGAACCCTAATATAAACTATGGACTTTAGTTAGTAATAATGTATCACTATTGGTTTATCAATTGTAACAAATTCATAACATTAATATAAGAGGCAAATAGGGTAAGAGGAGAGGGGTATGTGGGAATGCTTGGTACTTTCAGATCAATTTTTCTTTTCTTTTCTTTTCTTTTTTTATTTTTTGAGACAGATCTCACTCAGTTGCCCTTGGCAAAATGCTGTGGTGTCACAGCTCACAGCAACCTCAAACTCTTGAGCTCAAGCAATTCTCTTGCCTCAGCCTCCTAAGTAGCTGGGACTATGGGTGCCCACCACAATGCCCAGCTATTTTTAGAGACAGGGTCTCACTCTTACTAAGGCTGGTCTTGAGTTCCTGAGCTAAAGCAATCTGCCCACCTTGGCCTCCCAAGTGCTGGGATTACAGGTGTGAGCCACCAAGCCTGGTCTGATCAATTTTTCTGTAAACTTAAAACTTCTCTTTAAAAAGGGAATTGTAGGCTTGGCTCAAGCAGCTAAGGCGCCAGCCACATACACCTAAGGTGGCTGGTTCGTATCCAGCCTGGACCCGCCAAACAACAATAATGGCTGCAACCAAAAAAAAAAAAAGGGAATTGTAGGGGCCAGGCATGGTGGCTCACACCTGTAATCCCAACACTTTGGGAGGCCAAGGTGAGTGGATTGCCTGAGGTCAAGAGTTTGAGATGAACCTTAGCCAGAGCAAGACCCAGTCTCTAAACATAGCCAGGCATTGTGATGGGCGCCTGTAGTCCTAGCTATTTGGGAGGCTGAGGCAAGAGGATCAATTGAGCCCAAGAGTTTGAAGTTGTTGTGAGCCGTGACACCGTAGCACTCTACTGAGAGTAACAAATTAAGATTCTATCTCAAAAAAAAAAAAAAAGAGAGAGAGAGAGAGAGGTTGCGCCTATGGCTCAAAGGAGTAGGGGACTGGGCCCATATACTGGAGGTAGCGGGTTCAAACCCAGCCCCAGCCAAAAACTGCAAAAAAAAGAGATGTCCATTAATTTAAAAAATAGATGTATAATGGGTAAACAGATATATGGATGGACAAACAAATGGACAGTCACAAAGACAAATGGATGGAGAGATGGAATAATAAATAAGGTGCATGGATATATGAATTAGCAAATGAATAGATGGAAGGATGTATGGATGAATAATGGATGGAAATTGATAATTGAATGGATCTATCTACATTTTTTTTTTTTTTTTGAGACAGAGCCTCAAGCTGTCCCCCTGGGTAGAGTGCCATGGCATCACACTCACAGCAACCTCCAACTCCTGGGCTCAAGCGAGTCTCCTGCCTCAGCCTTCCAAGTAGCTGGGACTACAGGCGCCCCCCACAACGCCCGGCTATTTTTTGGTTGCAGTCATCATTGTTGATTGGCGGGCCCGGGCTGGATTCAAACCCGCCACCTTAGGTGTATGTGGCTGGCACCTTAGCCACTTGAGCCATAGGCGCCGAGCCTGGATCTATCTACATTGAATGAAATGAAAAACAGGTAGATAAATCAATAACTGGAGAAATAGGCTGGGCGCCTGTAGTGAAATGGTTAGGGCGCTGGTCACATGCTCCGGGGCTGGTGAGTTCAAACGCAGCACCGGCCTGCCAAACAAACAACAACAACAAAAAACAGCCTGGTGTTGTGGTGGGCGCCTACAGTCCCACTTATTAGGGAGGCGGAGGCAAGAGAATTGCTTGAACCCAAGAATTAGAGGTTGCTGTGAGCTATGATGCCACTGCACTACTGAAGGTGACAAAATGAGACTCTATCTCAGTTTAAAAAAATAAATTACTGGATAAATACATAGGTGAAATTTATAAACAGATCAATGACTGATAAATAGGTGGATAAGCATACAGGCAGATAATCAATATGGTGACTGTGGCTCTGGTGGGTCACTCAGCAGCCCTGAGTAGCATGGATCTACCCATCTTCCCTGCAGCCCCTTGGGCAGCCACACCTTCCACATATTCCATGACCATGCAGAGGTGGCGCCGAGTCTCGAAGGAGCAGAACATGCCAACCACAAAGGGGTTCTCAGCAAAGGTGAGGATGTCACGCTCTACGAAGGCCTGCTGGATCTGGTTGCGCAGGATCAAGTTCTGCTTGTTGATCTTCTTCATGGCAAAGCGCTGCCGTGTTTCACGATGCCGAACCAGGTAGACAGCACTGCAGGGGGAGAGAGCGAGGACCGGCCATCACCTCCGAGACACCCGGCCTCCGCCACCTCCCCCCGCCAGAGCCCCGGGTGGCTCACCCATAGGCACCGTTGCTTATGAGCTTGATAGTATCAAAGTCATTCTCCCCGGGTGGCTTCTTGGCCTTGGTGCTGCTGCGGCCCTTAAGGGAAAAGATGGAGACCATTATCATCATTATTAAGAGAAAGGGACTCTTGTTATTCTATTTTACACATGGTGAAACTGAGGCACAGAGAGGGTGAGTGAATCTTTCATCCAAGCACCACAGTAAAGGAGAAAGAAAGTCAGGACTTGAATCCGAGACTGACTCTGAAGACATACCCCTAACTTCTTCCATTAGGAAAGACAGCAGAAAACCTACAAAATGGATCTTTACACACACACACATATAGAGAGAAAGATCCCAAAATCAATAACAAAGCCAAATGATTGAGAGCAAAAAGTGGGCACTATATGTAAATCAGAGTTAGATTACTCAGCCTCGGCTCGGCGCCTATAGCTCAACCGGCTAAGGCGCC
>NW_003852522.1:1731520-1732800 GCF_000181295.1 Otolemur garnettii
AGCCCAGGAGTTGGAGGTTGCTGTGAGCTATGCCATGGCACTCTACCCAGGGGGACAGCTAGAGGCTCTGTCTCAAAAAAAAAAAAAAAAAAAAATAGCAAAATAAAACTACACAATCATATTTTGGGGATATAGGGCAATGGGGACAAAGGTGGGAGTAAGATTTTTCATGGTACATATTTCTTGAAAATTATTTTTATTTTTCTTATGGACAAAAAGATTTATTACATACATATTAATCAAAAAATATCTATAATGGGGCTCGGCACCCATAGCACAGTGGTTACGATGACACCAGCACATACACCAAGCTGAACAACAATGACAACTGCAACAAAAAATAGCCAGGTGTTGTGGTGGGCGCCTGTAGTCCCAGCTACTTGGGAGCTTGAGGCAAGAGAATCGCTTAAGCCCAAGAGTTTGAGGTTGCTGTGAACTGTGACAGCACAGCACTCTATTGAGGGCAACATAGTGAGACTCTGTCTCAAAAAAATCCCAAAAAACTGCTAAAATGAAAAAATAGCTGGGCACTGTGGCTGGTGCTGGTAGTCCCAGCTTCCTGGGGGACGTGGGACTTGGAGGAGGAGGAGGGGAAGGAGACAGAGAGGCAGGTTAACAGTCTTGGGCAGTGCCTGTGGCTCAGTGAGTAGGGCACTGGCCTATATACCAAGGGTGGTGGGTTTGAACCTGCCCGGGCCAAACTGCAACTAGTTGTGGTGGTGGGTGCCTGTAGTCCCAGCTACTGGGGAGGCTGAGGCAAGAGGATCACTTGAGCTCAGGAGTTTGAGGTTGCTATGAGCCACAATCACAGCACTATACCGAGGGTTACTGAGTGAGACTCTGTCTCAAAAAAAAGAAAAAAAAAAAAAACCAACCTGACCAAGAGTGAGACCCCATTTCTACTAAAAATAGAAAAATTAGCCAGACATCATGGCAGGCACCTGTTGTCCCAGTTACTTGGCAGAAGAATTGCTTGAACCCAGAAGTTTAAGATTGCTATGTACTAAGCTGACACCATGGTACACTAGCCTGGGAAACAGGGTGATACTCTGTATAAAAAATATATATATAAATAAAGGCCAGGTATGGGGGTTCAAGCCTATGATCGAAGCACTCTGCAAGGCCAAGATGGGCAGATCACCTGAACTCATGAGTTCGAGACTAGCCTGAGTTAGAATGAGACTCCCATCTCTAAAACTAGCTGGGCATTGTGGTGGGTGCCTGTAGTCCCAGCTACTCAGGAGGCTGAGGCAAGAGAATCACTTGAGCCCAAGAGTTTG
>NW_003852522.1:1733807-1739415 GCF_000181295.1 Otolemur garnettii
CCCGCCACAACGCCTGGCTATTTTTTTTCTGGTTGCAGCCATCATTGTTGTTTGGCGAGCTCAGGCTGGATTTGAACCTGCCACCTTAGGTGTATGCGGCTGGCGCCTTAGCCACTTGAGCCACAGGTGCTAAGCTGGGGGAGCAGGTGTTTGATACAACAGAGCAGCTTCCACTTAGTGCCAGCTGGAGCCACTACAGTGTTATCGTAACTTCGGATTTTTTGAGGGAGGTTCCAAACCCAGATTTTCCAAAAAGCTTATGATTTTTATATTTTGCTCATAAATTTTGAAAAACACTAGGCATTTCAGAGAAAATGGATGTGTGGCCATGAGGGGAGGCAGTCTCCACAAGACATCTGGATGAGCAGCACAGTGTGATTGCCCTGGGGGTAGGGTTAGAGCAATTTTCCCTGTGCTGAGCCACCACTGAAGCCAGTCTATTCTCTCAAAAGCCTATGCAGTGTTCTTCAATAAGTTACACACCCAACTATCATATGACCCAACAATTCTACTCCTGGGTGCATACCAAAAAGAATTGAGGGGGCAGCGCCTGTGGCTCAGTGAGTAGGGCACTGGCCCCATGTACTGAGTGTGGTGGGTTCAAGCCCGGCCCCTGGCCAAATTGCAACAAAAAATGGCTGGGCATGTGGCCAGTGCCTGTGGTCCCAGCTGCTCAGGAGGCTGAGACAAGAGAATCGCCTAAGCCCAGGAGTTGGAGGTTGCTGTGAGCTGTGATGCCATAGTAGTTTACTGAGGGTGACAAAGTGAAACTCTGTCTCTAAAAAAAAAAAAAAAAGAATTGAAAGGCTGGGCTTGGTGGCTCGCACCTGTAGTCCTAGCACTCTGTGAGGCTGGGCGGGAGGATTGCTTGAGCTCAGGAGTCAAGACTAGCTTGAGCAAGAGTGAGACCATGTTTCTACTAAAAATAGAAAAAATTAGCTGGGCCTGGTGGTGGGCACCTATAGTCCCAGCTACTTGGGAGGCTGAAGTAGGAAGACCCAGGATTTTGAGGTTGGTGTGAGTTAGGTTGGCACCAAGGCACTCTAGCACAGGCAACAGACTGAGACTTCTCAAAAAACAAACAAACAAACAAATAACTGAAAGCTTACTTGTAAATATGTTTAAATAAATACTTGTACACAGGCTCAGCGCCTGTAGCTCAAGCGGCTAGGGTGCTAGCAACATACATGGGAGCTGGTGGGTTCGAATCCTACCTGGGCCTGACAGACCACAATGACAACTATAACCAAAAAACAGCTGGGCGTTCTGGCAGGCACCTGTAGTCCTAGCTACCTGGGAGGCCGAAGCAAGAGGATCGCTTAAGCCTAAAAGTTTGAGGTTGCTGCGAGCTGTGATGCCACAGCACTCTACCCAGGGTGACAGCTTGAGACTTTGTCTCAAAAAAAAATACTTGTACACAAAAGCTCATAGTAGAACTATTCACAATAGATAAAAGATAGGCAAGCCAGTGGATGAACAGATAAACAAAATGTGGCCCATCCATACAATGGAATAAAAAGGAATTTAGCTCTAGTCCATGCTACAATGTGTGTGAATCTCAAAAAACATTATGCTGAGTGAAATAAACTAAACACAGAAATCCACAGAGTAAATCAGTGGTTCTCAACCTGTGGGTCACGACTCTGTTGGGGATCGAACGACCCTTTTACAGGGTCGCCTAAATACATCCTGCATATCAGATATTTACATTATGATTCATAACAGCAGCAAAATGACAGTTATGAAGTAGCAACAAAAATAATTTTATGGTTGGGGGTCACCACAACACGAGGAATGTATAAAAGGATCACGGCATTAGGAAGGTTGAGAACTACCTATCACTTACTGGAGTAATTTTCCAGAATAGGAAAATCTATATAGAGAAAAAGTATATCAGTGGTTGCCAGGGGCTAAGAAGAGGGAGGAATGGGGAGTAGCTGCTTAATGAGTATGAGGTTTCCTTTTGGGGTGATTTTTTTTTTTTTGAGACAGAGTCTCACTATGTCACCCTCGGTAGAGTGGCATGGTGTCACAGCTCACAGCAACCTCAAACTCATGGGCTTAAGCAATTCTCTTGTCTCTGCCTCCCGAATAGTTGGGACTACAGGTGCCCGCCACAACACCCAGCTATTTTTTGATTACAGTTGTCATTGTTGTTTAGTTAGCCTGGGGCTTGAACCTGCCAGCCTCAGTGTATGTGGCTGGTGCCCTACTCATTGAGCTACGGGCACCAAGCCCTTTTGGGGTGATTTTTAAAAGTCTTAGAACTGGCTCGGCGCCTATGGCTCAACCGGCTAAGGCGCCAGCCACGTACACCTAAGGTGGCGGGTTCGAATCCCCAGCCCGGACCCGCCAAACAACAATGACGGCTGCAACCAAAAAATAGCCGGGCGTTGTGGCGGGCGCCTGTGGTCCCAGCTACTTGGGAGGCGAAGGCAAGAGAATAACTTGAGCCCAGGAGTTGGAGGTTGCTGTGAGCTGTAATGCCACAGCACTCTACCCAGGGGGACAGCTTGAGGCTCTGTCTCAAAAAAAAAAAAAAAAAAAAGTCTTAGAACTAAACAGATGCAATGGCTATACAATATTGCAAATGCACTGCCACCAAATTATTTATTTTTAAATAGTTAAAATGGTAAATTAAATTTTACATTATATATATTTTACCACATAAAGGAAAAAGGCCATGGAACAAGAATTATTATTAATCCCATTTTACAGATGGGGAAACTGAGGCTCAAAGGGTGGAACCACATAGCCTAAGGGGAAAGAGGCAAGAAGTAAGCCCTGGACTGCCCACCCATGAACTAGAGAGCTGACTTCTGGGCCACATGGCCTTACCTCTGAGAGGTCGTCCTGCTCAGGGGTGTTGGAGCCACCGCTATCTTGTTCCTCCTTGTGTACCACATCTAGGGAGGAATTGAGACTGAGTCTGGGCTGGGGTCCAGGTCTCCTCACACTTGGTCCCCCTGGGCCCACGAGCTGGCACCTGGAAAGGGGTCACGAGTGAGGCCAAGCTGGCGGATGATGTAGCGTGGGATGTCCGTCTTGACAAGGTGGCCCTCCTTGGCATGTCCCTCAGCTGCCTCCAGCAGGTGGTAAAACTCTTCTGGGTTGAATTCCTGAGGCAGGACAAGAATGGGCTCACTGAAAGGCCTAAGGAAATCCCACCCAACACTAGCCCCCCAGCCACACCAGCCCCCTCACCAGGCACTCCAGCAGCCTTGCTGGGCGTGAGATGATAATAAGCAACTTCTTCACCAGCTGAGTGACAAAGGCCACCTCCAAGCTCTCTGAGCGTTCATAGGCCTGGGAGGAGGGTGGAGAGCATAAGAGTGTGGAGCTCCAGGTACCCGGACTCAGCCAGACCTCTCTCCCAGCCATACAGGGTAGGCACTGCTGCAGTTGTCCCATTTTACAGGTCAGAAAACTGATAACCAGGATGTACAGTAACAATAATGATGATAAAAATAATAATAATGACAAATTATAATCATTATAGCAGAGTCCTAAAACCTCCACTCATTTGATTCATCTTTTTTTTTTCTTTGAGACAGTCTCAGCTACTTGAGAGGCTGAGGCAGAAGGATCTCTTGAGCTCAAGAGACTGAGGTTTACTGTGAGCTATAAGGATGTCACCGCACTCTATCCTGGGGCAACAGACTCCCCACTAGGCCCTGGGCTGTGAGCAGAGGGAAGGGGAGAGGGAAGGGAGTTGCAATTGAGCCTACACCCAAACCCAGTGCATAGCAGGGCACTGGGTTTTTTTTTTTTTTTTTTTTTAGACAGGAGCCTCAAGCTGTCCCCCTGGGTAGAGTGCTGTGGCATCTCGGCTCACAGCAACCTCCAACTCCTGGGCTCAAGCGAGTCTCCTGCCTCCGCCTCCCAAGTAGCTGGGACCACAGGCGCCCGCCACAACGCCCGGCTATTTTTTGGTTGCAGCCGTCATTGTTGTTTGGTGGGCCCGGGCTGGATTCAAACCTGCCACCTTGGGTGTACATGGCTGGTGCCTTAGCCACTTGAGCCAGAGGTGCCGCCAGGGCACTGGGTTTTGAGGTGAGGGAGCCCCAGGAAGTGTGAACAGTCACCAGATCCTTTCTCAGGATGTTACTTCTGCTGTCTGCTCAGACCTGGAGCAGTTTAGTAGATGGGAATGCTAGCTACACAGTGTCCTGAGAGGATTCATTCATTATGAGAAAAACATCTATCACAGCTTTAATAACTTACTTTTGAAAGAGATGAATAAAAAAGTAAATTGGAAGCTTTCAGGTAAAGTCCAGTACAGTTTTCATTTACACAAAGTCTATGAGAAGAGGTTAGTAGAGATCATCTAATCTTGAATCATGACATTGCCCATTCAAATCCTTGTCACAGTCCCTCCCAGTAAGAGCTCAGCAGGACTGGATATGCTGCTGGTGATCTTTGATAAAAGTTAGCTTCAGGGTGGCGCCTGTAGCTCAGTGGGTAGGGTGCCAGCCCCATATACCGAGAGTGGCGGGTTCAAACCCAGCCCCAGCCAAACTGCAACAAAAAATAGCCAGGCATTGTGGTGGGTACCTATAGTCCCAGCTACTCGGGAGGCTGAGGCAAGAGAATTGCCTAAGCCCAGGAGTTGGAGGTTGCTGTGAACTGTGTGATGCCACCGCACTCTACCAAGGGCGATAAAGTGAGACTGTTGCTACAACAAAAAGAAAAAGTCAGCTTTAGAACCTGGGAGATTTCTGCTACAGTCAAGTGTTCTTTAATCTGTTGTTTATGAGCAAACATCAGCAATCCAGCTTTCCTGACATCCTCATTTACTAACATTTTGTAGAGTTCTTCTCTGGTTACAGAGATCCTCTCCCTGTCTGTATCATCCACAAGAACTACACAACTCCAGGTCAATACAGTAAGTGCTCCAGGAAGAATAAAGAGATTCTTGGCCACCAGTATCGCACATTCGGGAATGTGTGTTATTAATAACTATCTCTTCTGCATTACTTCCAGTTGTAGGGGATGTATGCACAACCTCATCCATCAAAGCTTGGTGGAGTATAGCAGTTTCCCTGCATTATCCAGCCCAACAATAACTTTGTGTTCCTGGTGATCAAAGAGTCTGTATATCCTGGTGAAGAGAATCCCCACATTTGGGCAGCAGACCCCCCTCCAGCCACTTGGGCCACCTGACTTCCCCTGGCTCAGGCTGTAGGTGAGGAGAGAGACATAGAGAGACATGCTTCCAGGGAACCAGAGGGAGGCCAAGGCCCAGGACACTGCCTCCACATTGTCTATGATGAGCCTTGCTGGACACTGATCTCCCCAGCTCCTCTCGGGTGACAGCCTTTAATGACTCATTGACCATCTGACTTTCCTTGCTTCTGTCAAAACCCCTGAACCCTCTTTAATGGAAAACAAAGAATGTTCAATGACGGCGGAAAGAACACCAACCAAAATGTAACTAAAGTCACTACCCTATTAGAAAGTTTACTACAGCTCAAAGAATTAAGTGGTTATCAAAATCAAAGCTCGCGGCTCGGCGCCTGTAGCTCAACTGGCTAAGGCGCCAGCCACGTACACCTAAGGTGGCGGGTTCGAATCCCCAGCCCGGGCCCGCCAAGCAACAATGACAGCT
>NW_003852522.1:1740098-1744529 GCF_000181295.1 Otolemur garnettii
AGTCTCACTTTGTTGCCCTCAGTAGAGTGTTGTAGCATCACAGCTCACAGCAACCTCCAACTCTTGGGCTCAAGTGATTCTCTTGCCTCAGTCTCTAAGTAGCTGGGACTACAGGCACCTGCCACAACACCCAGCTATTTTTAGAGATGGGGGTCTCACTCTTGCTGAGGCTGGTCTTGAACTTCTGAGCCTTGGCCTCCCAGAGTGCTGGAATTACAGGTGTGAGCCATCGTGCCAGATTGGCTTTTTTTTTTTAAGAGCTGGCAGGTGGGCGGCGCCTGTGGCTCAGTGGGCAGGACGCTGGCCCCATATACTGAGGATGGCAGGTTCAAACCTGGCCCCGGCCAAACTGCAACAAAAAAAATAGCCAGGCGTTGTGGCGGGTGCCTGTAGTCCTAGCTACTCGGGAGGCTGAGGCAAGAATGATGTAAGCCCAGGAGTTAGTTTCTGTGAGCCATGTGACGCCATGGCACTCTACTGTGGGCAATATAGTGAAAGATGGCACCTTGCTATGTTCCCCAAGTTGAACTTGAACTACTGTGCTCAAATAGTCCTTCCACCTCAGCCTCCCAAGTAGCAGGGACTAGAGGTGCATGCCTGCTACCATGCCTGGCTCCAGATTTGGGCTTAAGTTCATTTATTTTTTAATTTTTTTCAGTGATAAATTTTAACCATGGGTCAGGCAAATACACCAAAATATAAAATTTACTTCCACACTTGCTTTATTGATATTTGTGGTGAGGCCTTTCAGATCTCTTTGCCATGATGTGTACTCTTAAGAGACTGGACTAAATTTTGGGTGAGGGACCAAGAAGAGACTAGCTGTCTTAGGTTCCTTAACTAGAATGTCTGCGTCTAAAGAAGACCAAGCAGGGGAGGAAGTATGTGTGGTAGAGAAGACTATTCTTTTTTTTTTTTTTTTTTTTTTGAGACAGAGCCTCAAGCTGTCCCCCTGGGCAGAGTGCCGTGGCATTACAGCTCACAGCAACCTCCAACTCCTGGGCTCAAGCGAGTCTCCTGCCTCCGCCTCCCAAGTAGCTGGGACTACAGGCGCCCGCCACAGCGCCGGCCATTTTTTGGTTGCAGCCATCATTGTTGTTTGGCGGGCCCAGGCTGGGGATTCGAACCTGCCACCTTAGGTGTATGTGGCTGGCGCCTTAGCCGGTTGAGCCACAGGCGCTGAGCCACTTTCTTTCTTTTTTAATTTTTTTTTTTTTTTGAGACAGAGGCTCACTATGTTGATCTCAGTAGAGTGCTATGATGTCACAGCTCACAGCAACCTCAACTCTTGGGCTCAAGCAATTCTCTTGCCTCAGCTTCCCAAGTAGCTGGGACTATAGGCACCCGGCACAATGCCTGGCTGTATTTTGTTGTAGTTGTCATTGTTGTTTAGCTGGCTCAGGCCAGGTTTGAACCCACCAGCCTCGGTGTATGTGGCTGGTGCCATAATCACTGTGCTATAGGCACCTAGCCATATTTTTTTTGTTGTTGCAGTTGTTTAACTGGCCTGGGTTGGGTTTGAACCCACCATCCCTGGTGTATGTGGCTGGTGCTGTAACTATGTGCTACAGGCGCTAAGCCTATCTTGCTTACTTGTATTCATTCATTCATTTTTAAATTTTATTTGTCTATTTAGAAACAGAGTCTCACTTTGCCACCCTTGATAGATTCCCATGATGTCACAGCTTACAGCAACCTCAAACTCTTGGGCTCAAGTGATCCTCTCACCTCAGTCTCCCAAGCAGGTGGGACTACAGGTGTTCACCACAATGCCTGACTAGTTTCTATGCAGAGACAGGGTCTCACTCTTGCTCGGGCTGGTCTTGAACTCCTGAGATCAAGCAATCCACCTACCTTGGCCTCCCAGAGTGCTAGGATTACAGGTGTGAACCACTGCACCAGGCTCATTCATTTTTTTTTTTTTAAAGAAAAAAACTCTGCACTCTGTTTGAGTGCAGTCAGTGGCACAACTGGTGTAGCCTTGAACCCCTGGGTTTCAATGATTCTCCCACTTCAGACTCTGTTGTAGCTGGAACTATAGGCACACACCACTGTGCCTGGCCATCCATCTATTCATTTAACTAACACTTATTGAACATCTATGTGCTGGGCACTATGCCATGCACTGAGGACACAGCAGCGAATAAGACAACTCCCTCCCACCTGCGGGGCTTACATTAGAGGAGATAAGAAAGAAAATAAGCAAAAATCTACACTATGAAGGATGGGGTGCTAAGTGCTAAGGAGAAACTACAGAGAAAGTGGGTGGTGAATGTGAGCAAAGTTTAAATTTCTGTTTCTTCTTCTTCTTCTTCTTTTTTTTTTGTAGAGATAGAATCTCACTTTATCGCCCTCAGTAGAGTGTCATGGAGTCACACAGCTCACAGCAACTTCCAACTCCTGGGCTTAGGTGATTCTCTTGCCTCAGCCTCCCAAGTAGCTGGGACTACAGGCTCCGGCCACAACGCCCGGCTATTTTTTTATTGCTGTGTGGCCGGGGCCAGTTTTGAATCTGCCACTCTCGGTATACGGGGTGGGCGCCCTACTGAGCCACAGGTGCCACCCTACATTTCTATTTTTTAATTATTAATTAATTAACTTATTTATTTGAGACAGAGTCTCGCTATGTCACCCTCGGTAGAGTGTCCTGGCATCACAGCTCACAGCAACCTCAAACCCCTGGGCTTAGGCGATTCTCTTGCCTCAGCCTCCCGAGTAGCTGGGACTACAGGCGCCCGCCACAACGCCCGGCTATTTTTTTGTTGCATTTGGCCGGGGCTGGGTTCAAACCTGCCACCCTCGGTATATGGGGCTGGCACCCTACTCACTGAGCCTTAGACGCCGCCCAAAGTTTAAATTTTTAAATAGAGAGGGTCTAGAAAGTACCGGAAAAGGTGACTTTTGAGTAAGGACTTGAAGGAGGTGAGGGAGGTTAAATTCCTGCCTCCCGCATTAGACATAGGATCAAAACCACGTCCTTGTCTTCCTTTCATTCTTGAGCCCTGAACTCTGCACCAGCGCCTGGCAGGTGGCGCTCTCTGTACTGGTGCGGGGTAAAGACAAGGGTGGGGGCATTGGGCATAATTTGGGGGTACAGAGCCAGTCCCCGCGTGCACTCACGTCCTGCAGCAGCTTCTCCAAGTTTTCCTGCAATTCATAGAAGTAGACGGTAGTGATGAGGCCGTCACGGGACTTGGTCAGACAATCCCGGGCCAGCTCGATGATCTGGTGGTGGATGAAGCTGAGCACGCCGTCGGCCAGCGGCAACACGCTGTCAGGCTCATAGGAGCGGGTGAAGTCGTGCAGTTTTTCTTCCATCTGTGCAGTGGCCTGCGGGAGGGACGGCGGCAGAGCGGGGGTGCCAGTGCCGGGTTGTGCCCGGAGGCTGCAGCCACCCGGAGCCTGCGCTAAACGCATCGGCCGCCAGGAGGCGCGCGGGGCTAAGGCGAGTGAGCGTCCAAGCCGCCGGGTCTCCCCGCCACCGCCCGGAGCCCAGCCTCACCTTGGGGAACCTCTCCTTGTAGACATGGTTCATCATCACTATCTCGTTGTCGTAGGAGGAGGGGGATCGCCCCGGGCTGTGGGGGACAGAATCCCATCCTATTCAGCCCCCTGCCTCCGAGCCCACTTTATTCGCAGGGACAAGTCCTCAGACCGCCCGCTGGGAGCGCAGGAGGAGGTTGCCTGCCCACCTGAGGCTCCTTGAGCGGGGCCGTACGGCCGGGGAGCGGCGACCTCCATCCTCATCCGTGATGCTCTCGGTACTGCCGAAGTGTTTGGAGAGGAAGTGGAGTTCGTCCACCGTGGGCTGGTAAGGCAGCTGGTGCAGGCGCTCCTGGGAAGAGCAGGATGACTGCGAAGAGGGGCGGTCTGAGTCAGAGCCACCGCGGACCCCTAGAGCTCGACGCTGGCCTGGGACTCCAGGAGGGGCTAATGGGCTGCTTGGCAAGATTAGTATCCGGACCGGATTTTAAATCCTTAGATTCCAGGGCCCTGGTTGGGACTCCTGGCCACAAACAGGTGGACAGGGACAGACACAGGTGGGGACTGACACAGACACGGATGTGGCCAGAGAGAATGTGTTAAAACTTGAGTCAAGTCGTGGCCCTCTGCTGATAATAACCGTCCATGGCTCCCACCTTACACAGGATGAATACCTGAATCCCGCCAGACCCCAAGGTCCTGCTCTATCTGTCCCTGCCTTCCTGCCGTCACCTGTTTACCCCTACCTTGCTTGCTTTGCTCTAGCATCCTTGAGGGTTCTTGAACAAGCCAGGCAAGCTCCTGCCTCCAGGCCTTTGCACTGGCTGTTCCCTTTGCTCAGAACACATCTACTATGGATTACTCTGCTTCCTTCAAAGTTTTGCTTAAATAACAACCCTCAAATAACCCTCTGAAGACACACTCATCATTCTTTTTTTTTTTTTTTTT
>NW_003852522.1:1745431-1753611 GCF_000181295.1 Otolemur garnettii
TTTTTTTTTTTTTTTTTTAAGAGACATGGTCTCCTGCTGTTGCCCAGGCTGAGGAGTAGTGTTGAAATCATAGCTCACTACAGCCTCAAACTCCTAGGCTCAAGCAATCCCTCTGCTTCAGCCTTCCAAGTAGATAGGACTATGCCACCACACCTGGCTAAACTTTTAATTTTTTTGTAGAGACAGGATCTTGCCCAGGTTGGTCTTGAAATCCTGGCTTCAAACTATCCTCCTGACTCTCCCTCCCAAACGACAGGGACTATAGGTGTGAACAACCACACTTGGCCTGTCTTTATCATGTATTTGTTATTGATCCCTCCTACTCAAGGGCAAAGACTGGGTTCTGGCTGGTTGTCCCTCCCTGTTTAGACACAGATCCACAAAAATCAGTGGAGAGACAGGACATCCATTTGATTCTGCCTACAGTCAGAATGATCTTTTTATTTATTTTATTTCTTTGCTTATGCATTTATTTATTTTCTCACTGTTGCCCTGGGTAGAGTCCCATAGTTCACAGCAATCTCAAACTCTTGGACTCTTGCCTCAGCCTCCTGAATAGCTGAGACTACAGGCACACGCTGCTCTACCTGGCTAGTTTTTCTATTTTTAGTAGAGACAGAGTCTTGATCGTACTCAGGCTGGTCTCTAAGTCCTGAGCTTAAGCAATACACCTGCCTTGGCCTCCCAGAGTACTAGGATTATAGACATGAGCCTCCATGCCCAGCCAGAATGATCATTTTGAACCTCATATTACTCCTTTGCTTAAAATTCTATCCCATACATATTTATTTTCTTTCTTTCTTTCTTTCATTTTCTTTTCTTTTCTTTCAAGACATGGTCTCCTGGGTGGTGCCTAGGGCTCCGTGAGTAGGGTGCTAGCCCCATATACCAAGGGTGGCAAGTTTGAACCCAGCCCTGGCCAAATTGCAACAAAAAAATAGCCGGGCGTTGTGGCGGATGCCTGTAGTCCCATCTACTCAGGAGGCTAAGGCAAGAGAATTGCCTAAGCCCAAGAGGTGGAGGCTGCTGTGAGCTGTGACACCACAGCATTCTACTGAGAGCAACAAAGTAAGACTCTATTTCTAAAAAAAAAAAGACATGGTCTCCCTCCATTTGGAGTGCAGTGGCATGATCATAGCTCACTGCAGCCTTAAACTTCTGGACTCAAGGGATCTTCCTGCCTCAGCCTTTAACTGTGACCAAAGGTATGCACCACCATGCCCAGTTCATTTTTTAAAAAATTCTGATGCTGGTCAGTAGAAGTGGCTCACGCCTGTAATCCTAGCACTCTGGGAGGCCAAGGCAGGTAGATTGCTTGAGCTCAGGAGTTCAAGACCAGCCTGAGCAAGGGCAAGACCCCGTCTCTACTAAAAATAGAAAAACTGAGGCAAGAGGATCACTTGAGCCCAAGAGTTGGAAGTTGCTGTGAGCTATGACGCCATGGCACTCTACCCAGGGGACAGCTTGAGACTCTGTCTCAAAAAAAAAAAAAATTTTTTTTTAATGCACACTATATAGGACCCATAGAGAACTACAATTTCAAACAGTTCAAAAAAGTTTGACACAATTTAATGTAAAGCCATTCTATGGCTTCTGCACTGGATTTAGAATAAAATCTCCCTCTTTGCCCTGGCCGACAAGCCCCCAAATAATCAGGATTATCACCTCTATTTCTTCTCCAACCAAAGCCTCCAGCCACACAAGGCTAATTTCAACTTTCCAAATGCAGCAAGTTCTCTGTGGCCTCTGAAAGCAGACTTATGCTGTTCCACCTCCCAGGAACATCCTCTCTGCCTCTTCCACCTGCCAGATTCCTGCTGATCTTTTGTCTTGGCTGAAATGCCACCTCCTCCAGGAAGCCTTCTGTGATTCCCTCCAGTTGAGTCATATGCCTCTCCTCTGCTATTGCCTTGTCTGTGCTACTCCCACCAAAACTCTGACCACCTGCATTGTAAATGCTTTCTTACTGGTCTGTCATCCTCCATGAGGGCTGCATGAATCTTAGACATTGGCCTGGGTTACAGAGTCCAGCCACCATATTTATTTCATGACAAATGTCTGCTGAACATCATGCCAAGGGATAAACAAGTGAACCGAGACAGGTAGAAAAGAGGGCAGATGGAGAAAGATTTTGAGTATTGCAGAGGGCAAGCAAATGGGCTCTGGGTGAAAGCTATGGCCTGTCCCTGGCCAGCTGGTGATACTTGGACAAATGGCTTAAATTTCTCAGCCTTAATGTCATCATCCATGAGTCAGACATGAGTAGGAGCCCTACAAAGATATGTTGAGAGCAGAGAACAGGGCTTTGTGGAGGGGGTACTGTAACTCACTAATAGATGGACCAATGGGCATCCTTGGAGGACACAAAAACCCAACCGGTCATTAAGTCCAGCCTGGAATGATGGCTTAGGTGTGGGCCTTCAGATGGAGGATACCCTGCAACCCCTACCTCCCATCCACCCACCTGCCACACTCACCGAGACGGTGGAGCTGGGTGTGTTGGTGCCATAGCCGGATGAGGGGAGTGAGGCCAGAGACCAACGGCGTCCGTCTGCCCTGGAAGCCAGCCAAGATGCTCAGAGTTCACCATGTTCCCTGGTCCCCCCACTCTTTGGAGAGTGAGAGAAGCCACTGGCCATGGCGAGGGAATATATCTGTATTCAAAGACTCCTTAAGGGTTAAAAAGGAAGTCTTTCAGGCAGACACCAGGGACTTGGAGTGAGGATCCCACTCTGTTGTCATCCCATGTGTAACAAACACTCCAGAGTGGAAATCAAGGAGGACTGGAAAAGCCCACCTCAGGAAGTTATCCCAGAAGGATGCCAGAAATCTCCCCCTGGTGAACTTCCCATGGGAAAGCTGTCTGAGTGAGACCCATTGAGACTTTTCAGAGAATAAAAGTCTCTCCCTCCAACACAACTCTGACACATGGTCCAGTGACACAGACACAATCTCTCTCAAAGTCACACTCAAGAGTGTTAGTGTGATTACTGTGTCAAGTTCACATACTGACATAAACACATTCACACTTCACATACACACACACCTGTATTCCCATCTGTGGACCCAAATATTACACTCTTACACACTAACGAACAATCACACACACCAACCCTGTCATACATTCACATATAGACACATACACTTACTTAGACCCAACACACACACTGTAACACACAGACGCATAGTCACTGACACATGCTTTCACATTCACACAGATACATGTTCCAGACACTGTTACTACAGCCACACAACTCATCATTCATAATCTCACACAGGTGCACAGGTATGTCTCCACGCTTGTTATATATATTCACACACTTTTACAATGCTACATACACATGTTCATACTCGAACACTGACACACATTCTCATAGATGACTATGCAGGCATCATACATTCACAATCTCATGCAGTCACATACATCTGTACCAGCCCATAGATTGCATGGTCACATGGTCACACACTCCACATACTAGACTTGTTTCCTGTTCTGTCCTCCAGCAGTGGGCTAGCTCAGACCGCCCTAGATACAGATGAACACTCAGGGCCAATCCTAGAGCCCTTTCCTGGCTTCCTCTTGCCCTCAGCTAAATTTCACAATCAAGGGGAGCTTCCCCACCATCCCCAGGGTGTCTGTCTCTGTCCCCACAGTACCTCGTGACTCTCACCCCCATACCCTTTGTCTTTTTCTTCTTTTATTGAGACAGAGTCTCACTATGTCGCCCTCAGTAGAGTGCCATGGTGTCACAGCTCACAGCAACCTCAAACTCTTGGGCTTAAATGATTCTCTTGCCTCAGCCTCCCAAGTAGCTGAGACTATAGGCACCCGCACAAAGCCTGGCTATTTTTTTGTTGCCGTTGTCATTGTTGCTTAGCAGGCTTGGGCCAGGTTCGAACCCACCTGCCTCTGTGTATGTGGCTGGCGCCCTAGATGCTGAGCTGCGGGTGCCCAGCCACTTTCATCAGTCTTTGATCTCCATTTTCTGGCCTGCCTACCTCTCTGGACTCTGAGGGTAGAGACGAAATGTCATCCACCCCATATGCCTGGCTCCTAGAACACACCAGGTTTTCAAACACTGCTTTCAGAATGAATGAGTTCAAAGAAAAATTGATCTGCTAACCACCACTACCCCCCACCCCGTGACTCCCACAAAGTTTCTCCAGAAATCACCAGAGGGACAAGAGAGACCTCTTTGCCTCTCCCAGTTTCAATAGTGAAATTTAGCTGAGTGCAAGAGGAAGCCAGGATAGGGCTCTAGGATTGTGCTCCCTCCAGGAAATTCATTTCATTTAAGATCACTACAGAAACCCTCTGAGACCTGGGGGAAAAAACCTGAAATTCCACCTCTTGGACCCTTGAGAAATCTCCTTAGTCGCCCTCTCCCACCTCAGGGACCAAGAGTTAGTCCCTAGATGGACATGGAGCAGTCTGCGCTTGCGCACCTCATCTTGGCTACCCCGTCATGTTGCTATGGAAACACCCGGCCAAGAGCCCAAGGCTTGGGAGCCCTAGACCCCGGGCACAAAGCGCATGCGTTTTAGCACCGCCTCAAAGGAAGCCTCTCCTTTTTCGAATTCCAGATCGGCGATTTGCCCCGCCTTTTTATAGCCCCTCCCCGAAGGCTGGGTGATTTTTTTTTTCTGCTGGGACCTTGGGGCACTCGCGGGTCCCTTCAGAACCTGGGTCGATGCAATTAGGAGAACAGATAACAGCCTAGACGGTGGCTGGGAAGGATCTGGCCAGGGTTCTGGGGCCCTGGGAAGGAGGGACTCACCTTCGGGAGGAGGCAAACGAGAAGTGGGCGGGAGTGTTGGGGGAGAAGTTGCGAGGACTGTCCAGGGGACTGCTACCTGTGGCGGAAAGGAGGAGCTTTAGAGACTGAGAGACTGCTCCCCAAACCTCGTGATCCCTAAGATAGGTTGCAAGCAGCAGCCTGTCCTGTCTTTAGCTCACGTCTGCCCAAGTATGGGTAGGCCACGCCGCTTGAGCAGTGGACCCTCTCTAAACTTTCTAGTCCCGCCTGAACTCTGCCAACTAATGCGTGTCTCCCTGCGATCTAGTCAAGCCCACACAATGATGGCCTCGCCCTTTATCCAATCTGGGTTGTCTTCATCCGGACTCCGCCCCTCCCGGAGATTGACCACGCCCCTCTCCTGTGGCGCCCGCCTCCTATAGTCTGATCCACGTCCATCACTGGTCTCACCTAGGTGGCCTGGCAGAGGAGAATGGGGTCTCGGCAGCGTGGGCGAAGTGCTGGTCAGGATGAGGCTTTTCCGGTTACTGGTGCGGCAACTGCGGGGAAGGCGAAGCAGGGGGGCCGGACCGGGCCTCAGCTCGGTGAATCCTTGAGCCCACCCAGCGGCCTCCCATATCAGATCCCAGTTTATCTCCTATCCGTGTGTACTCGAAGGTGCCCCCGGAGAAATCCAGGGAGGATGTGGTCGAGGCCGTGGGAAGACTGTATATGGTAGGGGATGAGTATGTGATATGTGTGAGAGATTCTCATGTAGATCCTGTGAGGTCACAGCGTCAGTCACCATGTGATAGCCTCAGTGTCTAGGTGACACTATCGGTAATGACAAGTGTCTGTGTATCCTTCAGTATTTGCTTGACATTCACTGTATATATTCACATGTGGCATTTACTGTGTGAATTCAACACTGTGTGACATTAAGTTCATTCTAATGTGATATCATGTGTGACACTCCGAGTTTACCCTAGGCGACACAGCTTGTGCATTTGTGTGTCTGTGTGACACAGTGTGAAACACCACTTGTCTAGGATTATGTGCTGTAACACGTGCATGAAGCGTGATTTCTCCAACATGTATCTATGTCTTTGTGCAGCATTCTGAGTCTGAGATGCTGTCCCCCTCTTTGCGTGTGACATTCATCATATGTGTCCATGTGTAGCGTCTTCTATGTGAGTTTAACATCCCGTGATATTGACATACTTTGACATGCCACCGCGTATGATATTTTCTGGGTGAGTCTTGTGTGTGATGACGTGTAGTTTTGTGTGTTTCTCTGTCTCTGCAAGATTTCCTGCATCTGTTTATACTGACGTCAGTATGACACAGTATGTGACATGCCTAGATAAGACATCGTACCTTGTTACATTGGTTAGTGCCTGGAAGTGTCATTCTCACACATGTGGCTGTGTGCATTTCAGATGGCATTATTGTGTGTGTGGATCGCCACGTATGTGACATCTTACTGTGTGTACATGATGCAGTGCCTGTGGCTTTTCGAGTTTCTGTGTGTGGCACTAGGGGCTACCCCTGTGTGTCTGTGCATGGCTCTGACCTGTGGTAGCTGTATGGCTGGCTATGCATGGCGCCTAACAGTGTATCTGGGCCACTAGGGCTGTTGTGTGTGTATGTGTGTGAGATTATGTCCTGCGTGATGCTGTGTGTCACTATTTTCAAGGTGAGGCTGTGTTCTTGAGGGCGGTTCTGTGCTATGATTACCCCCCCCCCGTTTTTCTAACCCTCAAGATATCAGTCTCTCTACCAAACGAGGACGGAGCCCCCAGCCACTCTGTCCCTTCACCCTCAGCCGCAGTGACTGAGCATATTATCGTGGAGTACGAGGCATGCGGGTGGGGGAAGCAAGGCTGCAGCTATTGTTCTGAGGGTACCAAGTCCCCAACCCTCCCTTTTTCCCCTGCCTCCACCAGGACTCTAGAACCCGTAGCGCCTGCAGACAAAGGCGCCGCAACCCCCCACTCTGGCGCAACCCCCTTCCCCCGCCGCTATTCTTTACAGCGGGCAGTCCCCCAGACTTGGCCCACACAGCCCCCATTCAACTCTATCTCCGGCGGGAAGTCGCAGCACTGGCACCTCTGGCGCAGCTGTACCGGGAGCAGCATCCCGGGCCCCGCCCTGCGGCAGCAACCGGAGGGATGGCATTGCGGGGAGGGCTGGGACAGGGTCTGGGGGGTCGGGAGTCTACCTCTTGGTGCGGCGGAACATACTGCCGCCGGGGAAGGAGGGCATCGAGAAATTGGAAAGCGCGGTCCAGAGAGAGTCAGACATGACCCGGCGGCGGCGACATGGTGGCAGGTGCGGCAGCGGCGGCGGCAGCGGTTCGGGGAGCAAGCGCGTGGGGCGGAGGCTGGAGCCGCAGCGGGCAGGGGAGGGGAGGGCCCTGCGGCTGCTGCCCGCCAGGAGGGGGCGCTGCTATTTGCCGGCGCGCCGGGCCCCGCCCGCAAGCTCGCCTGGCGCCCCCACCTGGCCCAAGAAGAGGCGTTCAGCCCCGCGAGTCTCTCCCTGAGGCTCACCTGCTGCTTTTCCGGGGCAGGGGCAAATCCTTCTGGAAGGCAAAGGGGCAAAAGGACAGAGGTCAGCGTGGACCTGCAGACGCTGACCTCAAACCCTCTCAGCTTCCTGCAGGAGCAGAAACAGGGTGTGACAGACCTCTCTGGCATCCTTACCTTCACCCTTGGCCATGCGCTGAGGTCCCAGCTCCTAGGAGGAAAGTGTCCCAGGGTGATTTTTCCCCCAACCCCCAGAGACCAGCACAGGGCCAAGTAAGCAGGAGGAACCCCATATAGGGCCTGTAAGTTGACATCTCAGTGTGTGTTCGTGCAAATGAAACAGGAATCTTTATCTGAAAAATATCTCTTAAGCACTTACTAGGCACTGGGGACATAGCAGTGAATAAGACAAAAGTTCCTGCCCTTTGGGGGACTAGCATTTAGAGGGGGAACCAGACACTAAACAAGATTAATGTAGAAGTGGATCAGATAAACGTTGCTAATATGTGCTGTGAATAAATTTAAACAGGGTGATGTGATGGACAGTGGCTGGGATGAAAACATGGTCAGAGAGGGATTCTCTGTAGGGGTGACTTTTAAGTTGGTTGCTGAAAGATAAGAGCTATCCATAAGAGGATCTGTGAGAATAGCATTCTAGGTAGTGAGAGCCACAAAGGCCAAGGCCTGGAGTCAGGAATGCGCTTAGCATGCTCAAGCATGAAAGGCTTAATGAATGAATGACTCCTCTACACCCCAACAAATATGCTCCACTCCCAGTCATTTTCACGAAGTCAGGGAGTGTAGCTAGTTAGGGTAGCTAAAAACTGATAGGTGGTCAGGTGGTCTTTTTCATTAATAGCAATGATAAAGATTAGTAGCTATTAACTTTTTAAAATTGAGACAGAGTCGGCTCGGCGCC
>NW_003852522.1:1753978-1762770 GCF_000181295.1 Otolemur garnettii
TCTTGCCTCAGTCTCCCTAGTAGCTGAGACTACAGGTGCCTGCCACAATGCCCAGCTATATATTTTTTAATGTTTAGCAGGCCTAGGTCAGGTTCAAACCCACCAGCCCCCATGCAAGTGGCCGGTGCCCTAACCACTGAACATGGGTGCCCAGCCTATTAACTTTTTCTTCTTCTTGAGACAAAGTCTCAGTCATCCTAGGTATAGTGTCATGGACTCATAGCTCACAGCAACCTCAAACTCTTGGACTCAGCCTCTGGAGTAGCTGAGACTATGGTGTCTGCAATCCTCTTGCCTCAGCCTCTGGAGTAGCTGGGACTACAGGTGTCTGCCACAACGCCGGCCTATTTTTCTATTTTTAGTAGAGATGGGATCTTGCTTTGCTCAGGTGGGTCTTGAACTCTTGACATCAACCAATCCGCAGCATCCCAGAGTGTTAGGATTACAGGCATAAGCCACCGTGACTGGCTGGTGGCTATAAACTTTTATGTGTCCATATTTGAAGGTCATATTCCATTTGTCAAGCACTCAGGAAGTCAGTAAAGGTATCAGGAGTTAGAGGGTCTTGGTTCTTCTTTGAGGAGAGCAATGAGGACAGAGGGCACCACCTTGCAGCCAGTTTTGTATCCACAGGCTGAGGTTGGGTGGGGCTGCAGGTGGAAAAATTGAGGGAAGAATTTCAAAAGGCCTTTGGAGGTGACTCCAAACAGAAATAATCCTAGATTATTTCAAGGATCTCTGAAAGAGGAAAGCTTTGGGTTCAAATCTCAAATTTGACTTTTGTGACCTTGGCAAATGCCCTTCCAATAATCTCAAGTCTCCTAGAAGATTCCGTGATACGATGCAGGTGCCCAGCACCTTAGCACGGTTATTAGCATACAGTAAGCTCTCAATAAATACTAAGTCATGGGAACAGGAATTATTATGGGAACATGCTGCAGAGAAGGGAATGGGCCAGAAGGTCCTCCCACTACCATATACAAAAGACAGGCATATGGGAGGGCCAAAGGGCAGCCTTGCCCTCCCAAGCCACGGGTGACTGATAATCCACGCCAAGTTTTCCCTCTGTCTTTGTAGGATTGGCAGTGAATGAGCTGCAGCTTGGGGCGACTGACCACGCTGCGCGTCCGCAGTGGCTCCAGAGAAATCAAGACCTGGATTTTCTAGCCACAGACCCCGGGCTTCAGCCTTCGAGAGTAAGTCTTTGAGGGGGTATTTTTAAGCACCACTCGAAGACGTCCTCGAACTTAGCCCCATCCGCTAGCGCCTCCAAACATTTCTACGGTTAAAGAAAGGGGAAACTGAAGCGGCATCCTTGGCGTCAGACAAACGCTACTTCCAACCCCAGCTGCAGAGCTGTTCTGCCAAGTGGATTCAGCTTCTCCCCGGGATTAATGGATGGCACTGTGGACAGGGCACTCGAACTCAGGACGTTGTCCGTATATACAATCCCTACTGCACACAGGGGACTGTCTGGCGTTCACCAGTGAGGAGACAGCTCCTAAGGGATCGCACCAGTGTGTGTGTGGGGGGTGTAACTAGGCAGCAAAATGGTTAACTCTGCCAGAAGGGAAGAAGTGGGGACCGGACTCCGGCGAGGGTCTCCCTGGCTGGAAGAACTCTTGGGTTGGTTAAGTAGATGAACAGAAGGCTCCTTGATTGGGGGTGGGGCCTTCAACCAGACTTTGAAGTCCCGAGTGGCGCTAAGCCAATAGGAGTCGACGCTCGCCCGGAGGGCGGGGACACACCTCATGCAGGCCACACCCCTTTTCGCCCTTTTCTCGGGGACCCGACGGCGCGGACTGTCTCTGGCTGCTCCAGGACTTGTTTTAGTTTTGCCACGGCTGCCTCCTTTTTTTCAGAACCTATTCTCCTAACCTAGTCCTGGAAGGGGGAGAGAAACTAGGGAGAACTTCAGACATCAGTCCTCTTGGGCTCTGTTTGAAAGCAAATTGGCTTTCCAGCCTATGTCTGGCTCCAACATTGTCCAGAAACCTGGAAGTCCTTCTTGACGTCTGATGACCTTTTTTTCCTGCTGCACTAACCAATCACCACTCCCCTTGATCTCCAAACTCAGGAATGGTGGATTAGGGGAGTCTAGACATGCAGGAGGCCCTAAGTAAGGGTTTGGATTCTCTTCTTTTCCCAAGCTCCAGGCTGGAGATGTAGAGTGAGTCTAGGCGCACTATTGGATTTACCTAAACTCCAGATTACCAAGCCTAGGGCTGAGTCCAAGGGACCTCTCAGAAGGGTCGACCTGAGGCAGGCCGTGGGGTTACGCCTTCAACACTTACCCCTCTGCGGTCAGTTTGGAGGCAACAACAAACCTCCATATTAATCTCAGCCAAAGACATGAACAGGGGACCCTTCTCAGATTCACAATCCTTCCCTCACACCTGAGAGATGGGAGCTCCTGACGCCTGGGTTTGCCCCCGCCTTCTCCACTCTCCACAACAATCCTCAGTGTCCCACTCCGTGCAGTGGACCCACGTCTCCTGCGCCTGCGCAGCCTCTCGACCAGCATCTTCTTAGGCTGCAAGGAGCTAAAAATCGCTCCCGCCCACCTACAAGCTGGGCTGGCCTTGAGGATCTTGGGGGTAGGGAGGGGGGCGTTGTAGTGGAGGGGGTAGAATGAAGAGTTGAGGACACTGTCTAGGTGCCAGTCCAATTAGGGCAGTAGGAAGAACGTTGGTGGTCAGGCGGGGGCCTGGAAGGAGCAGGGCGTCCCAAGCCTAGCAAAGGGGCTCCTGGGTTGGTGAGGGGAGAGGCTGCCGCACAAACATGTTTACTGCTGCAGTGGAGCTGGTGGCCCCGAGGGGCGCGAGCCCTGGGGCAATAACTTTGCTCAGCACTCCCCCTCCCATCCCCAGCCTGGCTAGGCTCCAAGACGATGACTTTGGCCCCAGCCTTCTCCCCTTCGGGCAGGCCAGAAACCCCTCAGGTTACCCCCGAGGGGGAGCAGTAGACTGCACCACCTGCCATCAGCTTCCAGGATCGCCGGGCGGCGCCTGAGGGGCGGGGTTCCCAGCGCGGCGGGAGGTGCGGCTACCACGTTCCTTGCGGGTAGCGTCCGGAGGCCGTAGGAGGGACGCCCCGGCCGACCCCAGCTTAAGTTCTCCCGCCTCCTGTCCAGCCCCGCCCCAGGGCGCCGACCAGGTCCCCAGCTGCCCGAGCTGCCGCGTACCTGCAGCCTCCGGCGGCGAATCAGGCCCGAATCGTCCATGGCGGCAGCGGCGGCGGCTTCAGCCCTGGGGAGGGAGGAGGGAGGCGGCGGCGGCAGCGGCGGCGGGAGGAAGGGGGCAGGGAGGGAGGGAGAAGCAGCGGGGACCTCGGCGGCGGCTGGCGGGGGGGCGTGGCTGGGGCGGAGCGAAGTGGGGTGAGCCCCGCGCCGTCACTGCGTCTGGGCGCCCAAACCCGGCCTTGGCCACAGCCGCACGCGCTGGGGGGAGGGGGTTGGCGGGGGTGGAGCCTCCAGACGCCCTCGTGGGAGTCAAGCTACAGAGACCCCTCGGTGCAGTGGACCCACATCTCTCTGAGAAGAGAGACATTCTCGTGGTAGACCCCCAACGCAAGAAACACAAGGGAGAGACATTCTCCCAGAGATATATTTCCTATCCAGACATTCCCCACCCCTGGACCCTGTAGGGGAAACACATTCCCAGGGGGAGATAGTTTCAACAGAGACGCCCTTTCCAATTAAGAACCCGCACCCCACCCTGAAAATCATTCCTGAGAGAGATGATCTCTGGGAGGTAACAGCTATTCTCAACAGCCTCCTCCTCCGTGAGAAGAGACATTCCCGCAGAGAAAGGTCCCGTAGGTGACATTTCACATGGAGACCCCAGGAAAGATGCCCCCAACTAGAGACCCCTACGGACCATATTCTCTGTGGGAAACTTCCCCCACGCACAAGACCACCACATCCCAATAGATACATTCTTACAGAGTGACATTTTCACGGAAAAGACCCGTCTTTAGGGGAGATGCTCCCTCAGAAAAATATTTACATACATGTATGTGCATATTGCGCCCCACAACTCCGGCGACCAGAACCTCCTTAGAGAACCCAGCAGCCCCTCTAGCAAGCCCTCCTTCAAGGACAAGATTAAGGAACTAGAGCGGGTCGGCTGTATTTATAGGAACGATTAGGTAGTGGGGGGGGGCAGTTGAGCCGATTTTCAGCACGCAGCGCCCCCCACCCCCAGTGTTTACACAGCTAAAGCCAAACAGATCATGCTTCCCGAAGTTGGAGAGGACAGTGTCCGAGTCCTGCTCACTCCAGTCTTGGGGAGACTGGAATAGGGACAGAGAATAGAAGGACTTCCCAAGGGTCACCGCCCCAAGGCCCTGGAGGGATCAGTCACTGTGCGAGAGCGACCCCTGCTGGACTATGGGGACGATAGCGAGAACTGGGTCAGGACTTTGCTGGAGAACTTGTTGCCTCATCTCTGCACCTTTGCGAGTTATCTCTGTTTGTGTATCTTTATAAGTGTTTGTCAGTATATTTGTGTTGCCATATCGCTCAGTGAGTTGCTCGAACTTCTCTCCGTCCACTATCCGGGTTCCTCCCGCCACCAACCTTTCTCACAGCGACTCCGCGGGAGCTCTCCATGGTGCTGGCCTGCTGCCTTCCTGTCTACGGTGCTGAAATCCAAACTCAGGGTGAGAGGCTGAGGTCAGGACAGAGGAACAGGTGCGGGAGGTCTGGGGAAAGGCATAGCCCAGACCACGTCTGACTCACAAACACCCTGGAGCACCTCAAAATGGGCCAGGGGAATGCTAAGTCCAGCAGATCTTGCTTGCTATTGCCTCCAGGATATCACTGGGTGCCCACAAAGGGACCTAGAGACAGTATCTACTGATTCATTCGCTTATACACCACTTACAGAGGAACTATGTGTGGAAGGTGTTTTGGGATCCTGGGGACAGCTGATAAGGAGACAGGCAAAAACTCTGCCTTACCCTGAGATAGGAGCAGATTTGTGGTAGTGGTCAGTACTCACAAATTCACAGTTCTGCTCTACAACCACAGCCACATGCACACTTTGCAAACACATGAACATGGACATACTCTGCAACAGACACATAGTCACATATTCAAACACACTCTGCACACACATATTCCATAAACACGGACCCACATGCATACACACAAAACCTATTGTACATATTTGCAAATACTCAGCAAACACAAACACATATAAAAGCACATAAATTCACACTCTAAAGACATACAAACTCACACTTAGGAAACACATACATACACTTGGCAAATGCAAACACGCATAAACACATATAAACACTCAACATAAGCCAGGTGGGGTGGCTCATGCCTGTAATCCCAGCACTTTAGGAGGTTGAGGTGGGTAGATTGCCTCAGCTCACAAGTTCGAGACCAGACTGAGCTAAAGTGAGACCCCCATCTCTAAAAATAGCCCAGCATATGGCAGGTGCCTGTAATCCCAGCTACTCAGGAGGCTGAGGCAAGAGAATCGCTTGATCCCAGGACTCTGAGGTTGCTGAGAGCTATGATGCCACATCACTCTATCAGGTGCAACAAAGTGAGACTCTGTCTCAAAAACAAAATCAAACAAAACAAAAACCAAACACTCAACATGAGCACACCCTCATAGTCCCAAATCCAAGATATGCCTAGTTGCATCCAATACCCAGACACATTTTTCTCTCAACACATAGATGTACATGCACATACCAAACTATAGGAACATTTTTCTCATTTGATTCTCCCTCTAGAATGTCAGCTCTATGAAGGTTAAGATTTTCAAGTCTTTTTTTCTTTTTTTTGAGACAGGAGCCTCAAGCTGTCCCCCTGGGTAGAGTGCCGTGGCATCTCAGCTCACAGCAACCTCCAACTCCTGGGCTCAAGCGAGTCTTCTGCCTCTGCCTCCCAAGTAGCTGGGACCACAGGCGCCCACCACAACGCCCGGCTATTTTTTGGCTGCAGCCGTCATTGTTGTTTGGCTGGCCCGGGCTGGATTTGAACCTGCCACCTTGGGTGTACATGGCTGGCGCCTTAGCCACTTGAGCCACAGGCGCCGAGCCAGATTTTCAAGTCTTATTCACTACTGCAGCACCAGTACCTAGGACATAGTAGGTGCTCAATAAATGTTTGAATGAATGGATGAATTGAAGGAATATTCACAAAGGATATACATTCACAGACAATGCAAAAAGACACAGAAGCATGCACATGCACACACAGGCTCTGTTCAGCACATGACAACATCCCTATGTTCACTCATGGCCAACAATCTTTAATCACTGACTTACATTTTTGCAAGGACACCTACCCTGAGCCTACATCCCCCCTCCACAGTCACTTACTGTGACTCTGAGCCTTATTTAGTTGCACACAGGTAACTTGGGACACATACAGTTCTTCTTATCCAGATTGTGAACACACCCCCACACAAACACACCCTCAACTACGAGCACATAATCATACCCTCAACTGGGTGGCACCTGTGGCTCAAAGGAGTAGGACGCCAGCCCCATATGCTGGAGGTGGTGGGTTCAAACCCAGCCTCGGCCAAAAACTCAAAAGAAGAAAGAAAAAACTCTCAAAAACACACACAGCTGCAAAAACAAGACACACAGATGCACATGAATCACACAAGCCACACAAACACATCCTCATCTACACACATGCACACCCCACATAGATACAGAGCTTAAGCCACAGCTCAACATAAGAACAAGCACATGGATACATACACAGCAGCCCAAGTCCACCAGCCTTTGGTCAGCAGAAGTGCGGGTGGAGGTAGGGAAGTCCCGCCCTTACATAAAACCACGCCCCTTTCAGCTGCAACTGTATCCTGGACTTGATCCTGAGGTGTCTCAACAGCCCCCAGATCTCCTTCATCTAACAGGTGAGTGGGGGGGGGCAGGTGGGAAGGGGCACAGATGCCAAACTTCCCCTTCCCTGGGGCTTTTGGACCCCAGTGAAAGAACTTGAGTCATGTCAGACCAAGTTTGGTCCCACAGGCCCAGCTCTGGGTGGTAGCCCCTAAGCCGATTGTGGGCCAAGAGAAGGTGACCGTGAGAGGCCAGCAGGGATTGAGAGGGAGGAGGTTGAGCAGAAGAGAGGAATTACTGCACAGTAGAGAGAGATTGGAAGAGCCAGGACGGTTCCTTTGGTTCCAAGGAAAGAAGGGGTCATTTAAAGGCTGACAAGGTGAGAGATCCTGTCAGGTGGGAGGGAGGGAGAGCCGCCATGGTGTAAGTTAGGCACATGAGCCTGAGGGATGGATGGGATATAGGTCTAATGGGAAGAGGGCTCCTGGGTCAGAGGCAGGCCCTGGTGGCCCCTTGGGATTTGAAAGTCCTTGGCCATTGCTCAGCCTGTTAGTGGCCCCTCCCCTATTCTGCCTGGCACTGCTTCCTGGGAATGCAGCAGGAAGGTGCCATGCTGAGCTCCCAGAAAGGGACAGCTGACCCTCACCACTGCACTGCAGCTGGCTTTTATCTCAGGTGGACATGGCCTGCTGGGGACACATTCAATCCAATGGCCTGGCCTGGGCCCTGCAACTGACCCTGGCATGGATCCTATTGGAGGCCTGTGGAGGGAGCCACACACTCCAAGCTAGGTCCTGGGGACACCATGGGCTGGCAACTGATCTGGACACAGACCAGGTGCACCTGGAAGGTGAGCACCCCAGACTCTGTCTAACCCCCAAGACCCAGGCCCCCCATGCTGCCATGGCAGACCAGAAATTCATCATGAGAGGGGCTTAGGGTGGCCACCAAGGTAGGCAGTTGGAGCTAGTGCTGAAGAATAATGGATAATAGTCAGACTGCCTGGGTTCAAATCCCAACTCTGCTGCTTTTGTAGCTTTGTGACTCTGGGAAAATCATTTAATCTCTCTGGGACTCATGTGGGCCACTAAAACAGGGGCCATCAGACCCATATCCTGTTATATATGAGATACAACAGACATACTTCACAGAAGCAGGAAGATTAACCACATGAACACTTACATCACTACCAGGCACATGACAAATCATAAGCTGATTATTATAAATGATATATGTTTATTAAAGCTTTTTTAAGTAAAGCTTTATTACTTAAAATATTTGCATCTCAAGTGAATGTCTTTACTTAAATTTTATATTTGGGAGGAATGATTTAACTGGGATCTCCTTTGTTCAGAAAACCCCCAGGCCTCAGATTCCAAACCTTACCTGAAGATCCAAGACCTCTCCTCAAAGGAGTCCCTTTTGCCAGGATCTTGTTGTCCCTCAGTGACGGACACGCCCGAGGCATTGGGCCCTGGGGTTCCTCCAGAGCCGTGTGGGGCACCGAGCACCGGGTGAGCACAGCACCCCCCAGCGTTTTCTATGTACTTTGCCCCAGTTGCATATCCTGACCCGTATGGCCCTATCTCCCCCAATATCCAGGTGCGAATTCTTCCTGGGACACCTTCAAGTTGCGCTCCGCAGTCGCTTCCGCACGCTGCTATTGGGGGTACGCCAGGCGAAGCCGCTCTGCCTGGAGCTCTGTGAGGCCTGGTAGGAGAAGCCAGCACGAAGGGCGGGGCCTATGCTTTGGACTGGGGCCTGAGATTCCCTTGGCCTGGTGCTTGAAGGAGCGTGGCCTCCTATAGGAGTGCATCAACGGAATGAGGCTTAGCGTTTAAAGGTGACACAGAAAGGGACAGGACCTGTGAAAACCCCAGCTTTTTTTTTTTTATTTTTTGAGACAGAGCCTCAAGCTGTCCCCCTGGGTAGAGTGCCATGGCATCACAGCTCACAGCAACCTCCAACTCCTG
>NW_003852522.1:1763807-1767503 GCF_000181295.1 Otolemur garnettii
TGAGACAGAGTCTCACTAAGTTGCCCTTGGTAGAGTGCTATGGCATCACAGCTCACAGCAACCTCAAACTCCTGGGCTTAAGCCATTCCCTTGCCTCAGACTCCCAGGTAGCTGGGACTATAGGCGCCTGCCACAATGCCCAACTACTTTTGTTGTTGTTGTCATTGATTAGCAGACCTGGGCCAGGTTTGAACCCACTAGCCGGGGTACATGTAGCTGGCGCCCTCCCCACTGAGCTATGGGTGCCGAGCCAGGAGCTCTTGAACCCAGGAGTTTGGGGTTGCTGTGAGTTTAACTGGTGCCACAGCACTCCAGCCTGGGGGAACAGAGTGAGACTAAGAAAGAATAAGAAAGAAAAAGAGAATCTAAAAGGGTGGGAAAATGTAAGGTGCTGGCCTGGAGCAGATGATTTGAAGTCTGGGATGAGGGATGAGGCCAGTTGAAATAACACAGCCCAGGCTGCGCACAGGGGCTCATGCCTGTAATCCTAACACTCTGGGAGGCCAACGTGGGTGGATAGCTTGAACTCATGAGTTCAAGACCAGCCTGAGCAAAAGCAAGACCCCATCTCTACTAAAACAGAAAAACTGAGACAAGAGGATCGCTTGAGCCCAAGAGTAGGAGGTTGCTGTGAGCTACGACACCACAGCACTCTAACCAGATCAACAGCTTGAGACTGTCTAAAAAAAAAAGAAAGAAAGAAATAATATGGCCCAAAGTATTTGGAAAGATTTGGTAGAATATCAGATATAAATTGGGAGAGACAAGATTTGCAGGGGAGTGGTCCTAAGAGAGATTGGACCTAAAGGAGAGGCACATATGGAATTGAGCCCAGTAGAGCCACAGTCCCACTAGCTCTACATGGCTGCAGAGCCTTCACTCACCTCTCCACATGCCCTCCCCAGGTTTGCCATCTGTGAAAATGATATGACCTGTGGCTGGACTTGGCTCCCACTCCCAGTTAAAAGGAGCTGTGAACCCAACTGCCGTACCTATGGGCAGGTGAGTGTGGGACAGAGGGAGAGAGGAGTACAGACTGGCATTCCTAAGGTCCCTGCTCCCACCCTTCCCCTTTTCGCAGCCCAATCTCCTCACTAAGATGTGCCCATAGCCTCCCAAGAGCCCAATGAATCCAGATTTACCTTTTCCAAGGGACCATCTCTGCTTTGGCCTATCCACAGTATACCCTGTGAACCCAGAGGTCTAAGTCACCACCTTCAAGGCCCCAGCCTTGGTATTTCCTGCCCTGCACCTGCCCCACGGTGTTTGGCCCCTGGAACCCGGTAAAAGAGGTGCCCTTCCCTAGGTCCTGCCCCAACTCCGGCCCAGCCAGACTCCCCAGCAGGCCTCTCCTGCGCTAAGACTACCCTCAAAGGCACTGCAGGACCTTCGCTTCTTGAGGCCACATCCCCTACCAAGAAAGCCCGCCTCCAGCGTGTCTGGACTCCGCCCCTTCAATCTCTAACTCTACCTTTTTACCAGACCTTCGTAGATGGGACAGATCTTTGTCGTTCGGTTCTGGGCCACACCACGCCAGTGGCCTCTCCTGGCGCCCGTCACTGCCTCAATGTTTCCCTCCCGGCTCTGTCACATCCGAGACCCCGACGGCGTTCCCGCCGCCCTCGCACTTTGATCCTGGAAGCAGCCGGCAGCGGGAGTGGCAGTGGAAGCGGCAGCGGCCCCTAGCGGACGCCTGGCCTTGGGTGGGAGATTTAGCCTTTCCCTGGCCCTACCCGTCTCCCTCTCGGCTTTTCTAGTTTCCAACAACCTATCCCTCCTCCCTGGGGTTCCACAGACTTACCCCTCTCCAGGTTATCTGAAAACAACCCACTCTCGCTGATTTTCCCCACTCCTCCATGAATAAAGTCACCAGCTAAGAGCACATGATGTGGCTGCTTCTTGGGGAAATGGGTGAGCAGGAAAATTTCAAGAAAGTGACAGGTGTCTCATTTCTAATCCTCGGGTCCTAGAATTAGCGATTAATCCATACTAGAGTGTAAATAATGGATGGCCTACATTACCCTGGGGCATTCATCATGACTCAGAATACTCAGTTACCAGAAATGGGGGTGGGGATATTAAGAAGAGGGGCTGACTAGAATAGGGGTTGTGCCCTCCTACTGTGCACCACCAGGCCTGCCAAGAAGCTGCCTGACTTACATAGTCTTCAAGACACTCACAGCTTTCCCTTCTGAGTAAGCAGACCCAATATGTCTGACATAAGGTACCCCTGACTTCCTTCCTCCCTTCTCTTCTCCCATATCCCAGTCCAAGACCTAACACATAGAACTGGACTCATTCAGGATTTCAGCTGTGCACACTGCTCTTAATCCTTCTATCCACAGGCCCTAGGAACACCTCAGTTTCCCTACCTGTAAAACAGGGGCAATGTCCCATTCAGTTCTGTCCAATAGAGCAAGGTTAATGGATACTTTCTGTGTCTCTACACTGAAATAAACAAATCAGGCCCATTCCCTGTCCTCAGAGAAGATGGAATGACATAAATAGAGCGGTGCCCCACTGGGGGAGATGCAGGCAGGCTTCTCTCAGCTGCTAGAGAAAAACCCAGCTAAGAGAACAGTGATGAAGTTTCAGGAATGGCTATATAAAGTACTTAAGTTAGAAATCACTTAGGACAAAATCTCCACTCCAATAGTAAAGACCAGCAAATTCATGATTCCAGTAGTTAAAATGTGCCTATTTATCCATAAAGGCAGCAAAACTTCCAAGTTGGCTTGGTAGAACCCCACCCTCACCCCCAACCCAGGAAAGTTAGGTGTTGGAACTAGTACAAAAGAAAGACTACCAGGCCGGGAAGATACAGATTGGTGGGAATGACACCTTGACAGTATAGTATGTCTACCTCTGTTCACAACCCAGTTCCACCACTTATTCATGCTGTCACTTCACATATGTTGCCTAGTGTCAGATTGTTTCTTCATCTGTAAAACGGGAATAATTTGCAAGGCATCTGTAAAACGGGAATAATTTGCAAAGCATATCTCATGCTTGGAATCCTAGCACCATGGAGGCTGAAGCAGGATTGCTTAAGCTCAGGAGTTGGAGACCAGCCTGAACAAGAGCAAGATCTCATCTCTACTAAAAATAGAAAAATTAGGGTTGAGCACAGTGGCTCACACCTGTAATCCTAGCACTCTGAGAGGCTGAGGTGGGTGGATCACCTGAGCTCAGGAGTTCAATCCCAGCCTGAGCAAGAGACCCCGTCTCTAAAAAACAGCCAGGCACCAGGCATAGTGGCTCATACCTGTAATCCTAGCACTATGTGAAGCAGAGGCGGGTGGGTTAACTGAGCACACAGGCTAGAGACCACCCTGAACCAGAGCAAGACCCCATCTCTAAAAAAAAATAGCGGGGCATTGTGGCAGGCACTTGTAGTTCCAGCTACTCAGGAGGCTGAGGCAAGAGAATTGCTTGAACCCAAGTTTGAGGTTGCTGTGAGTTGCTGAGAGTGCCATGGCACTCTACCCAGGGTGACAGAGCGAGACACTGTCTTAAATAAAATAAAAATAGAAAAATTAGGGGTGGTGCCTGTGGCTCAGTGGATAGGGCGCTGGCCCCATATGCTGAGGGTGGTGGGTTCAAGCCCGGCCCCAGCCAAACTGCAACAAAAAAATAGCTGGGCGTTATAGTGGGCGCTTGTAGTCCAGCTACTCGAGAGGCTGAGGCAAGAGAATC
>NW_003852522.1:1768397-1776908 GCF_000181295.1 Otolemur garnettii
GTGGCTGGCGCCTTAGCCGGTTGAGCTATAGGCGCCGAGCCTAATTGCTCTATTTTTATAGAGACAGGGTCTCACTCTTGCTCGGGCTGGTCTTGAACTCCTGAGATCAAGCAATCTTCCTGTCTTGGCCTCCCAGAGTACTAAGATTACAGCCACAAGCCACAATGCCTGGCCAGTGCTAGTTGTTATTTATTACCTTGAACTTCACTTAAGGCTATTGATCAGAATAGCTAAATGATCAAATATACTAAAATTGAAAGGATACAGAGAAGATTAGCATGGTTTCTGCGCAAGGATGGCATGCAAATTCATGAAGCATTCCACATTAAATAAATAAGGCCTGTCCTTGTGGCTTGGACTTCCTAACAGTTATGCCAGCTGGGTACTAAAGAGTGTCCTAAGAGAGCAAGCCTAGTGGAAGTTCTCTCACTTTTGATGATTTAACCTCAGAAACCACAGTAGTGTCACATCTTTCTATTCACTATAGTTAAATTGCTAAAGCCAGCTCATAGTCAAGGGGAAGGATCATAGACACCGCCTCCTCATGGGGGGATGTCAAATAAAATGCTTTCAAAGTGTGGCACATAATTAACACTCAAAACATATAGATAACATGTAGTATTGTTTTTTGCGGATGACCCTATATATCTTATTCTTGATGTTATAAACTGTGTCATTGTGACAGGGAGAAGCAGTCAAGGAAAAACAGAGGCAAGTAGTTGAAGGATCTCTAGGCAGATGACAAAGTCATGCTGAAGGAGAGATTTTGTGTTCTGAGAACTCCAAGCTGCCCAGCAAGCCTAGAGCAGAGCTTTGGAAATGGAGTCTGAGCACAGAAGCCTTTGAACACCGGGCGAAGGCCCCTTGAACCTGGAGATGATGAGTGTGAGAGCTATGGAGGGGTTTAAGCAGAGGAATGTCCATCAAACTGACATTCTTGCCTACCTCTCGGAGAGAGAACTCAGAAAGCAAGATAACAGGTGAAGTGCTTCAGGAACCAGAAGATAGGTAGCAGGGGATGAATCAGAGAGGCTCCTGGCCTCAAGTGATCCTCTGCCTCAGTTTCCTGAGTAGCTGGGACTATGGGCACGAGCCACCATACTTGGCTAACAAGCAAGTTTTAAACATGATGCTGTGGATCTTCAGGAGGCTTTTGGGCAGAACCCCAGATTCCACATTTCTAATTCTTGGTAAGCTCAATACTCCTAGTCTGGGAGGAGAGTGCTTAGTAGAGTGTCCTTAGTAGAGTGCTGTCAAGTCACAGCTCACAGCAACCTCCAACTCCTGGGCTTAGGTGATGAAAGTAAGGGCACTTTCAGTACCCATGGATTGAAAAGCTTTTTTTTTTTTTTGCCGTTTTTTGCTTGGGCCAGGTTTGAATCCACCACCTCCAGTATGTGGGGCCAGTGCCCTACTCCTTAAGCCACAGGCACCACCCAAAAGCTTTTTAACGGGGTGGCACCTGTGGCTCAAGGAGTAGGGCGCTGGCCCCATATACCAGAGGTGGCAGGTTCAAACCTGGGCCTGGCCAAAAAACTGAAAAAAAAAGAAAAGAAAAGCTTTTTAACATTTCTTGAGTTAGAGCTTTAGACTGTTAGTTTCTGTTTGTTGCCAGCTATTAGGAAAGATGGGCAACGTGTTCTTTTCTTGCTAAGCTGAAATCCATCAGTAGTCATTAGGACCTAAAATTTTCAGATTAATTGTAATTCTAATAATTCTGAGGCTGATAAAAGCAAACCTGAGAGGTTGAGCATGGACGCTCACACGCCTGTAATCCCAGCACTTGGGAGGCTGAGGCAGGGGGATCACTTGCACTTGAGGCCAGGAATTTGAAGCCAGCATGGACCCTGTCTTTTTTTTTTTTTTTTTTTGAGACAGAGCCTCAAGCCATTACCCTGGGTAGAGTATCATGGCGACACAGCTCACAGCAACCTCCAACTCCTGGGCTTAAGCAATTCTCTTGCCTCAGCCTCCTGAGTAACTGGGACCACAGGCACCTACCATAATGCCTGGCTATTTTTTGGTTGTAGTTGTCATTGTTTAGCAGGCCCAGGCTGGATTTGAACCCGCTAGCTCTGGTGTATGTGGCTGGGGCCTTAGCCGCTTGAGCTGTAAGTGCCAAGCCAAGACTGTCACTTCAAGAAAAAAAGAAAAAGTGTTGAATTAAGAGCCATCCCCTTTCTTCTTTTCCATTAAAACTTCTCTAGTCCACTCAAGGTAGGGTAAAGGGTTGGGGGAAGCTTGTCTCTCTCTACCTCCAGGAACCAATTCTTGGGTCTTCACTCCACAATTCTATCCCTCTTACTTTGGGCTTGGGCATGGGCATGTCTTGCTTCTAGCTAAAAAGCAGCAGAGGTTGTTACTGGCGAGGTCTTTGGAGGTTGGGATGTGATACCTCGAACTGTGGGAACCACAGTGGGATGACAGACAAAACCACTAAAATTGGCAAAATAGAAGATGGATATAACATGGCTTCTTTGGTGTCCAACTATGACACATCCAAACTTCTCATAGAGTGAGATAAATCTTTCCTGCTGGGCAGCACCTGTGGCTCAGTGGGTAGGGCGCCAGCCCCATATACTGAGGGTGGTGGAGTTAAAACCAGCCCCAGCCAACTAAAACAGCAGTGGCAACTGCAACAAAATTACCGGGTGTTGGTTCAGTGCCTGTAGCTCAAGCGTCTAAGGCGCCAGCCACATATACCAGAGCTGGTGGGTTCAAATCCAGCTTGGGCCTGCTAAACAACAATGACAAGCATCTACAACCAAAAAATAGCCAAGCATTGTGGCGGGCGCCTGTAGTCCCAGCTACTTGGGAGGCCGAGGCAAGAGAATAGCTTAAGCCCAGGAGTTGAAGGTTGCTGTGAGCTCTGATGCCACAGCCTCTACCCAGGGCGACAGCTTAAGGCTCTGTCTCAAAAAAAAAAAAAAAAAAGGCTTGGTGCCTGTGGCTCAAGTGGCTAAGGTGCCAGCCACATACACCTAAGGTGGCGGGTTCAAATCTAGCCCGGGCCTGTCAAACAACAATGATGGCTACAACCAAAAAATAGCTGGATGTTGTAATGGGCGCCTGTGGTCCCAGCTACTCAGGAGGCTGAAGCAAGAAAATCACCTAAGCCCGAGAACTGGAGATTGCTGTGAGCTTCGATGCACAGCACTCTACCAAGGGCAACAAAGTGAGACTCTGTCTCTAAATAAAAACAAAACAAAACAAAACAAAACACTTTCCTGCTGCTGGCAAGGCCACAGGGGAAACAAGTGCTCACCTATGTTGCTGATAGGAAGCCATGTGCTACAAGCCACTGTGTAGAATTTGGCAATACGTTTCCAAATTATAAACACACAGATCTTGTGACCCAACAGGTCTATTTCTATGAATTTAGTCTCCAAATCTGTCCACAAGAAACAATGAAATAGAGCGGTGCCTGGTTCAGTGAGTAGGACATTTGTCCCATATACCTAGGGTGGCGGGTTCAAACCCGGCTGGCCAGACTGCAACAAAAAATAGCCGGGCCTTGTGGTGGACGCCTGTAGTCCCAGCTACTCGGGAGGCTGAGGCAGGAGAATCGCCTAAGCCCAGGAGTTGAAGGTTGCTGTGAGCTGTGACTCTACAGCACTCTACTAAGGGCAATAAAGTGAGACTCTGTCTCTAAAAAGAAAAACAACCCAAAAAACCCTTCCCTCCCATTTAAAAAAAGAAACAATGAAATACCCCAGTCATGCCTTGCCTTATCTTTTTTAATAAGAAACTTGGTGACAACCTGTAGTTTATTTAACATCTAACAGAAGGCATAAAATAAACTACAGGACAGTCAAGCAATGAAGGACTCTGCAAGAGTAAAGGTAATGAGGCAAATCTTTAGCCCATTATACCTTGGAATTATCCCCAAGGTATATTTGGTAAAAAGAGTTAGATGCATTATCTAAGGTATACTTTGCTTCCACTACAAAAACAAAAAACTTTGAGAATGAGTGTATGTATCTATGCATCTATGATTATAACAAACCAAGTTATCTCCAGAATGACTCAGAAGACGCAGGTTGAGCCCACCAGTGAGCTAGGGGGTCGGGGCAGCATGAAAGGGAAGCTCCTTAGGGTGCTTTTCCAGTTTTTTTTTTTTTTTTTTTTTTTGTAGAGAAAGAGTTTCACTTTATTGCCCTTGGTAGAGGGCTGTGGCATCACACAGCTCACGGCAACCTCCAACTCCTGGACCTAGGCGATTCTCCTGCCTCAACCTCCTGAGTAGCTGGGACCACAGGCGCCCACCAGAACGCCCAGCTAGTTTTCTGTTGCAGTTTGGCTGGGGCTGGGTTTTAACCAGCCACCCTTGGTATATGGGGCTGAAACCCCACCTATTGAGCCACAGGTGCTGCCCTCAGTTTTTATTCTTTAACAAACAGGTTCTGTCACCCACACTGGAGTGCAGTGGCACAATCATAGCTCAATGCAGCCATGAACTCCTGGGCTCAAGCTATTCCCCCAACCTCAGCCTCCTGAGTAGCTGGGACTACACACATACACCACTATGCCTGGCTAAAATTTAAAATTTTTTTGTAGAAGATGGGGGTCTCGGCTCGGCGCCTGTGGCTCAAGCGGCTAAGGCGCCAGCCACATACACCTAAGGTGGCAGGTTCGAATCCCCAGCCCGGGCCCGCCAAACAACAATGATGGCTGCAACCAAAAAATGGCCAGGCGTTGTGGCGGGCGTCTGTAGTCCCAGCTACTTGGGAGGCTGAGGCAGGAGACTCGCTTGAGCCCAGGAGTTGGAGGTTGCTGTGAGCGTGATGCCATGGCACTCTACCCAGGGGGATAGCTTGAGGCTCCGTCTCAAAAAAAAAAAAAAAAAAAAAAAAAAAAAGAAGATGGGGGTCTCACTATATTGCCTAGCTTGTCTTAAGCTCCTGGCCTCAAGTGATCATTTTTTTTTTTTTTTGAGACAGTGTTACTATGTCCCCCTGGGTAGAGTATGATGGCATCACAGCTCACAGCAACCTCAAACTCTTGGGCTTAAGCGATTCTCTTGCCTCAGCCTCCCAAGTAGCTGGGACTATAAGCGCCAGCCACAACACCTGGCTATTTTTTTGTTGTTGCCATTGTTGTTTTAGCTGGTCCGGGCTGCATTCCAACCCAGCAGCCCAGGTGCATGTGGCCAGTGCCCTGACCACTGAGCTATGAGCACTGAGCCTCAAGTGATCCTCTTGCTTCTGCCTCTCTAATATTGTGTCATATAAATTATGGCATGTATTTCAAAAATCAAACCAAATCAAAATCATTCAACTAATGCCCTCTCTGTTTAAATTCCAAAAGGTGGGCGGCACCTATGGCTCAGTGAGTAGGGTGCCAGCCCCATATACTGAGGGTAGTGGGTTCAAACCTGGCCCCAGCCAAACTGCAACAAAAAAACAGCTGGGTGTTGTGGCAGGCACCTGTAGTCCCAGCCACCCGGGAGGCTGAGGCATGAGAATTGCTTAAGCCCAAGAGCTGGAGGTTGCTGTGAGCTGTGATGTCACAGCACCCTACCGAGGGCGACAAAGTGAGACTCCATCTCTAATAAATAAATAAATAAATAAATAAATAAATTCCAAAAGGCAATAACTGGGTCCAGCTGCACAGCATGCCCCCACCCCGTCCCTGCACCCAAGTACAACCTACACTCTTCCTTAAACACTTTTAATCACCTTCTGGAAGGCAGCTAGAGGGAGTACAGGCTGGCTCCTAGAGGGTGGTGGCTGACTCTAGGCCACGCTCAACGAAGTACCGGTGGGGGACACGGAGGTGGGTTCGAGGGCCTTCATTAAGGAAGTAGGAGGTGATCCTCCCAGCACTCTCCTGGTCCCCGACTGTTAAGTCCTCCCTGTGGGAAAGAGTTAGTGGACAATAATCACTTTGAAGGGGAGTGGCCCTGCCAGACAGGGCTGAGCTGTGGCCACTGTCCCTGCCCACTGCACCCTTGGGACACCTACCACACAACATCTTCTGCCTCCTTCTCCAGGATGGCCATAGCTGTGCGCCAACTGAACCGGACAAACTGGGGAAAACCGAAGACAGGTTCCACATGTTTCTTCAACCATGCTTTTGTCTTAGGATCTGGGGTGGGATGGGCAAACATGACAGCCCCTGAGCTGGGGCTGGGCCCCATAATGTCCAAGCTCTGGGCCACACTTGCCTAAGGGTTTCTCCTGACTACTGGAGGCAACTTCCTGGCCCAGGACCTTTGCACAGATAGATCCCTCCTACTCTTCACCTGGTCAGGAGTTGCTCAAGGTGCAGTTTAAGGAAAATGCCTCTGAGACATCTTCCTGACTTCTATTTAGTGACAGTCATTAAACCAACATTTGCTGGCATCAAGTTAATGCCCATCCTCTCCACAGTCAGGAGCTCTCTGGGGACAAGGAAGTCTTTATCTTGCTCCCTGCTGTATCCCCAGGGTTCAGCTCTGCTTGGCATGTACTAGGCAGGGATGATGCCAAAACTACCTTTGGCCTGGGCCTGTTTTCCCTACTTTGGTCTCACATGAGTTTGCAGACTTGCTATGTGGCCCCGCCCAATCGCCAGACTCTCCCTATTCTTCAGAAGGATGAGGGGGTTCCATTAAATCTTGAAATCTGCCTGTGTGTGTGCACGTGTGCGCACATGGTGGTTTGGGGGCTGCACAATTATTCCTACTTTATAGCCAAGGAGACTGAGCCTCATGTTGAGGCAAATACAATGAATTCAAGGTAAGATAACTAGACATGTATAAGTGCCCTCATTCCTGTTCCTTTCCCCTTAACAAATGGACAAATGCCCACCTTAGACTTCAGTCCCTCCCTCACTTTGACCACAACAAGTTAGGAAATCTCAGAAAAAGCTCGTTCCTGATGTCAATGTTATTACCACAGTCTCTGCCTCAGGGCAGCTCCAGAGGCAGGCCGACTGCCAGCTGCTCACCATTGGGATAGCCTGAGCCATAATCCGCATCAAAGTCCTGCAGTCTTTCTACAAACCGCCAGTTCCTCACAGCCTGGTCACGAGCCACCTGTGGACAGCATAAACACTTGCAGTCTCTCCCCCCCATGGCAGTGATGTCTGTCCCCTGCACAGGGGGATACTGAGAGATGCCCATGGTGAGGACGGGGAGAAGGGGGCTGACCTTTGCACAGATACTGGCAGCACTAACCACGGAGTACAAGGAATCTGCTTTGGCCTTTACTGTCACCTTGATCCCAGGAAAGCACTGCTGCAGCCGCTTCTGGTATGTTTCTGGCATCCCCACTGTATCTACAAACACCTGCCATGGCAACAAACACATTCCTTCAATAAACATCTAGAAAAACAAATGTGCCAATGATCCAGTCTCACAGCCTTGGTACTTGCTGGATGGAATGTTCTTCTCACAGCTTATGCCACACTGGGTCTTTCTATCAAGGGTCTCAGCTCAAATGTCACCTCCCACACAGGCTTTCTCTGGTTGTGCTGCATCCATTCTAAGACAGGTTCATCTATGAGCATCTATGGCATACCAGATGACTTTCTTTTTTTTTTTTTTTCAGTTTTTGGCTGGGGCTGGGTTTGAACCTGCCACCTCCAGCATATGTGGCTGGCGCCTGACTCTTTTGAGCCACAGGTGCTGCCCCAGATGACTTTCTAGGTGCTGAAGACAAGGCAGCAAACACACTAGACAAAAATGCCTGCCTTTGTGGAGTAGAAACCTTGGAGAGGGCATAGGCAAGAAAAAGGATGAGAAAGAATAGGGGAGAGTCAGGAAAGATTTTGATTTTATTTCATTTAATTAATATTTTAAAAAGAGACAGAGTCTTGGCTTGGCGCCCATAGCAGAGTGGTTATGGCACCAGCCACCTACACTGAGGCTGGTGGGTTCCTCACAGGAACCCAGCCCAGGCCAGCCAAACAATGACAACCACAACAAAAAATAGCCGTGCATTGTGGCAGGCGCCTATAGTCCCAGCTACTGGGAGGCTGAGGCAAAAGAATTGCTTAAGCCCAAGAGTTTGAGGTTGCTATGAACTGTGATGCCACAGCCCTCTACCTAGGGCAACATAGTGAAACTCTGTCTCAAACAATAAAAAAAAAAAAGAAAAAGAGATTAGGGTCTTGCTTTGTTGCCCTGGAGTATAGTGGCATGATCACAGCTCACTGCAACCTTGAACTTCCTAGGTTTAAACCATGCCCCTGCCTCAGCCTCCAGAATAGCTGGGACACAAGGCTGCACTACCACACCTGTTTTTGTTTTTTCTTAATTTTTTAGCAAAGTGGTCTCACTATGTTGTCCAGGTTGGTCTTGAACTTCTGGCCTCAAGCAATCCTCCTGCCTCAGACTCCCAAAGTGCTGGGATTACAGGGATGAGCCACACTACTAATTTTGAATGGTGCTAGCTGAGTATTGTGATGGGCACCTCTAGTCCCCGCTACTTGGTAGGCTGAGGCAAGAGAATCACATGAGTCAAGAGTTTGAAGTTACTGTGAGCTATGATGGACTCTACTGAGGGTGACAAAGTGAGACTCTATCTC
>NW_003852522.1:1777356-1778977 GCF_000181295.1 Otolemur garnettii
GAGATGAGGGCTCGGCGCCTGTGGCTCAAGTGGCTAAGGCACCAGCCACATACACCTGAGGTGGTGGGTTCAAACCCAGCCCGGGCCCACCAAAACAACAATGATGGCTGCAACCAAAAAATAGCTGGGCATTGTGGCAGGTGCCTGTGGTCCCAGCTACTTGGGAGGCTGAGGCAAGAGAATCTTGAGCTTAGGAGTTGGAGGTTGCTGTGAGCTGTGATGCCACGGTACTCTACCCAGGGGGATAGCTTGAGGCTCTATCTCAAAAAAAAGAAAAAGGAGATGAGGAAATGAACAGTATGGGGTTCTAGGATAGATTCCTCCAGGCAGTGGAAACAGCCAGTACAAAGGCCTTGAAGTGGACCACCTTGACAACACTAGACAGTAGTATGAAGGCCCATGGCTGGAGCAGAGAAATGCGGTCAAGGAACTGCTAGGGGCAAGTAGTATCTCTGCAGCAGTTATTATTTTCAGAAATCACCCTTTTTTTTTTTTTTTTGCAGTTTTTGGCCGGGGCTGGGTTTGAACCCGCCACCTCCGGCATATGGAGCCACCACCCTACTCCTTTGAGCCACAGGCACCGCCCAGAAATCACTTTTTTGTTTACCAGCTCACTATCTTTCTTCCCTTAGGCCTTGAACCCCTAAGATTGGGGTCCATGTCTGTCTATTCCAGTCACTATATTATCAGCTGTGCGTTCCAAGACTGGGCTTCAGCCACCTACTCAGCAAGGTCTCCCCTGCCACAATCCTTATTTCGAGTTTACTTCCCCTCTTCTCTCAATACTTTTTTTTTTTGAGACAGAGCCTCAAGCTGTCACCCTGGGTAGAGTGCCGTGGCATCATAGTTCACAGCAACCTCCAACTCTTGGGCTCAAGTGATTCTCCTGCCTCCGCCTCCCAGTGGCTGGGATTACAGGCACCTGCCACAATGCCTGGCTATTTTTGGGTTGCAGCCGGCATTGTTGTTTGGCAGGCCCAGGCTGGATTTGAACCTGCCAGCTTAGGTGTATGTGGCTGATGCCTTAGCCCCTTGAGCCACAGGCGCCGAGCCTCTCAATACATTTTGTTCTTTGACTCTGAGCGCTGGATGCAATGCTGATTTATGTTTTCCTCGGGTAATTTAATCTCACTCTCATCCATTTGGCTGTGAATTTTCCCAATGTAATTTCTACTGTGAAAATCTACTGTGATCAGAAAATTAAATGTCAAAATTTACATTTCAAAAATATAACCATCTGGGCTTGGCACCTGTGGCTCAGTGGGTGGGGCACCAGCCACATACACCAAAGCTGGTGGGTTTGAGCCCAGCCTGGGCCTGCTAAACAATGACAATGGCAACCAAAAAAAGAAATAAATAAACTATTGATTAAAAAAAATATATATATATATGTAACCATGGGGCAGGTTTTGTGTGTATATATATATCCCTGCCCCACAGGTGGGGCAGCACCTGTGGCTCAGTGAGTAGGGCGCTGGCCCCATATATCGAGGGTGGCAAGTTCAAACTCAGCCTGAGCCAAACTGCAACAAAAAAAATAGCCGTGGCTCAGCACCTGTGGCTCAAGTGGCTAAGGCACCAGCCACATACACCTAAGGTGGCAGGTTCGAATCCAGCCCAG
>NW_003852522.1:1779389-1797481 GCF_000181295.1 Otolemur garnettii
ACACACACACACACACACACACACACACACATATAACCGTCTGCAGCTGTGGGAGGAGCAGATTGAATGGGTTGGGGCTGGGTGGGGGCAGAGAGGAAGCTGGGTGGGCATCCAGGGAGAAGGGGATGCCCTGCTAGGACAGAGGCTGTGGGGAGGTAGAGAGATGAGAGATTTTTTCAGAATGCTTAGCCTTTAGGATATGGGTAGAGATTAGACGGAGATAGGGCTGCAGGCTCCACCATGGTCCTTGGTGGGACTCACAGGAATAAGAAATCAACAACAGCAATGAATATGCCTGAGACATTCCAGAAGTATCTGACTCCAAATCTGCTCATCGTGCTTTTTTGCTATTTTATCCTGTGATGATCGAATGGAGGAAATCCAAGAGTTAGCTCACCTGGGAGACTTTCACGCCCTGGTCCAAGGCATACTGTATCAATGCAGTAGCTGTATCATGGGACAGGGAGTTCAGGTTGTATTTGACCCTGGAGTGGAAACAGAGCCCCGTTAACCCCATTCTAAGCGGAGAGCCAGCGCAGCCCATGCTAGCTGCCCCTTCCCACGGCTCCTCCCAGAAACCCCTCACCGGCCAAGCATGCTGGTAGAGATGAGGTTTGGAGACAGCACATCCAGTGCCCAGCCCACAAAGTCCCTGTCTTCCTCCATTTTCGCAAAGAGCCTGTTCCGCTCACTCTCCGACAGAGTTTTTGAGTCTGGGAGGAAGGTTGAGAGAGAAGGGGTGCAGCTCCTAGTTCCTGTCCCCTCCAGTTCTCATTTGCCTCTGCGCATGCCCAGAACCCCCTTCCCCAGATTTACCTGCCACTTTCAGGGCTTCCAGATCTGCGAGGTGGGACAGAGGGCAATAACAGATGGCATAGACCATTGGGCCTGGAGGGGAGGGGCATCAAATTTCCGGGAGTGAGAGTTCAACCAGTAAGCCCATAAAAGCTGCCACCCCTGAAGTAATGGGCATCACTGCTAACCTCCCTTCCCCTGCCTCCCATTTCTGTGCTACTTGCTTTCCCCCTAACACGACCCTCCCCCTGGCCCTGGGGACGCACCCAACACAGGACCCCGGCCCGCTTCATCGACGCCCAGGACGCAAGCCTCCTTGAGGCACACTAAGGGCACCGGCGAATTCAGGCGACAGCGGCCGGTATTGTCATTCTCCAGCTCGCTGAAATCCATGCCGCCCCCAGCTGCAGAAACAAGGTCTACCGAAGCGGGTCCCGGCGCGCGTTTTCCGCGGGACCCGCGGCTGCGCTTGTTCTAGACCAATCAGCGAGCACATACGCCCTAGACTCTCCCGCCGTCTTCTTCGTTTGAGCAGACACTACCGCGCTGCCTCCTGGGACTTGTAGTCTGCAATGGCGGCGGTCGGAAGCTGCCTCCGCGGACCTGGGTGGGCGGGGTCGCTGCAAAGTTAGCCCCGGAGTCCCTGGGGCCCCAACAGCCGAGGCTGTTGGGAAGACAGGGAATGAAACCGGACTCAAACTCCACTGTAGGGGGGCCTAGAAGGTCGAATATCGCTACACTCTCAGTACACTGGTCTCCTTTCCTTGGGTCCCTGTTCGGAACCTGGGTTCTGGCCCTTTACTCACGGTCGCTGCCCCTCCACTCATTTAAGCCCCCTGGACTAGGTACCCCGCTTCCACTGGACTCAGGCCCAAACTTCTTCCCCTGGTCGCTCCTTCGGACTCCCAACCCCACCAGGATTATGCTTGCAACCCAGTCTCCTTGGGGCCAAGCGTCCCTTACCTGCAGTGGAGATTCCAGACTTTCGCAGACTTCAGCTGGGGTCTCCGTCCACCACCATGCATCTCATTCCTCTCAACTCAGGTTTCATCCAATCCTCACCCCTACATCTTACTCCCACTCTCCTCATCTTTCGGAGGCTCACGCTCCCCAGACCTTTCCACTCCTCTAACCTGAGGAGGAATCCCTGAATTCAGCGGAGCTCAAGTTTTCTGCTTGTGGGTTTCAGCCCATCATCAGGCTCACGCCCCCTCTCTCAGGGTCCCAATTCCTCCATCTCCGTTTCCGCTTCCCTGCCCTCTCCTTTTCTTCCTTTATCCCCAGATATTGGATAAAGGAAGGGGCTCACGTCTCTTGACTCAATTTGCTCCTCCCTCACCAGCCTCAAGTCCTACCTAGATTTAAGGTCCCGTTTGTTCCTTTCCCATACTTGCCTCACACCCCACCGCTCTTCCTCGTTTTTTTTTTTTCTATTTTTAAGAGACAGAGTCTCACTTTGTCACCCTCAGTAGAATGCTGTGCCATCACAGCTCACAGCAAACTCCAGCTCTTGGGCTTAGGTGATTCTCTCGCCTCAGCCTCCCGCATAGCTGGGACTACAGGCACCCGCCACAACACCCGGCTATTTTTGTTGTTGTTGTGGCCCGGGTCAGGTTTGAACCCAACACCCTCGGTATATGGGGTCGGCCCCCTACTCACTGAGCCACAGGCGCCGCCCACTGCTTTTCCTCTTTCCCCGCCCAGCCGGGACTCCTGGCCAGAGACCTGCCTGTCGACCAGACCAGCCTCCTCTGCGCCAGTCTCTCACCCGGGCTCAAGGCCTCCAGTCGCAGTCCATTGGCTTGCACGATGTACAGTCTTGTTGCCGACAGCGCCGTACCTGGATCAGGTTCTCGCGGTCCATGAACACAGGTCCCGGAGCTGTGCCTAGCACCTCCCGGCTGCGCTCCTGCTTGCCCAAGTCACAGAGACAGCGCCACTTTCCCCACGGGCCAAGGATGGAGTTCTCCACATCTAGAAATAGAAGGCCTAGATGAAGACCCATATGAAGAGGATGGAAAGGACCTTCCTAGGAAAAAAGGCCAAACATACTACTAACAGGTCATATTTGCTGAACTTTGCCTCCGTGCCAGCACCTGCCACAGCTTATCCCATTTTAATCTTTCCATTAGTCTCAGGTGGAAAACAGATCTAGAGAGAGTAAGCTACCCTTCCAAGCTCACACATCTGGTGACTGGCCTAGAGGGATTGCAAATTGACACTTCCAATCTATGCCAGCCTGCCCATTTGGGAGTGGGGCAGAACACCCGTGGTGCCCACCACCCAAAGCAGACTCCTGTCTTCAGAGACATGATCTTGGCCTATCCAGCAGCCATTTGACCAACAGGGCTGTCAGGTGGTAGATTAAATAACACAATTAACATAATACAGGTCCTTAAATCCCCTGGCACTGTGCTAGCATGTAAAACAAAAACAATTATGATCACTTTTAAATCAGCTATAACTTATTGAGCACTCACTGGAAGCCCTTTACAGTACTGTTTACTGAATCTCTCCTACTCCCAGACAAGTGTTATCCTAACTTCACGGCTGATAAAGCCTTGAGACCTTATGTCCCATCTCATTAGGTCTCTGCCACACTTTACTGGCTTCTTTCCATTCCTCTGTCAGGCCTTTTGGCCTTGGCACTTACTGTTCCCTCTCCCTGGTACACTGTTTCATCAGATCTTTTCATTTGGGGCTTTTGCTTGTCATTCCTGTTGCAAGCGTTGCCTATCTTCTTTGGCCTGGCCTCTCTGACTCTGCAAGCTGATCCACCCCCTTCATTCTGTCTGAGCCTTTCCTAGCACCTATCCATGAGTTTATGGAGATGTCCCCTTTGGCGGGTTTTTATTGCCTGTCACCACCCCCTCTTCCCCAGTGAGCAGCTTAAAGGCAGTATTTTTTTTTTTCAATTTATAGATGAGTAATAAACTGAGCCTCAGATAAAAGTAACCAGCCTAAGGAGATGCTGCCCAGTGCAGGGATAGGCAGAGATTTGAAGTCCCTTGGAGGACAGTGTTTGTAGCTAGCTGGCGAAGTAGGGCAACGAGGCACCTTCCAGCACCATCCTGGCCACTTGTAGGTTACCCTTTTGTCGCTGCTGCCTCAGCTGCTCCCAGGTGTCACCTTCACCCTGTTGGCCGAAGTACTGGTAGTCCAGGGAGACGTGGGCAGGGGTAGCCAGCAGCCCGAGTATCAGAGGCAGCAGCAGCAGCACCTCCTGGCTCCAGGCCATGCCCGACTCCAACCGCCCCTCAAGCGCTCCGAGACAGAGTCGCGCGCAGAGTCCGTAGCGCCCACACTACCCCCCCGCAGGCCTATCAGTGATCTGGGCCGGCGGCTGCGCGTCTCCCCCAGCCGTGTGCAGACTCATAGACCCGGCCGGTCCAGTTCCCCCGTCTCAGGCGCAGTGGACCCGGCCGCTTCGCTCATCCGCTCCCCCCGCGCCATGCGCGTCTTGGTTCCGGCCGCGCATAAAAGGCTGGGCAGCCCAGAGCGCACTTGGCGCTGAGAACGCGGGTCCACGCGTCTGGTTGTCCGCGAATCGAGTCTTTGCTACTCAGGTATGGACACACCAGTGCACTTGGCTGCGGAGTCCTCCCTTCCAGCAGTTTCAATCTTATGCTGACCTCATCGCCGGTCTCCTTTGTCCTTGAGGGGGAAACTGAGGCCACCGCGTTGGCTTACAGGCCGGGTCGCCGGGATCCCCGCCCCCTGCTCGCGAGGGCCTTGCTCTCTCCTGGACTCGGGGCTTGCGCCACCATGCTCTGGCTGACTCGCTAATAGGATGCTGGTGGCAGCGCCTGGGTCACTCGGGCTCTTGTGAGGACGGTGGGTTTCTGGCAGCCTCCGGGCCTCGCAGACCTCATACCAGGGAGGGGGAGGGCTAGTGCTGTTGCCTCCGCCATTCAGACTCAGTAACCAGGCCCAGCACGCCGCGTGACCTTGGGAAGGGAGAACAAAAGGTCTTTCTTGGCACTCTGACCGGGCTGGGGTCTCAGCTTTCAGTTATGGCCTCCGGCAATGCGCACATCGGCAAACCCGCCCCTGACTTTAAAGCCACAGCTGTGGTGGATGGCTCTTTTAAGGAGGTGAAGCTGACAGACTACAAAGGTGAGGGCGGCCTGGAGCTTGCCGTGCTGAGGGTGGGGCCCACGCGTTAGAGGGGCTGGGTCCTAACTACTCTTCCATTTTCTTTCTCCCCAGGGAAATACCTGGTCCTCTTTTTCTACCCGCTGGACTTCACTTTTGTGTGCCCCACGGAGATCATCGCTTTCAGCGATCATGCTGAAGACTTCCGGAAGCTGGGTTGCGAGGTGCTGGGGGTCTCTGTGGACTCTCAGTTCACCCACTTGGCTTGGTATGAGTAGGGGCCGCAAAGAAAGGGAGGGAATATGCAACTAAACCCTTACCATAGGATCTGAGTTGTGTGGCTTTGTGGACAGCCATTGCTCCACCTCTTGGCCTCCCTTTCTTCAACCTGAAAATAATGTATATTGCCACCCAAGCCCTGAACTGATGGCAGTAATTAGTATCTGGCAACTCTGTTGCATGGCACATAGAGTTGCAGATGCTTTATCTCAGTTCTCAGGAGAAAGGCTCTGTTGCCCTATTTCACAAAGGTAGAAACTCCAGTTCATGGCTGTGAAGGGCTGGCCCCAAGACATAGTCAGAAGAGGACAGAGACTATAATACAGCCTTAGTGATGGCGGTGGTCACCAGCATATATGAAGCCACTTAGCGTGAGCTGCAGCTCTCTAGCTAGTCTTCCCAGCTGTGGAGAAACAGCTCTTGTACCCACCCCAGGGTGGGGTGGGTGGGGTGGGTGGGGTTTTCCAGGGTCCTGCTCTAAAGCCTCTATCTCTTGCCTCCAGTCCTTATCACAGTAGGGCCCACAGAAGGAAAACTGTACTATGCTAGGCATCCGGAGGTCCCAACCCAGTCTTTCCACCTCCAGGATCAACACCCCCCGGAAGGAGGGAGGCCTAGGCCCCCTAAATATCCCTCTGCTTGCTGATGTGACTAGAAGCTTGTCTCATGATTATGGCGTGCTGAAAGAAGATGAAGGCATTGCCTACAGGTACTGTGAGACCCTCAGTCCAGCTCAGGGAGGCCCCATCTGGAGGATAAGACCACTCTGGGCCCCCCAGCCCTATGTGGTCTCTTCTCTGGCCCTGGCAGTGGGAGCCACCCCACTCCTCACTGTGAATGCTGATGTCTTCAGGGGTCTCTTTATCATCGATGGCAAGGGTGTCCTTCGTCAGATCACTGTTAATGATTTGCCTGTGGGGCGCTCCGTGGATGAGGCTCTGCGATTGGTCCAGGCCTTCCAGTATACTGACGAGCATGGGGAAGGTGAGCAGATACATGTGTTCACATGTATACATATTCAGCTCCTCTGTCACTTATAGGGACATTGACTGCCTGCCCTATTACCCAGGATGGATGTGAGCACCCCAGGGAAGTTTCAGCTCAGAGCCTTATGTGCGGCAAGTGTCTGGTCTAGTGGCGGATACCCCAGATACCACAGAGACATACAAGGCATTTGAGATGCATGTCCCAAGTCAGGCTTGAATAATGTTAGTTGGATCAGAGTGCCTTCTCTTATGGAGGAGAGGGTCTACCCATAGGGTTTTTTTTTTTTTTTCTTTGAGACCAATTCTCACTTTATCACTCCCTGGTGACTGGTGGAGTGCTATAGTGTCATAGCTCACAGCAACCTCAGACTCTTGGACTGAAGCAATTCTCTTGCCTTAGCCTCACAAGTAGCTGGGAGTACTGGCACCCACCACAACACCCCACTATTTTTAGAGACAAAGTCTCACTCTAACTCAGGCTGGTCTATTGTGAACTCAGGCAATCTGCCTGCCTTGGCCTCCCAGAGTGCCTGAGCCACCATGTGTACATGGGCTCACACCGTTTTTTTTTTTTTTTCCACAGAGTCTCACTTGGTCACCCTCTGTAGAATTCCATGGCTTCACAGCTCACAGCAACCTCAAACTCTTGGGCTTAAGTGATTCTCTTGCCTCAGCCTTCCCAGTAGCTGGGATTATAGGAGCCTGCCACAAGGCCTAGCTATTTTTAGAGATGTGGTCTTGTTCTGGCTTAGGCTGGTCTCAAACCTGTGAGCTGAGGCGTAGCCCCAGCTCATCAAGAGGCTGAGGCAAGAGAATTGCTTAAGCCCAAGAGTGTGAGGTTGTTGTGAGCTGTGATGCCATGAACTCTACCTGGGATGACAAAGTTAAGACTATTTTTTTTTTGAGACAGAATCCCACTATGTCACCCTCCGTAGAGTGCTGTGGCATCACAGGTCACAGCAACCTCAAACTCTTGGGCTTAAGTGATTCTCTTGCCTCAGCTTCCTGAGTAGGTGGGACTATAGGTGCCCGCTACAATGCTATTTTTTTGTTGCAGTTGTCATTGTTTTAGCTGGCCTGGGCTGGGTTCAAACCCACCAACTTCAGTGTATGGGGCTGGTGCCGTAACCACTGTGCCATGGGTGCCAAGCCTTTCTTTCACTTTTTTTGAGACAAACTCCAGTAGGGCTGAGGTTGAAGGGGAGAGGTGGGATTAAAGGATCTAAAAAGAAATTAAAGAATGGTGGCACAGAGACTCACATCTGTAATAACAGCACTTTGTGAGCTGGGAGATCAGTGGAGGCCAAAAGTTTGCGTTCAGCCTGGATAACAGAGGGAGACCTCATTTCTACAAAAAATAAGAAAATTTAGCTGGGTACAGTGATGTGAAACTGTAGTCTCAGCTGCTCAGGCGGCTGAGGCAGGAGGATCGCTTGAGCCCAGGAGTTCAAGGTTGCAGTGAGCTGTGATTATGCCACTGCATGCTTGCTCAGGCAAAAGAGAGAGACCCTGTCTTCAAAAAAAGTAAAAGCTGGAAAAATGTCAACTAGAAAATACTCCTTAGCTAGGTGTTGTGGCAGGCATCTGTAGTCCCAGCTACTCGGGAGGCTGAGGCAAAAGAATCACCTAAGTCCAAGAGCTAGAGGTTGCTGTGAGCTGTGATGCCACAGTACTCAACTAAGGGCGACAAAGTAAGACTCTTAAAAAAAAAAAAATACTCCTGCTATCCTTACAGGGATTCTACCAATATGCAAGTTTTTTGTTTTTTTTTTTAAGAGATAGAGTCTCACTTTGTCACCCTCAGTGTCACAGCTCACAACAACCTCCAGCTCTTGGGCTTAGGTGATTCTCTTGCCTTAGCCTTCCAAGTAGCTGGGACTACAGGCACTGCCATAACACCTGGCTATTTTTTTGTTGCAGTTTGGCTGGGGAGGGTTTGAACCTGCCACTCTCAGTATATGGGGCTAGCGCCCTACTCACTAAGCCACAGGCACTGCCCAATATGCATGTTCTTAAGCCTGGACTTCATGCAACTCAGACTCTTGGTTTTCCTTACTTACCCATCACCTTCACTATGGGGCTGTGTCTTCCCACAGTCTGTCCAGCTGGCTGGAAGCCAGGCAGCGACACAATCAAGCCCAACGTGGATGACAGCAAGGAATACTTCTCTAAGCACAACTAGGCTTGCAGATGAAGAGACCTTGTGCTCTTGGCGCCCATGTGTAATCCTAGTTGGGTTCCTGTGCTGAGCCAGAAAAGGCTGGACTTGCCTCTCCAAACTCTACAATCCCTGGAGGCTGGGCCAAGGTCTTCTCATGGCTCCACCTGGACGCTGGTGAATAGTGACTCCATCCAGCCTGGCACAGGCCCAAAGCAATCAATAAAATAGTAGGGACAGATGTGAGTGTTCGTGTGCTTTGTCCTGGCATCCTGCCCTGCTCTCCGCTCTGCTCTGGGAAAATGACCCTGTACTTACTTTTGTTCACCACAAGGTGGTAGCCTTGCCCCATGCACACTGCTTGCTTAGCTCTGTCCGGAGGGCAACTTCCACGGGGAGGGGCGTTGCTTGCCCCTTGCAGGGAGCACGTCACAGAATACCCTACAATCTTGAAGCCTGGCGGTGCAAGGAAGCACCTACACTCTGCCATCAGCCAGCCTGGGTTCAAATGCTATTTAAAAACTGATCATCAGTGGCTAGGGCGCAGGCCACATACACCAGGGCTGGCGGGTTTGCACAGGTCTGGGCCTGCTAAACAACAATGACAACAACAAAATAGCTGGGCCTTGTGGCGGGCTCCTATAGTCCCAGCTACTTGGAAGGCTGAGACAAAAGAATCGCTTATGTCCAAGAGCTTGAGGTTGCTGTGAGCTGTGATGCCACAGCACCCTACCAAGGGCAACATAGTAAGTCTGTCTCAAAAACAAAAGAACTACATACCCAAATCCCTATGGAAGTTAAAGGAGATAAAACATGGAAGCTCAGTGTCCAGTTCCTGTGGAGTCCCCAGTATACAGGGAAGAGAAAGGGTGGAAACTTAAGTCCTAAGAACAGAACCAAGCATGAGGGTCTGAGCTATGTGCACAGTCCCTGTTGTGAGCACTGCCCCATCCCAGGCTGGAATGAGGGGTAAGGGTTAGCCTAGCAGGCAGATGTAGGGAGCAAGGCAGGGTTTCCAGGAGTGTAGTCTGATAATGTATCTGTCCAGGCAAGTAATTACCACTCTGAACTTCCTATTTCCTTTCAAAAGACAGCTGATAATTTTCATTTAATCCAGAGACCAACAAGTAGTACCTCTAAGGCAGCCTATTACCCTCTAACCCACTCTTCCCCTTTGGAATTTAATCTATACTCCTCCCAGGCGACTGCCTAATCACTGTTGACTTTATCCACTCTGTCATGGTTCACTTCATTTCCAGGTACACTGGCTTCTTGCTGTTCTTTCCCAAGTTGATCTTGTTCTGGCCACAGGAACTTTGCATTTCCTGTTACCCACTTCTCAGAACCTTCGATCATTCAAATCTTTGGAGAGTTGCCTGATTACAGGTCTATGCTCCTATTCCTTCCTGCAAGGCAGCCTCCCCTTGCCCCATCATTACCACCTGGACCTTTTTTTCTTCTCTTTCTAGCACTTACCACCACCTCCTTATTTATTGTCTGTTTGCCTCGGTCCAGGCTGTGTCTCCAGGGCCTGATGGTTCAGTATTTTATAAATTAATTCATTAAGTGTCTTTTGGCTTGGCTTCTCCGCCTGTTTTTCTCAGCGCTTTGGGGGCTTCCAGCTCCCAGGCTGGCCAGACCCCATGGTACCTACCAACCACGTCCTGCCCCCCACGACCCGTAATTCCCAGGTTTTGGGGAGGGAGCCCTGGGCGAGGGCGGTGGCGGCGCCCAGAGGCCGGAGAAGCCGACCCGGCAGGACCAGACCTGGCAGTCGCCCCGCTTTGGGCCTGGCACCCGGGTGGGGAAACTTGGCAGGCGGGCGCCGCCCTTCCTGGCGGGGGAGGGGGCCGCGTCAACAACGACGCGGAGGCAGCAGCAATCCTCCGTCCCGCTTGGGTCAGACGCAGGGGGCGTGGGCGCAGCGGGGCCCAGACGCCGGCCTGGTGAGGGAGGCATGGTGGTGGCTCTGGGAGCCTAGGAGTACAGCCCTCCCACCGCGGGCGCTCTGGACCCAGGCCTGGGGCTTTCCGGGCCGGAGAAGCCGCCCGCTCGGGAAAATCCCAACCCCCTTCCCGGCGCCCTGGCCCTGCCCGGCAGAGCGGGGGAGGGGATTCCCGGAATCTGCCCGGAGACCGCAGTCGCGTCACTGGGCAGAATCGGCCCATATATAGGCAGCTCTTCCGCTGCGTCAGCGGGGAAAACCCCGGCGCAGGAGGGCGGGCGGGGCCGCGCCTGCGCACTCGCGTTTCGCTCCAGGGTGCCTGTCCCCGGGTTACTGGGCGACTGGACAGCGTCCTACGCGGGGACCTTCCAACCCAGATCAGTGGACTTGGACTCTTTGGCTAAAACCACAAAATGCCTAAGCAGAGCTGGCGAGGGTGAGGGTGGGAACACGTACAGGAGCAAGTCACAAACAGCAATGAACTGGGGGTAGTACAGGGCTCTCCTCCCTCCACCCGCCCGGCTTGGAAAAAAAAGACAACAGAAATTACTAAAGAACCATTTTTTTTTTTTTACTTAAATAGATTCAATAAAAAGTCAGAACAACAAACGCACACACACACACGAACACATTTTAAAATAAACTCTTTAGAGACCAAGTGCGTGTTTCTTCTCCACACTACAGTGCAGAGGGGGGAGGACGGGGGGCGGGGGGCAGGGGTGCCCTCCCCAGAGTCCCCGGGACCTCGAGTACCAGGGCGGCGGGGCCAGCTCCGCCGCGATCGCCCCCTCTTCCCCTCCCTGTTAAATACACAAATATATTATATTCAATATGAATCTAGTCTGTTTCCAGCAGAAAAAAACATACAAAAAAATGTGGAACCGGGTGGGGACTTGTAAACGTCGAGGTGGAAGGACTGGGCGCAGAGCGAGCGGGCCGGACTCCAGTGTGTTTCGCGGCGCCTCAAAGCCCGGAGGCGGGTGCCCATCGTCTGCCCCCTCGCCCCCAGTGGGAGGCGTGCGCCCAGCCGTCCAGGCTGGGGGTGTCCGTACGGGGAGGAGGGTAGGCGCTCAGAAAGCATGTCCCTTGACTCCAAGCAGCAGCTGGCAGCCGTTGCTGACGTGGGTCATGACCTTCTGTTTGAGCTGGGCCACCTGCTCCCGGAGGAGGCCGGCGGTACTCGACAGCCCGGCATTCTCGGCCTTGAGTGTCTTCACCTTGTCCTCCAGGCGCGCGATACGCTCCAGCTTCCGCTTCCGGCACTTTGTGGCCGCCAACCGGTTCCGCAGCCGTTTGCGCTCCACTTTGATGCGCTCCTGGTCTTCCATGTTGATGGGGGACACCGGCGGCGTGGCGTCGCGACTGCGTGCCTCTGGCACCGTCTGCGGTTCCTCCTTGAAGGTGGAGGCGCTACGGCCTAAGCCTAGCTGTGCCGGGTGGCCGCCCGAGAAGGGCGGCGCGTGAGGGAGGTAGCTGATGGTGGCCGTCGGGTATGAGCTCCCGGTCCCGACGGCAGCGCCGGCGCTTCCCGAGGACGCAGAGGCTGGAGAATAGCTGCTGAGGTTGGTGTAGACGGGAGGAGGCTCGGGGCCGCCGTAGACGCCCCCGGGCCCGGCTGGGGGCCCCCCGCTGGCGCCCAGGGACACGTTGGGGGGTGTCACGTGGTTCATCTTGTGCAGGTCGTCCAGGGCTTTGACAAAGCCGTCAGCGAAGCCCTCCTGCTCCTCGGTGACACCGCCCCCTGTACCCCCTGCACCTCCGCCGCTGCCACCACCGCGGGGGTAAAAGTACTGTCCTGGGGGTGTGGGCGTCGTCGTGATTACGCCGTTGCTGTTGGGGACGATCAGGCGCTCCAGTTCCGATGAGGCAAGCTTGAGAGACGCGCCGGTGTCCGATCCTTGACCAGAAAAGTAGCTGCCGCCACCACTGCCCTCCGGGCCTGGGCCCCTCGCTCCGGGCGCCTTCAGACTCCGATAGGGGTCGGCCAGGTTAAGCGCCAGGCTCGGTTTCAGGAGTTTGTAGTCGTGTAGAGAGAGGCCGCCAGGGGCCCGGCCGTATCCTGCCGCTGGGTATGAGTCGTCGTGGTAGAAGGGCTGTTCCATTTTAGTGCACATCCGGGCGGCCCGGGCGGTCTGGAGAGGGTCCCTCCGAGGCCACCCCGGGCCTCGCTGCGGCGAGCGGCGCGGTGTCTGGCGGGACTGGGTGTCCGCTCGCGCGTTCTCGGGGGCTGGCACCGGCTGGGAGCAGCTAGCTGGCAGCTGTGCCCGAAAGATATGTCCGGCTCCCCGAACCCCTCTCGCCCTCTCTGGCGCGCTCGCTTTCTCGGCGTCGCTTCCCTCAGCTCCCCACTCCCAGATGGCTGCGATACTGGCCTGGCCGTCCTCAAGGTCCCAGCCGCTCAGCCAGAGCCACACGCCTTTATACTTGCGTTGTCAGCTGCGGAAGTGCGCTCGGATTGGCCGTCGCCAGAGCCGGGCCCCTGCGCCCCCCTTCTCGAGCGTGGGGAAGGGGAGGAGGCGGCTCACGTCACTGTCAGGAAGCGCGTGTCCTTGTAAACAGCGGCTACGGGCCCAGTGGCTCTGCAGGGCTGCAGGGGGAAGGGTTCAAGGGACCTTGGGATACGGTGGAAGGAGGTTCTGAGGGTCCCAAGGCACAAGAGTGAGGGGTTTCAGGGAGGGCGATGAGCTCCCCAAGGTACACTAGGATGGATACCAAGACTTGGTACAGAGCAAGTGAGATGTTCCCAGGTGTACACGGAAGGACCTGCGAGAGGGGTTGAAAGGCTGACAATACACTGGAAGACACCCCTCAAAGCAGGAAATGGATTCTTAAGCAGGGTAAATTGGGAAGGGTAAAGAGACACCTGACTCAGGAATTGACTGGGGGTCCCGGGCCCAGTGAGGTTGAGGGACCGGAATTTTCAAGAAGGGAGGAAAGGAGAGACCAAAAGGCTTCAGGGGGCGGGGCTACAGGGCCCATTAAGCAGGAAATAAGAAGGGGTCCCCATGTCCAGAGGAGAGTCTGAGCATCTCCCTCATTAGTGGGAAGAAAGAATTGAGGAAATCTAGATATGCAGACAGTAAGTGCCCTGGGGTAAACTGATCAGAATAAATATGTAGGGTAGAAGATGGGACGTCTGTTAGGGTTAGGGTTAGAGTTTGGGGATCACTAGGGTCTTCTGCAAAGCCCAGAGGAAATAATTAGAAGGGTAAAACACACCTTCGGAGCTGAGGACAATGGCAGGAGAGTCCTCAGTTGAGACGTGAGGGGGGCTTTGAAGCTCCTGGGGACCCGAACTACTGAATCTTCCGTAACTAGCGCTCACCCTCGTAGGTGACTTCCTAAGTACTTGTATACTCTGTCCCCTATCTCAAAACCGTCTCCTGGCAGCGCCTGTGGTTCAAGCAGCTAAGGCACCAGTCACATACACCTGAGCTGGCCGGCCAAACAACAATGACGGCTGCAACCAAAAATTAGCCTGGCATTGTGGCAGGCGCCTGTAGTCCCAGTTACTTGGGACACCGAGGCAGGAGAATCGGAGTTGGAGGTTGCCGTGAGCTGTGATGCCACGGCACGCCCAGGACGACAGCTTGAGGCTCTGTCTAAAAAAAAAAACCTCTCCAAGTGACCCTCTGCTTGCTCGACATTGCGTCGGCTACTGGAGTCTGGACCCAGCCTGAAGGCCCGGGTGCGGTCTCCTAACTCCACTCCCTTCCTTAGAAACAGGCTGAGGAAAGCACACCAGGACAGGAAGTGTAGCAATAGCCCCAGGAGAAGGAGCCCGGCCCTGACTCCGTCACAAGGATCCTATGGGACAGTGAGCCCCGCCCTGGGTCCGGCTGCATCCTGCACCTCTGAAGAGGAACCTCAGCTTGCGATCCCGGCGGAGGCCCGGGAAGTTCCAGCCAGCCCAGAGACCTCCACCCACTGTCCTCTCCCCCCAAGCAATGGTTCCGCCTGTGGCGATCACAGTGAACCGCTAGGCGGGGAGCCTGGGGACTGTTCCATTGGCCCGATGCAGGGGGACTAGCGCGGAGCTGGGCCTGGTCACTATGGCAACAGGCGCCGGCTGGACTGGGGGCAGGGCGGCCCCTGGAGTCTCTCCCGGTCGCCCATATTAGGACACAGGAAGGGGTGGGACCAGCGCTGTCCTGGAGCCGGGAGCCGGGAGCCGGAGTATCTGCCAGGTCCCAGGGCGCGGCCGGGCCCCCGGATGGCTAGTCCCGACCAGCCCGGACCGCCGCCCCCGGGGCCCCCACGGCCTCCTGGCCCGACCCCGCCCTGCCACTCTGGAACTGCGTCCTGCCAGGCCTGGCCCGGCCCGGCCCGACCCAGCCCGACAGGTCCCCGCCTGCCCGCGGGCCTGGGTCGGACTTCGCCCCTGGCGGGACAGGGCGCGGAGGGGGCGTGCCGATGCCTCCAGGCACCCCTGGCGCCTAAGCTGGCTGGCAAGGCTGCTGCCTACTCCTTCGGGTGGGGGTGCCTTTCCCTTCTGCAAGGAAGTCTGGGGCTCCTTCCTCTACACCTCTCCGGGTTGAAGGTACCCCTCCCTCACTCTTGTGGTTCAGGAGTCCCACTCTTGTTTTAGTCTGAGGGTCCCGTGGATCTTACCCAGAAGGGACTCCCTTTCCCTCCCTTGAGTTTCTCCCCCTTCTGTAGACTTCTCTCTCCCCTAATCAGAAGGGACCTGAAAACCCAAGAGAACATGAGGGAAACCAGAGCCCCTTCCCCAGGAAAGGCTAGGTGGAGGTTTAGATGGTGAGTCTTCTAAGCAATTTGGGTATGGGCTATTAGAACAAGAGGTGAGAAACCCAGTCTCTTTCTCAGCTTCCCAGGCTTCTGGCTTCTCAGAGATGGAAATTTCTTTAGGGTAGAGAAAGGCTGGTGGACAAGCTCTGTGAGGCAGCACAGAGCTAAGTGTGGAGGAGAGAAGGAAAATGAAAGAGGCAAAAAAAAGACTGAGCTATATGGGGATAAGGTGAAGTCCAGCAGAGCAGTGGCCTTGTGGAGGAAGATCCCAGGAGAAGCTGGAGGCGTCTCATCTTTGAAGGGTCCTGGTGACCGCTAAATGCCCCCTTCCCTGTTCCCCTTGCTTGAATGGTTCTCCCCAGCCCCAGGCTCAAGGGAGATTCTACAGGCTGCTGAGTCTGGCGGGCACACTGCCAGGCCTGTGTCTCCAGCCCAGGCTAATAACTGCAGCTGACATCTGGCCAGCCTGCGGGGGTGCAGCAGGCAGCCTTGTGGGGGCTGGGAGGGACAGGCTGGAGGGTAGCACCTTGAGTAGCCAACTTGCAAGTCCTACGGGCCAGGAGGCCACAGTGAGTAAGCCTGTCACAATGCCAAAGCTGACCATGCCACAGGGGAGTCCCAGAGAGAGTCCAGAGGGAGGGTGAGGGCTGAAGAAGGAAGAATGGGTGTATGGTAGCAAGGGGTCACAGCAGGGAGGGATGCCCAGAGAGACAATTGGGTTCAGGGTTAGTGTCAGGCAGACAAACAGTGAGACGCAGAGACACTTAAGATAGGCAGACAAGCTGAGAAATAATTATTTTAATAGCTAACACTTATATGTGAGCCAGGTACTCTTCTAAATGGTTTACATAAAATAAATCATTGGCTGCTTTGAACAAACAGTGAAATGCACACTATTGGGATCCCCCCCCCCTTTTTTTGGTAAAGATAGGGTCTCTATATGATGACCATGCTTGTCCCAAACTCCTGGATTTGAATGCCTCAGACTCCCAAATGCTGAGATAACAGGTGTGACTCCCAGTCTGGATCTCCATTTAACAGATGAGAAACTGAGGCACAGGAGATTAAGGAACTTGGCCCAGTGTCCCAAAGCTGTAAGAACTAGTATCAAGGTATAACTCCAGCTGCCTGGTTCAGAGCATTAGCCACTATACTGTGGGTAATCACAATAGACAGGCTTTATGCAGTACCAAATGCTTGCCAAGTTCTGCAAGCCCTTTTGCGAAAGGTCTCCTTTAACTAGGAGAAAAATGGAAATTGGAGGTGGGCACAGGGAGTGGGCACTGGTCTTTGTGGGCTGGCCAGCATTATGGGGTGAGATTGCTTCATGTACTCAGCATGGGTGTTTGAGCAGGGGGTGGGGATTGGGCCAGCCAGGGAGGGCGGGGGCCCAGCCAAGCTGGTACAGCCGGTTCCAGGCCCCTGCCAGTCTCACCCTTGTGGCCTGGGCACCACCCCCTCATGCCGTCCCACTGGCGCCAGGCCTGCCCATGAGGAGGGTGTGAGGGTAGCCCCCTCCCCTGCCTGGCTGGAGCACCCAGCCTGGCAGCTGGGTATGGCACAGGCCTGTGCTGCAGACCAGCATCAGGCTAAACAATGAGCAGTTGGTACCCAGTCTAACCCTGACACCCCAGGGGGCTGGGGGCAGGATAAGGAGGAAGTTCATCCACCCCCACCTGCAAGTTTCTTTGGGGCTTTTGGCCTTGGCATGAGGGACTTCTCCTTCTTATAAATAGCCTGGTGACCCACCCTCCCTGCTGGCCCCACTTACTGGTGGGGCCCTCACCAGGAAACTGGGCTGGGGGCTGCCCGTGAGTCAGCCAGTGGGCAGGCCAGGGCGAGAACCCACAAGTCACAGCACCCAGCCTCCTGCGTCCCTGCCCCTGGGTGTGGACTGGCGGCTGGGCAGGAAGAGGCTGAGAATCACAGGAGCCCTCCCCCTAGGAACTCCTAGCCTGCCAGCCACTTCCCTCTCCCACCTCTGTGGTTTGGGGGTCCCTCATCTCCTCACCTGGAGAGGAAGCTATTGGGTTTTCTTGGAAACAGGGAGGGGAGATTCTTCCTGTCCAGGCTGACTCAGCTGGGCATGGGGGAGGTTTCCCGGGAAGCTGCTTCTGTCCCTGACACTTATGTGCCTTGGGGGACCTGAGCATCAGAGACCTGGGTGCCCCCATGACAGTGACAGGAGACCTGGTGAGAAAGCAGGCTGACACCCTAGCAGGAGCTGAGGCTGCTGAACTGGGCCTCTTAGGGGAAGTGGCACATAGCAGGGAGGGAAGGAAGTAGGGGTGATGTTTGGGGAAGTGCCTGGATCTTGGCAGGGTGGCAGAGACAGGCTGGGAGTCCAATGCCCCCCTCCACCCCCGCAGCCTGGGGACCAAGTATGTGGCTGGCCTGTGATTATGTATGAGGCCTGTCTCAGTCCATGTGTGTGTGTTGGCCCAACCCTGCCGGGATGTGGGGCCTATCTGTGAAAGGTTCTGTCCTGCTTTGTGTACACATGTGGCGATAAGAGTGTGTGTGTGCATGAACTATGGGATCAGTTGCATGTATCTAGCCTACACACATTCATGTAGGTTGTTTTGGAGTTCATATAGCTAACCTATTTATGTCTATGTATGTTTGTATGTGTGTACAATCTGTGAGTGGTCTGTGTGTGTGTGCACATGAGGGAGGTCTGTGGCTGGCATTGTGTGTATGTGAAGTCTGTGTGTGTTCTGTGGCTGATTGTGTGTGTGTGTGTTTTAGAGAGCTCTGTGGCTGGTCTGCATGTCTACGTCTGTTGTCTGTGGCTGGTCTCTGTGCGTAGCAGTGTTACCAGGTTATGTCAAGGTGTCTGTGCCAATGTGTTTATGAGTGTCCCACCGTGGCCTGATCTTCCCTCTGTGCTGGGTGTGATTATCTGGCCAGATTGTGTCTGTGAATGTGTCAGTTTGTCTGTCTGCATCTGCCCAATCTATTGGCAGGTCCAACATTTCTGTGTTCCTGGTAAGGAAGTACATCTTGGTGGCCCTTGGAAAACCTCCAATGTGTGTGCAATGGTAGTGGGGGTGGAGTTTTTTGGTTGGTTTTTTTTTTTTTTTTT
>NW_003852522.1:1797946-1812373 GCF_000181295.1 Otolemur garnettii
TGCATGTTTTTGACCTATGTCTTCATGTATTTGACAGTGTGTCTCTTTTTTTTTCTTTTAAGACAGAGTCTCACTATGTTACCTTCAGTAGACTGGCTGTGCGTCACAGCTCACAGCAACCTCAAACTCTTGGGCTTAAGTGATTCTCTTGCCTCAGTGTTCCAAGTAGCTGAGACTACAGGCACCTGCCACAGAACCCGGCTATTTTTTTGTTTGTAGTTGTCATTGCTGTTTGGCAGCCCTGGGCTGGGTTTGAACCCACCAGCTCCGATGTATGTAGCTGGCACCCTAGCTGCTGAGCTACAGGCACCCAGCCCTGTGTCTCATTTTTGAATCTGCTCTGTCACTGTCTATGTGTGGCAGCCATTTCTGGGTCATCTTGCACAGATGTCTTACACACACACACCCCCCCCACCACCCCCCTCCCGTGTGTCCCTGGCTGACAGTCTCTCTGTGGCTGGAGTAACAGGGGGTTGTGTGTCTGGACTGGCTGTCTTGGGGTGACTGTGTGTGTGTGTATACATTCCTACAGGACTTCTACCCCCACCCTGGCCCCTGTTTACTCTGCCCTAGCCAATGTCTGCCCTGCCCGGGGAGGGACTGACCCTCCCTCTGTCCAGCCAGCAGTCCACAGGATGTTCCCGAGACGCTGTCTCCATCCCCTCCCTCAGGCCACCCGTAGGTCAGGACCCAGGCTTCCAGGGCAGCAGGGGTGGTGCTGCAGTGTTTGTGGGGGAACCCTGTTAGGGCACGGAATGGGGGTGGGGGAAGGGAAGCGACGGGCCTAACAGGTTCCACCTCATTCCTGCCCCGCCTCTCACTTCCTGGGTGCCCGCCCTGGGCAGGGGGTGGACAGGATGAACCCCATGGCCTCAGAACATCGGGGTGGGGCATGGCCTGCCCCACAGGACTCTCTTTTACTGGGCACCCTGACACCAAGGCCTGAGAGAAAGGAGCAGCCTCCCACCCCGCTCCTGTACCCGGCCCTGGATGCAAAGCATCTCATTATTCGCCTAAATTCCTGTAACAACCCAACCAGCAGGACATAACTATCCTCCATTTTCAGATGGGGAAACTGAAGTCCAGACAGCAAGGAGGGCAGAGACAGAATTTGAACTCAGCTCTGTATGCTACCCTAAGACCCCTGGGCGGCTCACCAACCGCCTTCCCCCCACTCCTCTAAAAATGGTACATGTTGGGTGAAGTATGAACTCAGGCCCCCCTGAGGCCCGGCTCAAGGGGGCGCCGCGGGCTTGCTCCTCTGAGTCAAATGGGCCCCTGGATGAAATGAATAAGAAAACGGCTTTAACCGTTTCATCGCCACGACGGGCTCTGCCAAAACTTCCTGTGGGCTGGGGGGAGGGGATGGGGGCTTGGTTCCCGGAGACCTGTGGGGTGTGTGTGGGGGAGAGCTTTGCCAATTCAGGGCGCAGGGTGTGTGTGAGGGAGAAAGCGCCCCTAGTGACCTTAGTGAGAGTCCTCCAGGGAGATACAGATACCACCCCGCTTTTCGCTGCAAAGGGAGCCTCTCCTCCGGCGAACGAAGCCCCCAGAACTTGGTTCACAGCCCCTACTGCCTTGGGGGGGGTCCCAGAGTACGTAGCCCCCTCCCCAGGGACCTGAGTCATATAGGGGGAAAGCCGAGAGGGGTGAGTCACGCGGGTGGAGGAGGAGCGAGGCCAGCCATGGCCAGGGGACCCCCGGCTGCCCTGAGTCACTCACGCCCTGGCCTCGCTGACCCCAGCCGGCTTCTGTGGGGGGAGTAGTCGGCAGGAGCGGGAAGCGCATTTTCCTGGGACTGAAGAGCGGGAGCAAGAGCAGGATGTGAGAAGGAAGCAGGCGCCTGGCCCCACTAGAAGCTCTGGTTCTCATGGCAACCGAGGGAGGTGGGTCCATCTCCGTGGGGGAGGTTCCTCCCCCAGCAGGGACTGCCCCCGCGCACTGGGGAAGCCCCCGCGAGCTTGGTCGAGAGGCCACAAGTTTCAGGCCGGGCAGGAAGGGGTTAACGGCGCGCGCGCGCGCACACACACCCCCCCCCCCTTACCGGGTTTCACCAGCATCCCCCTTCTCCCAACCGCCCCACGCGCCCAGCCCCCGGGGCCACCCACACACGCGCACACGCATGCAACCAGCCGATTTTCCCGCTCCCCGCCCCGCGCTCACACGCACAACGTCGTCGAGTTCCACGCACACAGCGACCCCCGTTGTGTCCCACGTCACGCACGACGCACGCGCCCCCGCAGCGCAGGGAGGGGCCCTCCGGGTGGAAAGCAGCGGGTTGCCAGGCGCCTGACGCCCCCCTGCGTACATCACCGCCTCTGCTCATTCAGCCCAGCTGTCTGATATGACTTTAACGCCCCCTCCCCTCCACATACAAGGTCAAAAACAAACTTTTCAGACCTACAGTGTCACATGGACACAGACATCTGCCACGCATTGGTACAAACCATCACTAGCCTAGCCAGCCCCGCAGTGAACACAGATAGGGTCACACATGGACGCAGACGCAGAATGTTGTGAACCAGGCATATCAGTCACATATAGCGTTTGATGGGGACACAAATGAAACCATACACAGGTAGGTGGCAGTTACAGGCATTCTAATGAAGCAATATGTTCAAGACAGACAAAGTGGAACACAAACTGGTTGGTACAAAGTCTTGGACGCTGGAGCTTGTTTTGTCACACAGCCACACCTCTCACATGGAGATTGTGGTGGCACAGAGACACATAGTACAGACACACATATGACGGTTATGCTGTCACACGGATATCACAAGTAGGGTGTTCAAAGTAGGATACAGTCACAGAAACAAACCCACGAGGACACAGGGACACGGACATACAAAATGAGGCACTGGGCTTGGCGCCTGTGGCTCAAGTGGCTAAGGCGCCAGCCACATACACCTAAGGTGGAGGGTTTGAACCCAGCCCGGCCCGCCAAACAACAATGATGGCTGCAACCAAAAAAAAAAAAAAAAAAATTGCCAGGCGTTGTGGCCGGCGCCTATGGTCCCAGCTACTTAGGAGGCGAGGCAGGAGACTTGCTTGAACCCAGGAGTTGGAGGTTGCTGTGAGCTGTGATGCCACAGCACTCTACCCAGGGGGACAGCTTGAGGCTCTGTCTCAAAAAAAAAAAAAAATGAGGCACTGATTGTCAGACACTCCTCTCACAAAAATACAACATGGAGACCCAAAGCGAGGTCCCATATAGAGAAGCATGTAGTAGATGCCACACAGGCAAGCAAACTGAATGGAGCATGCAGAGATTCCCTCCAGAGGCTCCAGGGTCATCCTAACCTTGGATGTTACACACATACAGGGATGTATTACAGTCCCCACATCCCAGATTCCCATCAAATCACACACAGCTCGTTGCACAAACTTCAGGGTCCCAGGACATAGCTGGATGCAGACACACACCCAAGTACATACAACCACAGACCCACCATCTCACACCTACACAAATATGAGCACTCTTCACTTAGAGACACACAGACACCAGGAGGAGGGAGGTAGTATAGGCATTCTTGGCAGGATGTTAGCATGTAGGATACAGGGAGCCTTCCAGGGTTCTCCATGGAGTGCATAGGATCCACTCAGGGCTGTGGCCAGCCAGTGGGATGGCAGAGAGGTGTTGTCCTCTAGTTGTGGGACCCGAGGTCCCCATCTCAGCCCTGATGACTGGGTCCCTGCCCAGATGTTAAGGCCGGAGGGGGCGGGCTGGGGTCCAGCTGTGGCCGCAGGGAGGGGTTGAGTCAGCCACTTCCCAGCAGTACAACCCAGACTGGGCCCAGCTGTTCCTGGAAACAGGCAGGAGAGGGGGTGGGGTCCTCAAGCCAGCTAGGGGCTGCTGGCCCATTCCTGCACACTGGGGCTCTCTGTCTCTTCAAATGGAGGCCTTCAGACCATCCCCCCAAACTTTGTGGCTGTCTTTATCTTAAATAAGAGTTTGGATCCTTCTCACAAATACGGGGTCCCTGCCAAAAATGGAGGGTTTGTGGCCCCTATTGCTGAATTGAAAGTACCTGGATCCTCCCTCCCTCACTTAGGGATTCTCTGCGTTTCAAAACAAAGATTGCTGTTCTTCCTAGCCAACCAGAAGCCCCCTTTCTTTCCCACAAACCTGGGACTCCCTGCCACCCTAAAATGGAGGGTTGTTGCTCCTCCCCCAAATTGAAAGCACCTTGTCTGAGGACTCTTAGGTTTCTAAACATCTGGGAGGCCCATAGCATCAGGGCAACAATTAGGAAAATTTAGGTCTATTCTTTAAATATTTGGATTTTCCCAGATTTCTCCTAAACATCAAGGTCCCTACAACCCCCATCTCAAATATTTGGCGAGCCCACCATGTTCAGCCCCCGATCCTTGTAATAGTCTTGGTTCCTGGTTCACCTCTCACTGCTACGTGGGGACAGAGTGGCCCTATTTCTCTGTTGGCAACACCTCTCCGGTGGGTGCAGGATACGTGAGCCAGCGGCAGTTCTCACGACCGCGGTTACATAGTCCAGTCCGGAAGTCGGCGCTGCCGGCCCTTGTCCCCTTCCTCCCTATCCTCCCCACCCGCTCACAGGGTTGGAGTTTGGAAAACAACGCGGGGGAAGGGGATTAGGGATGTAAGAACGAGCCTCTGAAGCCCGGGGATGCGTGTTCTGGGCATCTGAGTACGCAGTAACCGAGTATTTGAGGGGGGTGAGTGACTGTGTTGTTCCTGCGAAGCAGGCAGTAGCCTATCATCACCCTGCCCACCCTGCTCCAGGGCAGGGTCGCCTGAGCCAAACTCTCGAAAAGTAGGGAACAGCACCCCAACCCTCCGGCCTAGACCCGCCCCTCCCTCAGGATACAGCTAATAACCTCTAATTACTGCTCATTACCTCGCCCGCCTGCGGGGGAGGAGCTGCCAAGAGACCCTGGGGTTAAAGGGCGTGCGGGCCTTGGCTTTACCCCTCTCCTCAAAGCCGAGTCCACCTGGAGCCTGTTTCCTCGCCGGTAAAAGCTGAATTAAATCAGCACCTGTCACTTAGAGTATGGGGAGGATTCAATAATCTAGTCCATTTAATTAAATCGCGTATCACAGGTACAGCATACAATAACCATTCCATACATGGTGACTGAGATTTTATCGTTAGTTACAATTGTTATCACTTTCCTTTGAATCCCCAGCTGCAGCGGCCCAGTGGATTCTCGGGGTGGGGGCCCACCCACCCTCTTCCCAGCAGGCAGCTTTGCCGCGGTCTATGCTCCCCCTGGTGGACGGAGGACGCGCAGCTTCGGCCAGGTCCTGGGATGAGGGAGGCGGATGACAAACACGCTCCGAGGGAGCGGGAGGCGCTGGGGAAAGTCGATGGAAGAGGATCCAGGCTGGGCAAGTCTGACCCCCTCCCCTCCCTCAGCTTAGGACCAGACCTGTGTCCTCTTGTCTGCCCCTAAACAGGCAGGACGCCTAGGAAAAACCCCTTTAGGATCTCCCCCTCCAAGTCCATAGGAGGCTCGCCCCTTCCCTGCACATATAAAGGCTCGGAAAAGGTGCTGGACAGAAGGAATTCTTCCACTTGTAGGGAAAAGACATGAATTCGCCTGCGTGATAAGGCGAGGAACCTCCTGCTTCGAAAGATCCTGAGTACTTCCCCACCCACAAAGAGCAAAGCGAGAAGAGGAGGCGGGAATATCTTTCAGAGGCGCAAGGCTGGGTCAGACTGACCCCTAGCGACAGGGCGGGCGCCCCAACGCTGCCCGGATCCAAGATGCGGGTGCTAGAGGCAAGAGTGGGCGCCGGCGGAAGATCATGTGACCTGGGCGGGGCCTGAGCCTAGGGGGCGGGGCGGGGCGGCACTCTAGGCCGAGCGGGAGGTCGGTGCTGCGGGCGCTCGCTGGTGGCGGATCCGGAGGCTAATGCGGCGCCGGGGTTCAGTGGTCGGGGTCGAATCCAATCGGGAGTCATGAGCGTGGACAAGGCCAAGCTATGCGGGTCTCTGCTCACCTGGGTAGGTCGGGGGTCGGGTCTGGGGACAGGTGTGATCCCGCTCCTCTAGCCCAGGATCCCTGGCCCCGGTTCGGCCCACCCTTTCGCCCTGGGGCTGGGAGATGAAGGGGTCGTTGACCTGCTGGGCGGTTGGACTCTGGCCTGAGTTCCTACCCTCGTCACGTGGTAGGTCTGCCTGGTAAGAACAGGTGAAGCCACGCCCATCTGGCTGGCTCACGTGGGGTGAGGGCCCAGGTGAGTTGGCCTGGTCACGTAGTGCCTGTGGGGACCAGGTGACTCACAGTACAGTCCTGGTCTGGTCGCGCGGTATTTGTTGGGCAGAGGTGAAGTGAGGCCACGCCCCCTCCGGTCCCAGGTGAGCAGAAGCCACTCCCTGGCAAAGCAGGCTTGATCATGTTGGCCAGAAGTCTGCAAAAGGGGAGTGGTTCGGTGGTCCCAGACCCTGACTCTCCTGTTGTCCCTTCCTTCACTCCTCAGTTGCAGACGTTCCACGTTTCACCCCCCTGTGCCAGCCCCCAGGACCTGAGCAGCGGCCTTGCCATAGCCTATGTGCTAAACCAGATGTGAGTGGGACTTTGGGGAAGGGTCCCCAAAGTGTCCCACAACCTGCTCATTCCACTTTCTTGCCCCCAGAGACCCCTCCTGGTTCAATGAAGCATGGCTCCAGGGCATCTCAGACGACCCAGGTCCCAACTGGAAGCTGAAGGTGACAGGTGGATTAATGACTAGGGGATAGACAGTGAAGTGATAACCAGGGAAGGGTCAGCTTGATGACACATGTCCTGGGTGACAGATCTGGCACCCACTGTGTGCCAGGCATGGGCATTTAGCAGGAAATAACACAGACAAAAACCTGCCTTCACACATCCATCATTCTAATGACAAGCAACACTTACACACCATAAAAATTAAGTTATGATGCCAATACTTCTATGAAGAGAATAAAAGTTAAGACCAAAAGAGAGAGAGAGCGAGCAGTGAGGAAGTTGGTGGGTGGTTACTTGAAATGGTCTGATTTCCATGTGAGACTTAGAGGAATGGTGTGTTTCAGGCATAGGGAACAGTAGTGCAAAAGCCCTGAGTTGGGAATAAGCTTAGTGTGACTAAGGAATGGTGGGGAGTCCAGAACAGAGAGCAAGAGGAAAGAATTGTAGTAGATGAGATCACCAGGGGCCTGGCAGGCTGTGGTGGGGTGTGGATTCTATTTTAAGTGCCTTGGAATCAAGAAAAGGTTTTAGCTTTAAAAAGCTCCCCCTGGCTGTATGGAGAGCAATGGAGTGTAGTAGCAAGAAAGAAAGATGAAAGGTATCTGGAACAGTAATTCAGGTGAGAGATGAAGATGGATGCATGGATAGAGCCAAAGGGTGGCTGGGCAGGTGGTGAGGAATGACTGGATTCGGGGACACATAAACAAAGATGGTCAGGCAGACAAAAAAAGGGCAGACAGATAGATGACCACTAGGGGAGAGCACATTCAGCCTGAATAGACAGAATAGGGCCAAACAGGATGAGATGAGTAGTGGGTGGAAGAAAGGATGGCGTACACAGATTTAGGGTGGGGACCCTGTACCCCTGTTTATGGTTCTTTACCTCTCCCTAGGTAAACAATCTGAAGATGATCTTACATAGCTTGGTGGAATACTCCCAAGATGTGAGTAACTGTAAAGGGACTTAAGAGAATTGACTTGGGAGAAAGGGGAGAGCCCATGAGCCCCTGACACACACTCTTCCTCTTGTTTTCAGGTCCTGGTGCATTCTGTGTCAGAAGAGCACCTCCCAGATGTAAGCCTCATTGGTGAATTCTCAGACCCTGCTGAGCTTGGCAAGCTGCTTCAGCTGGTGCTGGGCTGTGCCATCAGCTGCGAGAAAAAGCAGGGTATGATGTTAAGGGTTTCCTGAGGGTTGCCTGAAGAAACTCTCCTTCCTCTCCAACCCACTTCTGGGTCTCAGCCTCCCCCACCTTGATCTCCAGAGCACATCCAGAGGATCATGACACTGGAGGAATCGGTTCAGCACGTGGTGATGGAAGCCATCCAAGAGGTGGGTGGCTGTGTCCAGTCTGACAATTGAAGTGCATCAGTTAGGGGAGGGGACATCTCCAGGCCTGAGGCAACTGGGTATAGGCCTTGCCCTGGTTAGGTCTGGGCTATGGTGGCCAGACATCTCTATCTCATGTGTTTGCCAGCTCTCTGACCTGCTCTAAGTCACAATCTAGCAGGCTCAAAAGTCAAAAGACCTGGTCTCTGTGCTGGAGGGCAGGAGGGCAGCCTCTGGGCTGGGATTATTGAGCAGAGCTGGACTTAAGGATGCAGGATGGGGCTCGGCGCCTATAGCTCAACCGGCTAAGGCGCCAGCCACGTACACCTAAGGTGGCGGGTTCAAATCCCCAGCCCGGACCTGCCAAACAACAATGATGGCTGCAACCAAAAAATAGCCGGGCGTTGTGGCGGGCGCCTGTGGTCCCAGCTACTTGGGAGGCAGAGGCAGGAGACTCGCTTGAGCCCAGGAGTTGGAGGTTGCTATGAGCTGTAATGCCACGGCACTCTACCCAGGGGGACAGCTTGAGGCTCTGTCTCAAAAAAAAAAAAAAAAAAGGATGCAGGATGGCTGGCAGATGCCTTGAAGGCCACCCTTAGAGAGACAGTTCATCATGATGCCTCCTCCCACTCTCCAGCTCATGACCAAAGACACTCCTGACTCCCTGTTGCCAGAGACATATGGTAATTTTGATAACCAGGTAAGGAATGGGGAATACTGTTGAAGGTCTTAACCCCATTACTAATTCTCAGGGCTGCCTAAAGGGGAGGGACTTGTCTTTAAGCCTCTAAACCATCTCAAGCCATCAGGGTCTTACCCACTTCCCTTGACAGGTCCCCAGGGTTAATGGAAGGTTGCCTTTTTCCCCAGGCCCCTGTGATCTTAGCCCTCTCTGAGATCCTGAGTGTTCCTTGTCCCCTTCTTCTCTGCCCCTAGAAATTCCAGCTTCCTCCCCTTCACCCCCAGTTCCCATCTTTCTCCTGAATCACTGAGTTCCTCATCACTTCCCAGCCCACCTCTGTAGTCCCGCAGGTACTATTTTCTAAGTGAGGAGGCAGAAGAAGGGGACGAATTTCGGCAGCGCTGTCTAGACCTGGAGCGGCAGGTGGGACCAACATGGGGGGGCCCACAGGTGCTCCAGGGGCAAGGTCACCTGCATAGCAGCACCCCCTCCAAGCTCCATCCACCTGCCCTGCCCACAGCTTGTGCTCTTGTCAGAGGAGAAGCAGAGCCTGGTGCAGGAGAACACAGCACTGCGGGACCGGGTGGGCCAGCCTGAGGGTGAGGGTGCCACTGGCCTCACTGCCAAGAAGCTGCTGCTGCTGCAGTCTCAGCTGGAACAGTTGCAGGAGGAGAACTTCAGGTGTGGCCAGCTGGGGACAGGGCCTGAAGGCCAAAGGACTGCAGCAGGGGCAGCCTCCTTATGTGCCCCTTCCTCACTTGCCCCCCATCCTCAGGCTGGAGAGTGGCCGGGAGGATGAGCATCTGCGCTGTGTGGAGCTGGAGCGGGAGGTCACAGAGCTGCAGCAGCAGAACCAGGCACTTACCAGCCTGGCCCAGGAGGCACAGGCCCTGAAGGATGAGATGGATGAGTTGCGGTGAGTGGCAGCGCCCTGGGTGCCCACTACACCCCCAACCCCACCATTTCCACAGGTGCCCTCTGCCCCAGCACCTTTGTAATCCCTAAATGCCAAGTGAACCCCCTCAATGCCCCCCAGACTTCACAGAGCCATCCTGAACCCCACCATAACCTCTGGGCCTCAAGCAGTATCCTGAGCCCCACCACATTCCCTGGACTCCACTAGACTCTCTGGGTCCATCATGTACCTGGGAACCCCACAGTGTCCCCTGTTATCCCACATTATGTTTCCCAGACCCCATAGCATCCCTGTGGCCCCCCTCACAATGCTCACCAGACCCTACTATACCATTTCCGGTCTCATCATGCCCCTGGATCCCATGTTACTCTCTAGAACTCCACAGTGCAATTACCCTGTAGTCCCCTGTGACCTCACTGTATCTCCTATAACTCCAGAGGGCTCTGCAGTGAACCTACAGCACTCTAATGCTAAAGTAACCAATGGATTCCATCCATCTCCCCCACTGCATTTCCAAGGACCCCAGAATGCTCTTGCCACACAGCACCTTGTGCTTGAGGGAAGTTCAGTCCTTTCTGGGCCCCTATCACACCCCTGTAATCCCATAGCCCTCCTGTGTACCCATAGTTCACCCAGAGGATTCTCGGTTATAACCCCTGGCTGACCATTATCATAACAACCACCCCCAATAGTACCAGGTCCTAGCTGCCTCTTGTGATCCTTTCACCTTGAACCCAAATGCCCCAGCTTGACAACCTCCCCTTCCCTGACATTCAAGAATCCCAGCTGACCCCTGACCACAGAGCCCAGATTCATTCCCTTTCCTGCCTCCTCCCCTTAGGCAGTCCTCAGAGCGCGCTGGGCAGCTGGAGGCCACGCTGACCAGTTGCCGGCGCCGCCTGGGAGAGCTGAGGGAGCTGCGGCGGCAGGTGCGGCAGCTAGAGGAGCGCAATGCCGAACACGCCCAGCACACGCAGCAGCTGAAGGACGAACTGCGCAGGGCCGGGTCCCTGCGTGCCCAGCTAGAAGAACAGCGACGACAGGTGGGGGGAAGGGCTAGGGCAGGGGCCCCCGCCTCACGGCCTCGAGGCAGACCCCCTTGGCGTTGGCCTGCCCTCCTGGCTTAGCTGAGCTCCTCCCTCACTCATGTAGGCCATGCTCTGAAGGCCTTACCTCTAGGTCCAGGCAGCTTCCCTTCTGGGTTTGTAAACCCAAACCTCCTCTACCCTTAAGGTCGAACCCTACAAATTCTTTGCAGCCAGTCCCTCCAGCCCTACCCTCAACCTTATACAGATGGTCCTTGACTTATGTGGGGTTACCTCTGGTCTAACCTATTGTAAATAGAAAATATGTCGAGGTGTGGTGCCTGTGGCTCAAGTGGCTAAGGCACCAGCGACGTACACCTAAGGTGGCGGGTTTGAATCTAACTGGGTCTGCCAAACAATGATGGCTGCAACCAAAAAAAAATAGCCAGGCGTTATGGCGGGCGCCTGTGGTCCCAGCTACTTGGGAGGCGGAAGCAGGATACTCGCTTGAGCCCAGGAGTTGGAGGTTGCTGTGAGCTTGATGCCAGGGTACTCTACCCAGGGGGACAGCTTGAGGTTCTGTCTCAAAAAAAAAAAAAAAGGAAAATATGTTGAAAATGCATTTAGTACACCTACAGAACATCCTGGTTTAGCCTAGCCTACCTTAAATGTGCTCAGAACACTTACTTTAGCTTACAGATGGACAAAATCATCTAACACAAAGCCTATTTTATAATCAAGTATTGAATATTTTTTGGAGGTGATTAAATATTGTAATTTATTGAAAGTGATAAACACAGTGGATAGGTGGGTACTCACCATTAACATACACAGCTGAAAGCATCTTTGTAAAATGGAAAAATTACAGTCTGTAGTGAATCCTTGCCCCTCCTCCCAACTCACCCCTCTGTGCAGGTGCAGGAACTGCAGGGCCAGCGGCAAGAAGAGGCCATGAAGGCAGAGAAATGGTTATTTGAGTGTCGCAACCTGGAGGAAAAGTATGAGTCGGTGGCAAAGGAAAAGGAGGTAAGACTGAGGTCCCATGGCCCAAACCTGCTCTGCCTGTCCTATGGTAGCCTATTTCCCTCGTGGCATCCTGAACCCTGTTCCTGCAGCGGCTGTTGGCAGAACGGGACTCCCTGAGGGAGGCCAATGAAGAACTGCGCTGTGCCCAGTTGCAGCCACGGGGCTTGACCCAGACTGGTGAGCTGGAGCCCCATCCCAGGGCCTAAGGGAGGGATGGTCTGGGGTCTTACCTGGCTTGGGGTGGTCTTTGGGTGGGCAGAATATGCTATGGCCCAGGAGTTGTGTAGCCTGTGGGCAGAGATAGGCCAGGCTAGAGATAGCCAGAAAGAGATGACAAGATCAGAGAGAAAAGCAAGGGCTCAAAGTGGGGAAAAGGGTTCCCCATCAAGTTGGGGGTAAAGCTTGTATCAAGCCAGGTTTTGGGTGAAACTTGAGCCCAAAAAATGATCCTTGGGCTTGGCACCTGTAGCTCAGCGGCTAGGGCGCCAGCCACATACATCAGGGCTGGTGGTGGGTTCAAACGGCCTGCCAAACAACAAAGACAACTACAACAGAAAAACAGCCGGTTTGTGGCAGGCGCCTGTAGTCCCAGGAGGGTGAGGCAAGAAAATCACTCAAGCCCAAGAGTTCGAGGTTGTTGTGAACTGTGATGCCACAGCATTCTACCAAGGGTGACATAGTGAGACTCTGTCTCAAAAAGAAAAAAGAGAATGATCCTTGGAAAGAAGACTAGGGACCAGGACAGGGATGCACAAAGACCTGAAGACATTTTTCACATTCTCCAGACCCCTCACAGGCTCCCACCTCACCCGCTGTGGAGACCTTAGCAGCGGAGATCCTGCCAGCAGAACTCAGGTATTCTGGGGTCATTCAACACTCTGGCCCTACCCTGGCCTGCTAAGGACTGCCTTTGGCCCTGCCCCAGCACCTCCATGACTAATAGGCCAGGTTGCTTGGTCTGCCCTCCAGGTCCTAGCCCAGCTGGGCTTCTAGACCTGCCCACTCCTAATTCTGGCTCTTACCTGTCTGGGGCCTTTAGCCCTACCAGGTGTCTTTGCCTCTCCAGAATCCATCCTCAGTACACAAATTAAGTCCAACCCACCTGGCTCTACTCCTTGTGCAAAAAAATCATGTGACCTAGCCCCACCCACTGTGCTCTCGGCTCCTCTGTGCAGCCCCAGTTAAATTCAATCTGTGCTCTGCCAGGATTAACTCTCTTACCGCAGCTCTTCCATTCCAATTTCTCTTTCCTGCAGCCCCTTCCCGCGTGTTCTAGCCCTCCCCTGTATTCCCGCCCCTGCTTGGCTCCACTCCCAGGCCCAGCTTGGAGCTCCGCCCACTTTGGCCTCAGTCCTGGAGCCTGATCCTCTTCTAGGTCCTCAGAATTACCCCATGGTCTGGCTGGGTTCTTCCCCAGGGCTCTGTCCCTCCCCTAGGTCCCCTCTTTGGTCTCCCTGCTGGGCCACCCCGGACCCTGAGCTGGCCTGCCGGGTGACCCGTCCCCAGTCTTGTTTACTCCTCTGGGGTCGGCAGGGAGACTGTCTTGAGGCTGGAGTTGGAGAACAAGCGGCTGTGCCGGCAGGAGGCAGCAGACCGCGAGCGGCAGGAAGAGCTGCAGCGCCATCTAGAGGAGGCCAACCGCGCGCGCCATGCGCTGGAGACCCAGCACCGGTGAGCTCAGGCAGAGGGGTCGGAGAGGGTACTGCGTGGTCGCAGGCAACTGAGGGCTGATACAGTCTCTGAGCGGCCCCTACCCATGCAGGCTGAACCAGCAGCAACTGTCGGAGCTGCGGGCCCAGGTGGAGAACCTGCAGAAAGCACTGCAGGAGCAGGGGGGCAAGACAGAGGACGTGAGTGCCGACCTCCTCCCTGCCTAGCCCTCACTCGCAACCCCCAATAACCCACCTCTTTCTCCCCACTGCTGTCCGATGCCCCACACAGGCCATTGTAAGTACCTTGGGCGCAGGGTGGAGCCTTGTATCCTAACCTGGGAAGGGGTTAGGACCTTGGGACCCTGCTCTCCCCCACTCACCTGTGTCTCTTGTCTCCCCTAGCCGACCCTGCTGAAGAGGAAGTTGGAGGAACACCTGTAAGTCAGAGAGACGGCACTCCTGGTGGGGGAGATGATTATGATTTCAGATGAGAAGTTGCTTAGGACATCAAGTCAGCTGAAACACAGACCAAGGGCCCAGGTCAAGTAGGGGGTTATAATATAAGCCAAGTGAACGAATATAGATTGTTTGGGGGAAGATGAGGAACCACGGAGGGACATTCAGGTAGGTAGTATAATGAAGTGATGGTTGCCCTTTTACGTTTTTATAAAGGAAACTTTTTTTCTTAATTTGATACAGGGTTTCTGCCCAGGCTGATTACAGTGACGCTATCATATCTCACTGCAATCTTGAACTCCTGGGCTCAAATGACCCTCCTGCCTCAGCCTCTCGAAGAGCTAGTACAACAAGCACATGCCACTATGCCTAGCTAATATTTAATATTTTGTAGGCTGAGTGCGGTGGCTCACACCTGTAGTCAGGTGGGTGGATTGCCTGAGCTCAGAGTACTAGACCAGCCTGATCTAGAGTGAGACTCCATCTCTAAAAATAACCAGGCATTGTGGCAGGCACCTGTAATCCCAGCTACTTGGGAGGCTGAGGCAAGAGAATTGCTTGAGCCCAAGAGTTTGAAGTTGCTGTGAGCTATGATGCCCTGGCACTCTCCTGAGGGGACAAAGTAAGACTCCATTTCAAAAAAAAAAAAA
>NW_003852522.1:1813654-1817610 GCF_000181295.1 Otolemur garnettii
AAAAAAAAAAAAAAAAATAGCCAGGTGCTGTGGCCAGCACCTCTAGTCCCAGCTACTGGAGAGGCTGAGGCAAAAGGATCACTTGAGTCTAAGAGTTAAAGGTTGCTGTGAGCTATGATGCCAAGGGCACACTCTACCGAGGGCGACTCAGTGAGATTCTATCTTAAACAAACAACAACAAAAAAACATTAACATGATAGCTATTTAACAAATAGTTTCTGGCTGGGTGCAGTGTTTCATGCCTGTAATCTCAGCACTTCAGGGGGCCAATGCAGGAGGTTCACTGAGGCCAGAAGTTCAAGGCCAGCTTGAGCCACATAACAAGACCCTGTCTCTTCAAAAAAAATAAAAATAAATAAATAAATTTTACTGGGTTTAAGCTGTAAGCTAAGATGACACTATGGCACTCTAGCCTGGGCAACAGAGTAAGATTCTGATCCCCTTGCCCCAGCCTCCTGAGCAGCTGGGACTATAGGCACCAACCACAATGCCCAGCTGTGATCTGTAACATTTTGTTACTGGATATCATAATGTATTTAGCTTATCCTTTCTAGGTATTTACAATTTCCTTTCTTTTCTTTCTTTTTCTGTTTATTTTTATTTTGTTTTGTTTTTTGAGCTAGAGTCTCAGTTTGTCACCCTTGGAAGAGTTCTGTGGCATCATAGCTCAAAGCAACCTCCAACTCTTGGACTCAAGCGATTCTCTTGCCTCAGCCTCCAAAGTAGCTGGGACTACAGATGCCCACCACAATGCTAGGCTATTTTTAGAGATGAGGTCTTGCTCTGGCTCAGGCTGGTCTTGAACCTGTGAGCTCAGGCAATCCACTTGCCTCCACCTCCCAGAGTGCTCGGATTACAGGCGTGAGCCACTGCGCCCAGCCTTCCTTTTTTTTATTTTCTTGAGACAGTCTCACCCTGTTGCCTAGGCTTGAGTGCCATAGTGTGATTCTAGCTTATAGCAACCTCAAACTATTGAACTCAGATCCTCTTCCCTCAGCCTCCTCTATTTTTAGAGACAGGGTCTGACTCTAGTTCAGGCTGGTCTCAAACCTATGAGCTCAGGTGATCTGCCCACCAGAGTGCTGGGAATACAGGTATGAGCCACCTCACCTGGCCCTAATTTTTCTATTTTTTTTGTTTTGCTTTGTTTTTTGAGACCAAGTTTCACTATGTTGCCCTTGGTAGAGTGCTGTGGCATCACAGCTCACAGCAACCTCGAACTCTTGGGATTAAGCAATTCTTTTTTTTATTTGGAGACAGAGCCTCAAGCTGTCATCCTGGGTAGAGTGCCGTAGCATCACAGCTCACAGCAACCTTCAACTCCTGCCTCCGTGATTCTCCTGCCTTCACCTCCCGAGTAGCTGGAACTACAGGCATCTGTCACAGCTGTTTTTGGTTGCAGCCATCATTGTTATTTGGCGGGCCTGGGCTGGATTCAACCTGCCAACTCAGGTGTATGTGGCTGGTGCCTTAGCTTCTTGAGCCTTAAGCTATTCTCTTGCCTCAGCCTCTCAAGTAGCTGAGACTACAGGTGCCCTCCACAACACCCAGCTATTTTTTTGTTGTTGTTGTCATAGTTGTCACTGTTGTTTAGCTGGCCCCTGCTGGGTTGAACCCAGTGTATGAGGCTGGCACACAACCTAATTTTTACTTTTTTTTTTTTTTTTTTTGAGACAGTCTTATTATGTCACCCTCGGTAGAGTGCCATGGTGTAGCAGCAACCTCAAACTCTTGGGCTTAAGTAAGTCTCCTGTCTCAGCCATCCAAGTAGCTGGGACTACAGGCCACTGCTACAATGCCTGACTTATTTTTTGGTTGCAGCTGTCGTTGTTTGGCGGACCTAGGCTGGATTTGAATCCACCAGCTCACAGGTGCCAATCCAAGATATTTTCTTTCTTTCTTTTTTTTTCTTTTTTGTAGAGACAGAGTCTCACTTTATTGCCCTCAGTAGAGTGCCATGGCATCACACAGCTCACAGCAACCTCCAGCTCTTGGGCTTAGGTGATTCTTCTGTCTCAGCCTCCTGAGTAGCTGGGCCTACAGGCATCTACCACAACAACCAGCTATTTTTTTGTTGCAGTTCAGTCAGGGCCAGGTTTGAACCTGCCACCCTCGGTATATGGGGCCAGCGCCCTACTCACTGAGCCACAGGTGCCACCCAAGCCAAGATATTTTCATTCTAGAAAGATCTCTGGTGTCTGAGGGGAGAATGGAACCAAGAAGTTGATAGTATAAGAGACTGTTCAGATAGCCGGGCATTATGGCAGGCGCCTGTAGTCCCAGCTGCTTGGGACACTGAGGCAAGAGAATCACTTAAGCCCAAGAGTTGGAGGTTGCTGTGAGCCTTGATGTCTTGGCACTCTACCAAAGGTGACATAATAAAACTGTCTCAAAAAAAAAAGAAAAAAGAAGCTGTTCAGCAATTATGGTGGATGGATCTGCTTGGGGGCTATGGGATGGGAGAAGTAGACAGAGAGGGGCTGGTCTACGGGCTACCTGGCTCAGGGTGTGGAAAGCTATGGCTCTGATTGCTGACTAAAGAGATGATGTAACCAGGGGCCACAGCCCCCAGGCATGGGAAACAGGCAGAGGGGGCACTTTTGCCTGGCTGGAAGGGCTGTAGCCACTACTGGGACAAAAGAAAAGCCAGTCTGGAGGTCAGCCCCATGTTGCCCATACCTTCCCCACAGGCAGAAGCTGCATGAGGCAGATGTAGAGCTGCAGAGGAAGCGTGAGTACATTGAAGAGCTGGAGCCACCAACTGACAGCAGCAGTAAGTGGGACCCAAGGGCCAGAGGGCAGGGAAACCCCAGAGCTTGGTGGCATGGAGCTGAGGGGCCATCTGTTCCCCCCAGCAGCCCGGCGGATTGAGGAGCTACAGCACAGCCTGCAGAAGAAGGAAGCTGACTTGCAAGCCATGGAGGAGAGGTACCGCCACTACGTGGACAGGGCACACACGGTGAGGACACTGGGTATCTCTGTAGGCCTCCTGCCAAGCTCATGTCCCCCTGTGCTCCTCCTTAATTCACACCTGCCAGTGTGCACTTCTCTGGCCCCCCGCAACCGCAACTGTCGTACCCCAAAGAAGTCTCTAAGCTTCCCCACTGCCATAGGCTATTACATTTAATGCATCCCATTGTGTCCAAGGGGACTAGGATCACCTGGCTGTGACTTCCTCAACCCATAGGTCATACAGACCATGGAACCCAAGCAGCAGTTACCCCAAGAAGCACCTGTGGAACTCCAATCCCTGAGGACACAGCTTCGAGAGCGAGACATTCACATCCGACACCTGGAGGTAGGTGTCCTTGTCCTTTGCACTGCTGCCTGCATATCCAGGCCCCTGACACTTGTCTCCTTGGCAGATGGACTTTGAGAAAAGTCGAAGTCAGCGGGAACAGGAAGAAAAGCTGCTCATTAGTGCATGGTATAATATGGTGAGTGTGCCATGGCCATGGATAGAGTACTGGGGGTTCCTGTATGCTCAGCTGACCCCAATCACACCTCCTTCCTTCAGGGCATGGCCTTGCAGCAGCATGCTGGTGAAGAGCGGGCACCTACCCATGCCCAGTCGTTCCTGGCGCAGCAGCGTCTAGCCACCAATGCTCGCCGTGGACCCCTAGGACGCCCGGCATCTCTGAACCTTCGCTTCATTGACAAGCACTGACAGACCTCACGATCCTGCTGCTTTCCCCAGCCAGCCAGGGCTTCATTCACCTGGACTCTTCCAACTCACATGACATCTAATTTCAGATCTCAACCAGCTGCTTAAAAGCCTTGAAGTCATGACCTCTGCCCTTTGCTCTCCCAGATTGGGGAGTGGGAAGGACAGGTGGCAGGTATAGGCCTGTTCTTTTTAACAATGTGATTCTTATCCTTAATTCTCTCCCTGGAGTGGCTCGGTGCCTATAGCTCAACCGGCTAAGGTGCCAGCCACGTACACCTAAGGTGGCGGG
>NW_003852522.1:1820429-1821619 GCF_000181295.1 Otolemur garnettii
CTCAGCCTCCCAAGTAGCTGGGACCACAGGTGCCCGCCACAACGCCCGGCCATTTTTTTTGGTTGCAGCCATCAGTGTTGTTTGGCGGGCCCGGGCTGGATTAGAACCCGCCACCTTAGGTGTATGCTGCTGGCGCCCCAGCCACCTGAGCCACAGGCGCTGAGCCGAAAAGGATTTTCAAATCCTATTTTATGTGTACGCTGGTGAGAGGAGTCCACATTACTCTGAGGTTTTAGCCTTATCACCCAGAGGGACAAAGCTAACACAAAGGGTGGGGCAGGTAGGGAGCCAGTTATGAGTTTATTATGTTTGAATTGCCTTTAAGCTCTCTATAAGGAAATGTAAGTGGAAGAAGCAGTTGGTTCTCTGGGTCTAGAGTTAGGGTAGGAATTCTGCTTGGACTTCTGTATTCAGGAATCATCCTATGTTTATGTATTTATTTATTTATTGAGACAGAGTCTCACTATGTTGCCCTTAGTGGAGTGCTGTTGAGTCACAGCTCACAGCAACATCAAACTCTTGGGCTCAGGGGATTCTCTTGCCTCAGCCTCCGAGTAGCTGGGACTACAGGGACCCCCTGCAATACCCAGCTATTTTTTTGTTGCAGTTGTCATTGTTGGTTAGCTGGCCCAGGCTGCTACAACTTCAGTGTATGTGGCTGGCTCTGTAACCACTGTGCTATGAGCACCGAGCTAGTTTATTTTGTTTGTCTTTTCATATGTTTAAATTAAGACCTAGTGGCTAGGTATGGTGGCTCATGCCTGTAATCCTAGCTCTCTGGGAGGCCAAAGGTAGGGGTGTGGACTGTCTAAGCTCAGGAGTTTGAGACCAGCCTGAGAAAGAGTGAGACCCTCAGGCCTAACTCAGGGCGCGGTGGCTCACACTTGTAATCCTAGCACTCTGGGAGGCCAAGGCAGGTGGATTGCTTGAGCTTACAAGTTCAAGACCAGCCTGAGGGCTCGGCGCCTGTGGCTCAAGTGGCTAAGGCGCCAGCCACATACACCTAAGGTGGCAGGTTTGAATCCAGCCTGGGCCCACCAAGCAACAATGATGGCTGTAACCAAAAAATAGCCAGGCGTTGTGGCGGATGCCTGTGGTCCCAACTACTTGGGAGGTGGAGGCAGGAGACTCGCTTGAGCCCAGGCATTGGAGGTTGCTGTGAGCTGCGATGCCACAGCACTCTACCCAGG
>NW_003852522.1:1821889-1831382 GCF_000181295.1 Otolemur garnettii
ACTTGTAGTCTCAGTTACCCAGGAGGCTGAGACAAGAGGATCAACAGAACCCAGGAGTTTGAGGTTGCTGTGAGCTATGATGCCACCCAGGGTGACAGAGTGAGACTCTGTCTAAATAAATAAATAATACCTGCAGCCCTGAGGGGATATTTGAGAATGCAAAGGCTTAAGCTGTGGTTCAGGGACAGTGGGTGTCTCTTTAATTAATGAAGAAAGCCAGGGGCACTGATGTAGGTATTTCAGAGAGCAGAGTTTGGGAACCTGGAAAAGGGTGCATAGTGCTGGCTCATGGATGTAATCCCAGCACTTTGGGAGGCAGGAGTATTGCTTGAGGCCAGGAATTTACAGTTGTAGCAGCTATGATCACTATGATCTCAATGATTGTGGACAATGCACTCGAGGGTGACTGGGTGACAGAGCAGGAGAGGATGGCCCTTTCTCTTAAAAGTAAAACTGGAAGAATTTCCAAATCTTACTTAACATAAGGCATGGCAGGAGAAGTCATTCTAACAACATTTGAGTCAAAACCATGAACAATTTATTGAGCACCTACTGTATACCAGATGCTTTAAAGCCACCCTTTCTTTTCATCCTCACCACCCCCCTCCCGAAGTAGGCACTCATATCTCCATTTGCAGGAAAGAATGAAAGCAAGACACACCAGATGACCTCGTAGGCTGTGGGGCTTGGAACTAGAGCTGGTGGTAAGGACAGGCTGTTTAAAAAGGCTGGAAGAATCTCCTGCTCTTGGCACAGCGCCAAACCCACACGAGTAGTGAGAGAGGTTTAAAAGTGGGCAGTTGGACTTCATGCAAGCACACGAGGTTTGCTTAGATCTGGACCTATGCCTGTGTGCTGCGTGTGCGGGGCCTTCGTGTCCTGTCCTTCAGGGTCCTGGGCCCGAAGATTTTAGGCCAGATTCTCTTCCTCCTCGCCAATAGGGCTTGGCAGCCAGGGCGGCGCAGGCCCCCGGGGCCCAGGCATAGGCAAGGAGGTGAAGGGCTCGGCGGGCAGCCCAGGGAGGGGGACAGGCAGCTCGAGACTCGCAGGAGGTGGGGGCTCGGGCTCTGGTTCCCGCAGACCGGGGTCTAGCAGGGGGTCCCCGCAGCTGCACTCTGGGGCCGAGCCATCGGGGGCGCCCGCACAGGCGCAGCTGGCAGCGGTCGACGCCTCGGACACGCAGCTGTTCTTGCGCCTTAGCAACGACAGGCGCCGGCCCAACAGGCCTGTCCCGGTCATACCCGGGCCCGCCGGCAGGAGGCGCTGTATGAAGTCCCCCTGTGCCTCTCCCAAAGGCCCATCCAAGCCGTCCAGCCGCTGGAACTGCATGTCCTCTTTGGCCAGCCTAGAGGACCAACAGTGGGTTAGCACTGTGGCCTCGCTTTTCTTGTTGAGAGCGAGGTCCAAGGCGTGCTGATTTCCCTGGCTCCGCCCACCCCTTTGTCTTACTTATCCCCCAAAGGCTTCAGCCCCTCCACCCAGAGAGTGATCTCATTCTCTGGCTCTGCGCAAATTTGGACCTCAAAGCCTGAGTTGTGACTCCGCCCCGTCTCTTTGTGTACCACCTCTGACCCTTCAATCCTCTCTGATATTACCCCTTAGCTCTGTCTCCAAATAGAGGCCCAGGCTTAGCTTTTGGCCCTGCCCCCCTGAGTCCTAGGTCACCCTCTGCCCTTCTTATACTCCTTAGGGACTTTAGTTGTTATTTATCTCCAATCTCCAGAATTTAGCCCCTTTCAATCAGACACGCCCTCCGGGCCCTAACCACCTCAACCATCCCCCACTGGCTCACGTGATGTCGAAAGTGGAGCCCTGGAAAGAGGGTTGTTGTAGTAGGAAGGCGGTGGCCGCTGTGTAGGGAGCGCGAGCTTCAGCAGCGTCCCAGTAGAGGTCCTTCTCTAGCATCGCCAGGTCGTCGTACATCTCGTCTACTGCCAGCATCGACACCTGCGGGTGCAGACGCGCAGCGGTGGGGTGGGGGCTGGGCAGCGCACGGGGACCATGGGTGCGTGGGAATGTGGAGAACAAAGAAAGAAGGATGGTTGGGGCTAGGCCTGGTCAAGTCTTGCAGGGGGTGGGGCCAGGACCCCTTTGGGCGCTCCGGAATGATCTCCACGGGGAGTCTCACCTGGAAGTTACGGTCTATCAGAAAGTTGGTCTCAAAGTCGTCATCATCCTCTCCAAAGGGATTGATAAGCTGCTCCGCTACCTAAGCGTGGCGGGGAGAATTAAGGGGAACCTCCAAGAGCCCTGCCTTCCTCAGCCCCAGAATCCCCGCCTCGGAGGGTCCCACCCACCTTGAGCCAGCCAGCGTAGAAGAAGAATTGCAAGAGGGTAAAGATGGGCACACACAGATCCAGGTTGTGGTCTTTGTAGCCCTGGGCTGGGTCCAGGAACTGGCGACCAATCAGGCAAGCCAGGAAGTAGCTGTACACTGCGATGGTCACCACCTGGGACCAGGGTGGGCAGGACTTAGGGGGACATTGAGAGATCCCTTCAAGAATTGGACATCACTGAAATAGGGTTTCTCTCTCTCTCTTTTTTTTTTTTTTTTTTTAGGTTTTTGGCCGGGGGTCGGTTTGAACCGGCAACTTCCGGCATATGGGGCCAGTGCCCTACTCCTTTGAGCCACAGGTGCCACCCTATTTTTTGTTTTTTGAGACAAGGTCTCACTCTGTTCTCCAGGTTGGAGTGCCGTAGTAGGATCATACCTCAGGGTAGCCTGGAACTCCTGGGCTCAAAGGAGCCTCCCGCCTCCCCAGTAGCTGGGATACAAGCCCATTTCATCACAGCTGGCCAATTTTTCTCATTTTTTTGTAGAGTTGGTTTCTTGCTGTGTTGCCAAGGCTGGTCTTGAATGCCTGGCCTCACTCAACCCTCCCACCTGGACCAAAGTGTTGAGATTACAGGCCTGAGACCACTGGCTGGGCTCTAACGGGGTGTTAACTGGCTTTCAGTTTCCCCTTGAGACCAATGCATCAGGGTCTCTGACATCAAATATAAACATATAATCAGAGGCATGGGGTGGTGGGATGGGCAGTTTACCTGGGTATAAACAAGAGGTACACTAATCCAGTCATAGTGGAAGAGCATCCCACACTTGCCCCGAAACACATTCAGCTCCTGGGGGTGGATACAGGTCATGAGGTGGATACAGGTTACTGAACTGTGACCTCACAAAAATGTGGGTACCTGGGATGAAGATGGGTGGTCATCAGGTGGGAAGTGGGATTTGCTTCTGGGGGTTCCATGGAAGGTATTTGGTGGTGAGTGTACACCTGGGGTGATGACATGAAGTACCTAGGGGCCTGCCCTTGAAGGTGTGAGAGTCTGCCCCATGGTGGTAAGTGCCCACCTGGGGGATACCAGGTAAAGGTGTTTGGATCTACCTCATGGGCTGATGTTGACACAACTCCAGGGGTACAATTTCCCTAGTATTCTCTATGAATGACCTCCTGGTGGGCCCACCTCGAGCACCAGTTTAAGGGCACTGTTGTCACGGATTCGGCCCTCGCGCCGAGCCTGCGCAGCCAGATTGGAGAACCAGACGCAGGGCACCCAGTACTTGTTGTAGGACGAATTAAGGTTCTCGAACTTCTTGCGTTCCTCGCGGGTCATAAATCCTGGAGAGGCGAGGGCAGGGGTTATTCGCCCCATGGTTCGTCCTTGCTCCTTTCCCACCCCACCCCCTGACGGGCACTCACCGGCCTCCACCACGTGGTCTATTGTGGGGAAGCGCTTGAAGACCGCAGTGCTGACTGAGCGCAGGATAAGCACAGCAGAGAGCCCGGCGTAGCGCATAAGCGTGCGTCGGTAGAGACGGCCGCGCTCATCACGTCCGTGAACTGTGCCCGCCACCACGCACATGAGCGCGTCCGGCAGCGGCATGCATAGGTACTGGTTCCACCAGCGGTGCACCACCAGCGTCACGTAAAACCCTGCAGGCGAATCGAGAATAGGGGCTCAGTGGTTGGGGGCCCAGGTCGTGGGAGGAGGAGCGACATAGGGTCTCGGCCAAGGGGCACCGAACAGACTGGTCACCCTGAGCACGCTGGGGCCACATGGGCTGTGAACATGAGGATCCAGCTCCGAGATCTGAGAGGCCAGAGCAAGCTAGGTCACTCCAGATGCTTGGAAGTCACCTGGGATAGGGGTTAGGATCACAGTACGGGGATGGAGCCACAGGTCTAGGTTAGGGGCACATGGACAAGTTGTCATCCTAGTCGTAGGGAGCCACTCACTGTGGCATAGGACTTGAAACACGAGGCGGGGGGATCTGGTCTGTGGAGGTTACATCAGGAACCCTTGTGCATGGTTGTCATAACAGCCACACCAGACCCCTGAGCCAGGAACTATGGATGGGTTTGGGCACAGAGTCTCCATCGGGGATTCTTGGATAGATGTGTCCCTCCATTGATGTGGTGGGAGAGAAGCTAGAGTCACATGAGGTCACTGGAGTCTTGGCAAAGAAATGGCCCACTGGCTCGGCGCCTGTGGCTCAAGCGGCTAAGGCGCCAGCCACGTACACCTGAGGTGGCGGGTTCGAATCCCCAGCCCGGGCCCGCCAAACAACAATGATGGCTGCAACCAAAAAATGACCGGGCGTTGTGGCGGGCGCCTATAGTCCCAGCTACTTGGGAGGCGGAGGCAGGAGACTCGCTTGAGCCCAGGAGTTGGAGGTTGCTGTGAGTGTGATGCCATGGCAGTTTCTACCCAGGGGGATAGCTTGAGGCTCCGTCTCAAAAAAAAAAAAAAAAAGAAAAGAAAAGAAAGAAAGAAATGGCCCACTATGGAAGTCATATAGGGTCCCTGGCGGGTGGCTCTGGGGCCCAGCATGTGGTGGGAGGCACTAGTAATCACATGCAGACACAAGGTGGGTATCCCTAAGAAATAAATCTATGGGTGGAGCTCTCAGGGAAACATCCCAGGTGTCTCCGTGACCAGGTGGCATCCAAGGTCTTGGACTGCAGGGCCATAGCTGGCTTCTTCATGGTGTAGATTCAGAAATGGGGAGGAGGCGGAGGGGCCTGCGGGGGTTGGGTTTGAGGACGGAGTCTCAGAGGGGCTGGAATGGAAGAGGGGTTTCTCAGGGACACGGAAATGGGGGACTCAGGGGCGTCCGCACCAAGCACGAAGGAGACCGGGATGAGGCTGGCGTACTGGTCGCAGTAAATAACAAGCTTTTCGAAGTAGCGCTTCTGCCCTTCGGTCAGCACGAAGCTGCGGAGTAGGGATCACCAGGTCACGAACCAGATTCCTCCTTCCCGGCCCCCTTTCCGGGTCGCTCCCCGGGACATCAGCACCGCTCACCCCGCCCCAGGCAGCCTCACCGGTAGGTGGCGCTCAGCGCCATGTAGAACGCGAGGAAGCAGAGCAGCTCGCGCCACAGGAGTTTGTAGATGCTCCCCCGCCACAGCAGCAGCAGCTGTGAGAAGCCACCGAAGCGGGCGTTCGCCACTCGGGCTGTATAGGTGACGGTCATTGCGGTGCCGGGCAGGGGGAGCCAAGGGAGAAGAAGGAGGCTGGGGGGTAGGCCGTGGGTGGGAGGTGAGACGTGTGGGACTAAACGCACCGCGTCCCCACTCGTGCCCCAGCCAGCCACCCTCTTAGTTCTGGCTCTTGCTCAGGCTTCTTCTTTCGTCCAATCCTACTTAGCCCCGCTCCAGCCCCTGTCCCCAGGCTCCCTCTCTTAGGTTGTCCCTTCCCTAGATGCCGGCCTCCAGCCTCTTGCACCTACTTGGCCCAGGCTTGGTCTGTCTCTGTCTCTCCCCTCCCAAAAGACCCTTGGGTCCATGCAGCCAGTTCCTGAGTCACCACTCTCTACCCAACCATTCACCTCACCTAGATACTACTACCTACAGCTTCAGGGATCAAACACCCCCCTCTTAACCTCCCTCAACTCCCACTTCTCCGTCCCCCTCACCCCCCAGCTCCCAGTTGTGGCCTGTTCTTTCCCACTGCACTCCTTCTGAAGTCCTAAGCCGCGGGGGCCCCCCAGGCCCAGCCATGTCTCCAGCGCTGCTCCCTCCTCCCCCTAGTCTGTGTGCCTCCGACCTAACTGCCCCGTCTGTGCTCCCTCCCTTCTCCTCCCAGATCCACCTAGACTCCTGTCCATTACCACTCCAGGAGGACTCTGGATGATTCCTGCCCGCAGGTCCCCTATTCCTTCAGGGGTCTCTATTTTTTCCAAAGACCCATATGCCCCCAGGGACCCCTATTCCTTCAGGGCCCCCTATGTCCCTAGGGTACTCTATTCCCCCCAGGCCTCTCTCACCTGTGTTGAAGGTTGCCAGTACAGGGACATACGAGGACACAGGGACAGAATGGGCCAGTGGTTTCAGCGTTGGGTGGAGCTAAAGCCAGACCTTGGGTGGGAGGGGGCTTGGAGAGTGGGCGTGGGCAGCCCCTCCCTGGCCCTCCCCCCTTGGTCGGGCTTAGGCCTCAGAACTTCCTCATGTGGGGGAGAAGAAATCCACACTGTGCTTTCTTTCTTTCTTTCTTTCTTTTTTTTTTTGAGACAGAGCCTCAAGCTGTCCCCCTGGGTAGAGTGCCGTGGCATTACAGCTCATAGCAACCTCCAACTCCTGGGCTCCAGCGAGTCTCCTGCCTCCGCCTCCCAAGTAGCTGGGACCACAGGCGCCCGCCACAACGCCTGGCTATTTTTTGGTTGCAGCCGTCATTGTTGTTTTGGCGGGTCCGGGTTGGGGATTCGAACCCGCCACCTTAGGTGTACGTGGCTGGCGCCTTAGCCAGTTGAGCTATAGGCGCCGAGCCCACACTGTGTTTTCTTACTCTTCCCTGTCCCCTCTCCCAGTTACTCACTAGCAGGTCCAAGGGATCTGGAACCTAGAACTTGGGGAGGGGTAGGGACTATTTTCTTCTCTCTCTTACACACACACACACAGCTCACGGAGGCTGGGTCACAATACAGTCAACTTGCAACCAACCACTTACTGTCAATATCATAGAAACTCATATCAAAGATCTATACACAATTTCAGCTTGCTCTAACACAGCCTCAGACAATGACTGTGACACAGACAGGAGCACTCACAGTCACTAAGACTTCTGGTGTCACAAAAAACACATCTAGCTTTACCCCAGACCCAACATGCGGATATAAGGCAGATGGACCTGGGTTGTCAGCTCCTGGACGCAAACATGGTGCTCCCAATGGCCACATAGGAGGACACAGTCAGGGACCCAGGGGCTGGCATTCCTTCATGATCACATCACATAACAAAGACACAATCAGCCAAGTTCAGACCCCACTCAGACCCCAAAATGCCTTCACACATACGGTCACAAACCATTGCATGGAGGTTTGATTCCTGATCTCCCCTGCACCAAATGCAGGACAACTCCCCTCAGTGTAGTGGCATAGTTCTAGGGTCAGAGTGGGGCTTTGGTGATCCCTTACATTAATTAGCTAATGTTGCAGACATACACAACAGCTGTAACCTCAAAAGTAACACTGACTATAACCCCTTCGGAAACTTGCCTACATTTGCACACCAATACATAAGACAGCCCCCTCACTACTGTATGTTCATGCACGCCCATACACAAAAGTTTCAGACACTCAGAATTGCCACCAACACACCAGCTTGGGGACACAAAATGTTCTCCACACATTTGGCTTGGATTTGGGACACATTCCCTCTTCACAGATACACCTATAAAGGGGACAGCCCCAGCCTGGTACATATAGAACTTCTGCTCCCTAGTTCCCTGCTCCAAGGACATCAAAGTGCAGACTGGTGTGGAGGATCAGGATTCTGGTTAGGAAGGACACCCTGAAGTGTCCAGAAACCCCTCTTGTGTTAGGAGTTGTGGATGCCTTCACATAGTTTCCCCCATCCCTGAGGCCATGCCGCCGGAACTCTGTGTTCTCAACCTGGCAGATGTCGGCTCCACCCAGGGTAATTAGGAACCGGCTGGGCTGGCCACCCTCAGACCCACTCTTCCGCTGTCCAGCTGCCGGACAGCCTATAAAAAAGGGGCAAATGGGTGGCTGGAGTGGTGCTGTCAGCTTCAGGACCTGGGGAGGGGACAAGCTGCATGCTGAGGGTCACCCAGACCCTCTGTCCACTGCATAGGACACATCCTTGTACTCACTGCAGGTATCTCCTATTGCCCAACCCCCTCCCCTCCCGGAGCTCCCGCAGAGGCTGGAGGCAGGTTGCACAGGCTAGTTCACATGCTTCATAATTCTAACAGTGAAAAATAACAAAACACTTCTGGGAGGATTCTTGCCTTGTGCCATTGTAAAGGTGTTGCATATTTCGTCTCACTGAATCCTTACAAACTGGCATTACGAAGTCAGTGCTCTCATTATTCCCACTGTCCAAATAGAGAAAATGAAGCTCCGATGACACATGCATCTCCTTTGTGGCACAGCTAGCTGGGAAGCTGGGATATGAACCTAGGAAGTTTGGTGCAGAGGCTGGGGTCTTTTTTTTTTTTTTTTTGAGAAAACTGGAGGAGCCACAGTTTTGTGGGACCATAAGGTTGGATCTTTTTATTCTTATTATTTTATCATTTTTCTTATTTCAGGCTCCTTTATTCCATGAATATTCACAGAACATCAACTATAGAGCCTGGGGTCTTTGCTGTGGGTTGTGCCATTGTGCTTGCCCATACCCGCTTGCACACACCCAGTGCAGCTGAGTTGGGGAGGCACATCTAGGCTCATGGTTGGGTTCCTCTGGCACACCCAGTTTTGTTTCTCCCAATCCCAACCAGCTCTGGATTGGAACTCGAAAACTCTCAAGGTCATCACCCCATCTGGGATCTCTCCAGTGGCAATGCTAGTGGCTACACTGGCAGTGGCAGAAGGCAGAGTGAAGGGCAGGGGAGAAGACGGCCCCCTATGTGCCTTCCAGGCCTGCATATCACTTGTCTAATAAATTTGTGCCATGGCTCCATGAATGGCTACACTGGGTTTCCCATTTTAGGCACCAGGGGACTGAAGCTCAATCAGTTGGAAGCATGTGTTGTAAGCCACTGACTGCTCTGAAAGTAGCATGGGCCTTCAAGGGACCCTCTGCCAGCCAGTCCACTCATTAGCCCCCTTATTGCAGTTGTTTGGTGGGAGGGGCTGATGCCATCCCATGGGGGCAGGAAATTGTTAATCCCCAGTCTGGCAGGCCCAGCTTCTGCCCAGGGCGTCTACTAATTCCCAAACCAAACAGCAGGCAGTGCTGGGCCCGTTGCCGGCCTAATCCGCTCCCCACCAGCCTGGGGCTGGCCAAGGGGCCTCCTGGTTCCCACACTCTGAGCCTCTGAGGAAGTGGGCAGATGCCCCTTTCTTCCTTTCCAGGCTCCAAAGCCCCAACAGGGATGCCTAGGAACAACTCTACTCATATAGAAAAAGAAAAGGCTTGGCACCTGTGGTTCAAGTGGCTAAGGCGCCAGCCACATACACCTAAGGTGGCGGGTTTGAATCCAGCCTGGGCCCGCCAAACAACAATGATGGCTGCAACCAAAAAAA
>NW_003852522.1:1831527-1834444 GCF_000181295.1 Otolemur garnettii
AAAAAAAAAAGAAAAGAAAAAAAGAAAGACAAAGAAAAAGGTACTTCCTTACTGAAAATACTCTCCTTATAAAATTGTCACAATAAACATGTATCTCTGTTAGGTCTGTCATGAATGTATCCCTCTAAATGTGATACTTTTATGCAGTGCACAACCTAGACAACTGTACATTAATTAAATGCAAACCTCCCCACCTTGCTATGCCAAAAAATACTGCAATTTAAGATCATTTTATTGAAGAGGGAGAGACAGGGAGAGGTGGGGGGCAAGTAGAGCCCCCACTAGCCCCACCAGGGGGAACAGACCCCCTCCCTGCCTCCTGCCCCCCCCAAGTGGCTCCCCCTGCACTATGGGGGGACTTTGTGCAAACTCTGCCCTGGGAGGATGGGAAAGGTGAAGGGTAGGTGTGAAATGGCAGCAGCTGTGGCTGGTGGTGATGCTACTGGGTACTGGGGGGCTTGTAGGGCTCCAGGAGGAGGGCTGAGAAGGTGTTGACCTTGTCTGCCCCCCGCACCTCATGGGGTAACAGTGGCAGCTTCACGATGTGGAAGTCTTCATATAGGTCCTCCATCTGTAGCCAGGGCAGAGGGCAGAGAATGGTGTGGGTCCATATAGGGTCAGGCCAGGGGCCTCCCAGGGTCACAGAAAGAATATGGGGCAAAAGCTTCAGGGTGTCATAAGTGTGAGTTGGGTCAATAAGGTCAGAGATCACTGGGCTAGACATCTTGCTCTCCAGGGCTGTAGGTACTTAGGCCAGGCACAGTCTGCCAAGGTCTATGAAGGACATGAAGTGGGGGCAAAGGGTAGAAGGTTGGGACAGAGGGTATGAAAGTAGAGCAAAAGGCCAGAGAATATAATAAAAGGGTAGAGGTGCCTTGGCTAGGGTGGTGGGCACACCTGGTCCAGGTACTTGGCTTGGATCTTGTGGCGGGCCTCACACATTTTGCAGGGTTTCTCAGGGTCAGGGAAGACAAGCTGGTTGACGATGATGTTGTGGGTGTCAATCTTGCACTTGGCCAGCTCCTGGATCAACCGTTCTGTTTCATATAGGGACAGGAACTCAGCAATGCATACACAGATAAACGTTGTCTGCTCCTGAAAGGCACAAGAAAGGGCAGTGAGGGGCAGGCTCCAGCCCTGTCCTTGTCCCCCAAGCCTCTCACCACCTGCCAGACCATGACTCACAGGGTCCTTGAACTGTTCACTGACAGAGCGGATGACAGGCAGTGTTTCCTCCAGCTTGGAGGCCAGCTGGTCTGCATTCATGTCCCCCAGGCCCAGCATGTTGCACATCTGTGGGGAGGATTCATGAGGGCTCACAGCTTACCTGGGGCTCATTAAACTCCCTGGCGTGGAGGCTTAATAAACACAGAGGATGACTTCAGTGGTTCAAGCTGTGGGACTTTAAGCAGACTCCCCAAATCCCAGGTCTGCCATTTCCGGGAAATGGCGGCCAAGGAACCTCCATTTCCCTAGCTATAATTTTTTTTTTTTTTAGTGGGGTTTTATTTGTTTATTTTCTCAAAAGCGGGGCTTAGGAATTGCTTGGGAGGGGCATGGTTGGGAGTTGGGGCCTAGCTATAAATCTTAATGCTAAAACTGCTTACGCAGTTGAGCAGACACGTGTAATGTGCTCAGAACTATGCCTGAACACAGTTAAGTGCTCAACAAATGTTACTACCTAAGGCATAGGTCCCTGAAGGGGGTGAATATGTGTGCTTGCACACACAAAGGGTGTATGGTGCTGGTAGTGTGCAGAAGTATGGTGGTTTTGGGGTCGTCAAGCTCACAATAACCCACAGGGACATTCTTGTGGTATCCATTTGCCAGACAAGGAAGGTGAGGTCCAGAGAGGTAAAGTGCCTTGGTTCAGGTCACACACCTGGGTCAGATCCAGTAAATGCAGAGGATCTGATCAAGCCACCTGGCTCTGTGCTTCCAAGCTCTGTCTGGGGCGCTTAGTGGGTAGGGGCAAAGACACTGAGTCCTCCCCTCAAGGTAGGGGAGATAGTCTCCTCCCATCCCCCCAGTGAAGATCTCTGTCCCACCCACTGAGAAGTACTCAGATAGGAAAAGGGGTTAGGGGAGGGCCTTTGTTACTGCACATCTTGGGTATGGGGACACTCCCGCTCCAAGACGCCTGGATGCCTGGGATCTCGCCTGCCTGTGAGATGAAGGGGCTGATTTGGTTCTTGATCTGCATGAGACGGCCCAGACCCCGCTCCACGATGGTGGGGAAGTTGAGAAGCCTCAGCGTGTGTCCCGTGGGCGCCGTGTCAAACACCACCACCGAGAAGTTCATGCCCTTCACCAGCCTTAGGGGAGATGGGGGTTAGGCCCACTCTGCAGCCCTTCTTCCCTGGGCAGCACCCGCCCCCACTGGCTGGGCCTGACCTCATGACCTCGGCATAGCTCATGGCCTCATCGATGCCAGGAAAGGCGCTCATGGCCTCCTGCATCATCTTCTTCCCCATGCTCAGCATGTTGTCCTCCTCGAAGAACTCGTCAGGCAGCTCCGCCACGCCCAGGCTAGGGTCAATCTCCTGGGGGCCAAGGGGATGAGACTCAGGCGGCTGCTATGCCGGGGGCCTTTCCACCTGGCACAGGGCCAGAGGGAGCCAATGGTAGGCTCCAACCAAATGCCTCTTATTAGGTAACTGCTGGGGGACCCCAAAGTAGCATCGCCCTCCCTCAGGGACTTACGGTTTTGTATGGTCACACAAATAGTCAGAATATTTCACAAACAAGGGGAAAATTACAAACTATGACCAGAGACCCCCAAAGGGAAGCTAAACTCACCACAGAGTATTTACACTGCTATTCCTCACCTAGAATTTTCTTCTCTAAGACACTCTTTTTTTTTTTTTTTGAGACGGAGTCTCAAGCTGTCCCCCTGGGTAGAGTGCTGTGGCATCAC
>NW_003852522.1:1835740-1838975 GCF_000181295.1 Otolemur garnettii
TTTGGCGGCCCGGGCTGGGGATTTGAACCCGCCACCTTAGGTGTATGTGGCTGGCGCCTTAGCCGCTTGAGCCACAGGCGCCGAGCCAAGGCCTGGCTATTTTTGTTTCAGTTATCACTGCTGTTTCAGCTGGCCGGGGCTGGACTTGAATTCACCACCCTCGGTTATGGGGCCAGTGCCCTACCCACTGAACCACAGGCACTGCCCACACACCTGGCTAGTTTTATTTTTTATTTTATTTTATTTTTTAAGGGACAGAATCTCACTCTATCGTCCTTGATAGAGTGCCATGGCATTGCAACTCACAGCAACCTCCAGCTCTTGGGCTTAAGCGATTCTCTTGCCTCAGCCTCCTAAGTAGCTGGGACTACAGTTGCACACCAATTTTTTGTTGCAGTTTGGCCCGGGCTGGGTTTGAACCCACCACTCTCGGTATATGGGGCCAGCGCCCTACTCACTGAGCCAAAGGCCCCACTCACAGCTATTTTTAAAGATGAGATCTTGCTCTGCCTCAGGCTGGTCTGGAACCCAAGAGCTCAGAAAATCTACCTGCCTCGGCCTCCCAAGTACAGGTGTGAGCCACTGCACCCAGCATTTTTTTTCTTTTTTAATTTTGTTGAAATAGGGTCTCTATCATCTAAGATGGAGGGCAATGGTGTTATCATAGGTCACTGCAATCTCAATCTCCTGGGCTCAAGCAATCCTCCCTGCCTCAGCTCTGAAGTAGTTAGGATTCTTTTTGTTTGTTTTTGAGACAGGGTCTTACTTTGTTGCCCTCAGCAGAGTGCTGTGGCATCATAGCTTATGGCAACCTCAATCTCTTGGGCTCAAGTGATCCTCTTGCCTCCCAAGTAGCAGAGATTACAAGTGACTGGCAGAATGCCCAGATATTTTTTGTTTATTTATTTATTTTTTTAGAGACAGAGTTATTTATTTATTTAGTTATTTATTTATTTTTTTAGAGACAGAGTCTTATTTTGTCACCCTCGGTAGACTGCTGTAGCATCACAGCTCACAGCAACCTCAAACTCTTGGGCTTAGGCAATTCTCTTGCCTCAGCCTCCCAAGTAGCTGGGACTACAAGTGCCCGCCAGAAGTCTGGCTATTTTTTGTTGCAGTTTGGCCAGGGTTGGGTTTGAACCCGCAACCCTTGGTATATGGGGCCAGCGCCCTACTCCCTGAGCCACAGGTACCACCACAGCTATTTTTTTAGAGACAAGGTATTGCTCTTGCTCAGGCTGCTCTGGAACTCCTGAGCTCAAGTAAACCACCCTCATCAGCCTCTCGGAAAGCTAGGATTATAGACATGAGCCACTGCACCCAACCCTTGAGAAGTATTTCACTTGAGGCCCTCACCTGTGCCTCAGTAACAAAAGAGAAAATACTGGCTGTCAACACCCTCATTCCCCCCCACCCCCGAAGTGCCCCAATTTCTTCCACTTCCTGAGTCCCTGACCCTGGCAGAGCCCAATCCCTGGGCCAGCATCCTTGCTACCTTTGCAGCATCTCTTTTCTTCCCTGTTGGCATACTCACAAAAGCAAACAAACATGTTCTAACATCTCTTTTCCCAAAAATGCCTTCCTTGCCTATCTCCCTCTAGGTGACAACTGTCTTCATGCCAATTACCATCTCCACGACCTCACCTCACCCACTTCAAGCAGGCTTTTGTCCCTACTCCTAGGGTGGTCTCTCCAAAACTTATGTGCCTGTCAGAGGCCACAACCTCCTCCTGACAGAGATCCTTTGTCTTCTTGGAGCTCAAAACCCCACACTTGGCTGGGCGTTTGTGGTGGCTGAGGCAGGTAGACTGCTTTAGCTCAGGAGTTTGAGACCAGCCTGAGCAAGAGCAAGACCCCATCTCTACCAAAAATTAAAAGCTACAGGCACACACCAGATATTAGTTGCGGTGTGTGCTTGCAGTCTTAGCTACTCGGAAGGCTGAGGTAAGATGACTGCTCAGGCCTAGGAATTTGAGGTTGCTGTGAGCTATGATGACACCTGGGCATTCTACCCAGGGTGAAAGAGTGAGAGTCTGTCTCAAAAAAAAAAAAAAAAAAGAAAAGAAAGAAAAGAAAAAGAAAAGAAAAAAGAAAGCTACACCTTCTGGCTTTCTTTCCTCTTATCTCATCAGTGCCTCCTTCTTGGCCTTTTCTGCTGGTCCCTAAATGCTGACATACCCGAAGCTTATTTCTGGGCCTCTCTGTTCTTTCACACTTTCCTCCACTCATACAGCTTTAAATACTTCCCTTGGGGAAATGACTTCCAAATCAACACCAACCTCCTCAGAGCTCCAGACTCACAAAACTAAGCTATTGTCAATATCACCACTTGAATGTACAGTGGGCACCTTAGATTCACTGTGGAAAAATGGAATTCCTTTTTTTTAACTGGAGACAGAGTCTCACTTTGTCATCCTGGGTAGGGTGCCATGGTGTCATAGCTCTCAGCTAACCTCCAACTCTTGGGCTCAAATGATTCACTTGCCTCAGCCTCCCAAGTAGCTGGGACTATAGGCACCTGCCACACATCTGTTTTTTTTTTTTGTAGAGATAGGTTCTCGCGCTGGTTTAGGCTGGTCTCGAAACTGTGAGCCCAGGCAATCCACCTATCTTGGCCTCCCCGAGTGCTAGGATTATAGGTGTGAGCCACCGTGCTGGCTCTCCAAATGGAATTCTTTTTTTTTTTGAGACAGGAGTCTTACTGTATGTATCACCCTCGGTAGAGTGCTATAGTGTTACAGCTCACAGCAACCTCAAACTCTTAGGCTTAAGTGATTCTCTTGCCTTAGCCTCCCAAGTAGCTGGGACTACAGGTGCCTGCCACAACACCCAGCTATTTTTTTTTTTATTACTGTTGTCATTGTTGTTTTACCAGGCCCTGGCCAGGTTTGAACCACACACTACCCCAGTGTGTGTGGCTAGCACCATAATCACTTAGCACTGAGCACTAAGCTGGAATTCTTTGTCTCTAAAAAAAAAAGCCTCACTTTGTAGCCCTTGGTAGAGTGCCATGGTGTCACAGCTCACAGCAACCTCCAGTTCTTGAGCTTAGGTGATTCTGTTGCCTCAGCCACCCAAGTAGCTGGGACTAAGGAGCCCGCCACAACGCCTGGCTATTTTTTTTTTTTTTTCCTTTTCAGTTTTTGGCCAGGGCTAGGCTTGAACCCACCACCTCCAGCATATGGGGCCGAGGCCCCACCCCTTTGAGCCACAGGCACTGCCCTATTTTTTTTTT
>NW_003852522.1:1839759-1859301 GCF_000181295.1 Otolemur garnettii
GCCTCCCAAGTAGCTGGGACCACAGGCGCTCGCCACAACGCCCGGCTATTTTTTGGTTGCAGCTGTCATTGTTTGGCGGGTCCGGGCTGGGGATTCAAACCTACCACCTTAGGTGTAGGTGGCTGGCGCCTTAGCCTGTTGAGCTATAGGCGCCGAGCCCATTTTTTCTTTTCTTTTGAAACAGTATCACTATGTCGCCCGTGGCGTCACAGCTCACAGAAACCTCCAACTCTTGGGTTTATTCTCTTGCTTCAGCCTCCAAGTAGCTGGGACTACAGGCGCCCACCACAACGTCTGACTATTTTTTGTTGCAGTTGTCATTGTTGTTGGATCCGGGCTGGATTCAAACTTGCCACCCTCGATGTATGTGTCCAGCGCCATAACCACTGTGCTACGGACACCAAGCCCCAAAATACATCTCAAATTTGACTTACCTCCTAGATTTCTGCCCCCACCTGAGTCTGGGCTGCTATCATCTCTTGCCTAGTTATAGCTGCAACTTCCTTTTTAGAATCCCTGCTTCCACCCTTGACCTATAATCCAATCTCCACATGGCAGCTAGGGGAACTTTTCTTTTTTTTTCTTTTTTTTTTTTTTTTTACCATAATCACCAATTTTACTAAGTCTCTTAAATAGGTTCTGCATCAGTTTGATAATGTCACATAATTTAGACACATTTTAAAAATAGAATACTAATTACATCAATTTCCCATCAACCCACTAAAGTCATTCACTAATGATTATATTGGCCATTTCCACTGATTGGCAGGAGCCTCTTCCACTAACGGCTCCCATGGTTTCCATTGCATCATTTTTCTTGCCAGACTTAGTTCATGTTCAGCCTGAAGAATCACCTCTTCTATTTGGCCACCCTGAAGTTGGTCTTCTAATTTGTTAACATCTGGTTTTGCTTTAACCATAGCCAGCTTCTCATTTGTAATCTGTTCTGTATACTTTCTATATGCTGCATTTTTAGGGATTTGCTCAAGAACATCAAGAATCTTTGTATACAATATCCTTAGCCTCTCGTGTGGAGTCTCACATACGGCCAATCCCACAAGGCCAGTAGTCTTCTTCAGCGCACCGGCCATGACAGCACCCGGAACTTTTCTTTTCTTTTCTTTTCTTTTTTTTTGAGACAGAGTCTCACTTTATCGCCCTTCGTAGAGTGCCATGGTGTCACACACAGCTCACAGCAACCTCCAACTCCTGAGTTTAGGGGATTCTCTTGCTTCAGTCTCCTGAGTAGCTGAGACTATAGGCGCCCACAACAACGCCCGACTTAGTTGGGGCAGGGTTCAACTCCTCCACCCTCAGTTTGAACCCACTAGCTTTGGTGTACATGTCATGCACAGACACTGAGCTTCAAGGGATTCTCTCTTGCCTCAGCCTCCCAAGTAGCTGGGACTACAGGTGCCCACCACAATGCCTTTTTTTTTTTTTTTGAGACAAGAGTCTTACTTGGTCATCTTTGATAGACTGCTGTGGTGTCTTAGCTCACAGCAACCTTAAACTCTTGGTTTCAAAGCGATCCTCTTGCCTCAGCCTCGCAAGCAGCTAGGACTGCAAGTGCGAGCCACAACACGTGGCTAGTTTTAGAGAGGAGGTCTTGCTCTGGCTCAGGATGGTCTCTAATTTGTGAGCTCAGGCAATCTGCCCACTTCAGCTTCCCAGAGTAATAGGATTACAGGTGTGAGCCACTGCACCTGGCTGAGAGGATCTTTTCAAAACAAGAATTTGGTCTGGGCATGGTGGCTCATGCCTGTAATCCTAGCACTCTGGGAGGCTGAGGCAGATGGATTGCTTGAGCTCAGGAATTTGAAACCCTGTCTGAGCAAGAGTGAGACCACATCTTTACTAAAAATAGAAAAACTAGCCAGGCATGGTGGCACATGCCTGTGGTCCCAGCTACTTGGGAGGTTGAGGCAAGAGGATTGCTTGAATCCAGGAATTTGAGGTTGCTGTGAGCTATGATGATGCCATGTTATTCTACCTAGGGTGACAGAGTGAGACTCGGTCTCAAAACAAAACCAAACAAACACAAGAATTTGGTAATGTCTTTGCCCTGCTTAAAATGAACAGCTTCCCATTAAACTTGAGAGTCAAAACCATACTGCTGGCCATGGCATGCAAGGTCCTACTCCTTGTTGCTCTAGGTGGCCTCTCCAGCTTCTCCTTCCCCTACTTTGGCTCACTAAGCTCCAAGTACTCTGGTTTCCTTCCTGCTCCGCATTCATTCCCCTTTGGATATGCTGAGGAAGGAGTGAAACTGGATATAAAGCCCGTAGGACACAGTGGCTGCTGGTGGGTATGCACAAGAAAGACCTGGAAGGGCATTTGCAGAAGTAGGGAGCTGAGCTTTACTCCACTCACCATAGCAAAGAGGTTGTCATAGCCTTTGACCTTTGTAGGCACCTTTGAGAACTTCTGGTCAAAAGCATCTGAGATGTTGTGGGCTGGGTCTGTGGAGATTATCAGAACACTCTCTCGCCCCTTGGAGAGCTGTACTGCCAGGCTGCAGCTGGACAAAAGAAAAGTTGAAAGGTGGTGGGAAGTGAGACGCTGGTCTCTGTTTCCCCGGTCTAAAAGGGGAGAGATAGGGTCCCAGAAGCAAGTGACCCAGATCAACAAGGGCCTGGAGAGGAGAGCATGGGTCACTATGGGATCAAGCCTCAATCCCTGCAGGGGAATCCTTTCAGACCATACCTACTGACTCCTCTTATATGGACTAGTGTAGTAAGGTTTAGCTGATTGAGTCCATCTGGTCTGGTCCTTGGTTCTTCCTTACTGGGCCAGCTGTCTAGACACTATAGCTTGACTCTGTGCCCTCGCCCTCAACTCTCAGCTAAGGGGTCTCTTGAACTCCCTGTTAAACTCCGAATAGTTCAGTCTACTTGTCCAAAACAATTTGCCCTATCGACCCCTCCTCCCCACAGCTGACCAGGACAGGTTGATACTGTCCCGTCTCCTCAGCCATCTACCACCAACCTCGCTCTAGACATAAAATGGCAAAGTTCACGAGACTAGGACAGCTTGCACTGGTGTCCTTCCCCCTGTTCTGAATTCACCCGGGTACAGTCCGATGATTGAAACATCTAAGTGCGTTCCCTCCCTCCACCTGCCTCCCCCTGCACTGGATTCATTGTGATTCAGCACTTGCGCTCCCAACAGAGATGGTCAAACTCAGAGGCTTGCACTGAGGCGGTACTTTCCATTTGCTCCATGTAACTTCCAGAGAGTAACCCCGGCCGCTGCCTCAGCCAGCTTGCCCCGCTCGGAGTGCAAAAGCCGGTCTTTGGCCTCCCCTTCGCCTAGTGGTACATCCCACCCGCCTTCCCGGCCCACGCCGCTGCCTCCTTACCTGCAGGTGGTCTTGCCCACGCCACCCTTGCCCCCAACGAAGATCCATTTTAGGCTGCGCTGTTCGATGATGTTGCTAAGCGTAGGCTCCAGCGGCTCCACATCAGGCGCATCCTCGAACTCCTCCGCCTCAGCCCCCCACCCGGCCACCCCTGCCGCCATCTTGGAACCGGCTCACGTGATCATGCGGAGCGCACCACGCAACGAATGTGCAGGGGAAATCTTCTATCACATCCCTATCGAGGTTAGGAGTCTAAATTACTTTCCTATATCTTGCCTTTTAGGAGCAAACAGAAACTACATATTCACTGTTATCTGCTTCCAGGGTTCACTTCGTCAATCTTTGGCCTATATCTTTTCTAAGGACTCCCCTTGCCTAATGAACATATTGGTACTGTTCAATCTACTCCCCTTCAGTGATTGGACTTGCAGCACTTCTTTCATTGGCTACATCCTTTCTTACTTCCACCAGTCACTCTCACGTCCAGTAGCTGCCAACCTCTCCTTAGCAACCAGCCAAACACCCCGTCCAAGCTCTGTCGGTAAAGTTAGAGCCGAAGTCCGCCCTGACCTGATTTCATAGGCTAAGCTTCATGTCAATTATTTTTCCCTAGTCTCCAAATTAGGTCCCAACCTTCCCTCAGCTTCGCCCCCTTTGTTATTCTATTGGCTGTGAACCATCTGCCACAAACCAATCATAGTCAATTGATTAGTTGGCTGAAGACGGGTCCCTGGGCTGACCGAGGGTTAGCGGGAAAACAATTCCAGTCCTGGACGGGGTCCACCGCAAAACACTTGTCTAGTACGTCGAGTCTCCGTGCTGCGCAAGGACCCTACCTGTAACTGCGCTCCTTGTCGTAGAAGAGACCCTAATTCCTGAAAAACCTTGCTCCTGGCTTCCTATTTGAGAGTCCAGTGCAACATATTCTTTATTTGAGCCTCTATCCTGGGTCAGGAATACAGCTAGGTTCCAAGCCCTTTGTGTAGAGCTCGCTCCAGAACACTCTTAATCTTAGAGGGGGACTTGAGCCTAGAAGTACGCTGGTCTCATTTGAATACTCTAGCTTATAAAGTAACCTTGTTCTTAGATGCGGAACCGAGCTCCACAGATCCAGCTATCTCCTTATTCCCAAATGTGAGCTTCATGACAAGAGACAGGGACCAAACTCAGAGATACCCCTATTCTAGTTGGGGGGCCCAGGCTCGATATGCCCTCTAGACCTATTTAGGGACCCAAATTTAGAGACTTCAGCTGAGAATATAGCCCTCAAAAGAGTTCTTCTCTTTGCAAATATTATTCCTGGTGCCAGACGGGGATTCTAGCTCTGTAAAGTTAAGGCGGCACCAGTCCCAATCAGGAACCCCACTTCCGGAGAGTCAGCTACAGCCTCAGTCTCAGACAACGACCCATTCCTGGGGAGCCCCAGTCTACCTAACATCACCGCCTGTGTCCTTGGTTTATAAAAGCCCGCGGGGGATGGGCACCTCCCTGCTGCTCCGCCCCGTCGAGGTCATGCCCCACCGCCCGCCTGAGCCCCGCCCCACTGCGGACGCCAGAGGGCCGGTCCGCTCTTCCCGGCATGCATTGTCCCGGACTAGGCCAGTCGGGCGCCAAGCGCGGGGCTGGAGCGGCCTTCCCGGAATCCTTTGCGCGGTACCAGGCGACAAAATGGCTGCCCGAGGGAGACGGGCGGAGCCTCCGGGCCGGGAGGCGCCGGGCCCCGCGGCTGGCGGCGGCAGCGGGAGCCGATGGGCTGAGTCAGGGCCAGGGACATCGCCCGAGAGCGGGGACGAGGAGGTGTCGGGCGCGGGTTCGAGCCCGGTTTCGGGCGGCGTAAACTTGTTCGCCAACGACGGCAGCTTCCTGGAGCTTTTCAAGCGGAAGATGGAGGAGGAGCAGCGGCAGCGGCAGGAAGAGCCGCCTCCGGGCTCGCAGCGACCCGACCAGTCGGCCTCCGCCGCCGCTGGCACTGGGGATCCGAAGAGGAGGGGCGGCCCGGGCTCCACACTTAGCTTCGTAAGGAGCTGTGGGGGTGGGGGTGGGCGCTGGGGCTTTGGCGGGTGGGGGGAGGAATTGGGGCCTGAGATGGGGGGTGGTATCGGGATCCGGGTCCACTTTCTGCCCCAATGAGGGGGACGTCTGAGGATGTGGAACCTGGTTTTCCCGACGAGAAGTCGGATGTGGAGACCCCTGGAGCCTGCCCGCGGGAACCGGGAGCCCAGTAATTGTACTAGACGTAGCGCTCTGGGGATGGGGATACCTGGATGCCAGGATTCCTCTTTGAGTGGTACCTGGACTTAGATCCTGGGACCACCCCTCACTGTAAGGAAGGGAGAGCAAATTCTAGTCCTAGAGTTGTATCTATTAGATTCAGACCGCTTATATGTAGGACAATTACTTAGGACAACTGTTTGATTTTCCTGAATCTCATTCGACCGTGGTCTATTTATTAAGCACTTTACTTTGTGCTGGGCATTGTGCTAAGTGCTGGGTATGCAGTGGTGAGCATGACAAAAGATAACTGCTTTCCTGGCTTCTGTGGACTGGCCTACCCTATTTTCCCTAGTTGCAAAAGTGGACTTCATAGCATCTTCCTCTGAGGGTTCTGTGAGGTGATCCCAGAAAAATGGTTAGCACGGGGCTTGTCTTCTAGAGGAAAGTCTAAACCAGTGTTTCTTGGTTGGGGACTAGTCGCTGCACCCCCACATTTTGCAAAGTCTGGAGACATTTTTGGTTGTCATAACTGCGGGGAGGGGGTGCCAGTGACATTCGGGTAGAGGCCAGGGATGCTGCTGTACATCCCACAATGGGTAGGACAGAGCCTCCTCCCCCCAAAAAACAAAAAACTAAGAATGATTTGGCTCAAAACGTCATTACTGCTAGGTTGAGAAACTCTGGGCTAAATAAATAGGGCATATATTGATTGTCAGCTCTGAGTTTGCTTTGTTCCTGGTGTTGAGATCTCCCTGTAGTGTGGAGGAAAAAATGTTGACTTAAGAATTAATAGACTAGGGGTTAAGCCCTGGTTCCAGCTGTGGGTTTTTTTTTTTTTTTGATAGAGTTTCAATATGTCACCCTCTGTAGAGTGCAGTGGAGTCATAGCTCACAGCAACCTCAAACTCTTAGGCTTAAGTGATTCTCTTGCCTTAGCTTCCCAAGTAGCTGAGACTATAGGAGCGTGCCAGAACGCCAGCTATTTTTTTTTTTTGCAGTTGTCATTGTTGTTTAGCAGGCCCAGGCCGGGTTTGAACCTGCCACCCTCGGTGCATGTGGCCGGTGCTGTAACCTCTATGCTACAGGTGCCGAGCCAGTAAGTGATCTAATTTTCCAAGCCTAGTATCTTCATCTGTTAAAAACAGGTACAAGACTGTATCTGTCTTAATACCTGGATGAAGGGTGGAGATGGGATGATGTCTGTGCAGCCTGCTTGTTGCAGCCCCTGGAGCACAGGAAACCTCAGTCAATGGGAGATGATGAGATACCCGGGATGTAAGTTCAGAGGAAGACCTCTGTTTGAGGAAAGAGAAAAGTGTTAGGAGGAGAGTTTTATGAGACTTGTGGGTGGAAGCTTAGTTAGTACCCTTCCATGAATGGGATTAGCAGTAATTATCACTTTTTTGTTTATTGAAGGGTATTTGCAGTTGCGCCCTCAAAGAGGCTGGGCCAAGATAGGTGTAGAGGAGACAGTGTTGCTTGGAGTAAGGATGCTACTGCCCACTGGCTTAGAGCCATGTGACCCTGTTGCCAGCATGACCTCTCCTTCCCAAAGACTGTTTCCTCATCTATAAAATGAGGTGGTTATAACCTTCACCTTAGAGTAACTGTGAAAGTGAAAGGAGATGACACACCCACAGTACTCAATACGGGGCTTAGTATTCAGTAAAGGGATTCAGTATGGGGAGCTGTTAACACTTATATGCTAGGGGAACATGAGGCCTTGGCATGGAAAGTGAGGGCAGAGCTGTCCAGTGGTAGGAGCAATTCTTGCTCTCTGGGGGGCAACCCAGGGCCCAGGACAGGTGCTAAGAGTTGCGTGTGCTCCTCTCTGATTGCTGCGCAGGTCGGCCGGCTGGCGGAGCTGGGCGCGGCGTCGGGACGGGCCACCAGGCCGGGCTAGGAAGGTGTAGTGGGCCTCAGCACCGCCAAGGGCGGGCCCGGCTCCTGTAACCGTTGCAGTCTTCTGTCCCTTCACCCAGGTGGGCAAACGCAGAGGCGGGAACAAACTAGCCCTCAAGACGGGAATAGTAGCCAAGAAGCAGAAGACGGAGGATGAGGTGAGCAGGCCAGATGTGGGGGAATCACCCAAGTTCCTTTTCCCTTCCAGCCTTTTCACCCCTTGGTGGAGCCTTCTCTCTCCCTGTCCAGCATCTGGGCTTTGGTTGGGTTTGCTGGGTGGGCTTTCAACATATCCCCAGATAACATGACTTTGCATCTTTACTTCAAACCCAGGGCTTTATGGGTAACATTGGGGTTGGGTCAGCTGCCTCATGACAATCCTGACCCCAGTTTCTGGCCTCCCTGGCATCCCCCTCCCAACTCCTGCCCCCCACAGGTATTAACAAGTAAAGGTGATGCGTGGGCCAAGTACATGGCAGAAGTGAAAAAGTACAAAGCCCACCAGTGCGGCGATGATGATAAAACTCGGCCCCTGGTGAAATGACCCCTCCCCTGCCTGCCCACGGCCTAGGACTCTCTGCGATGTACATAACTATTTAATGCAGCAGCAGCAGCAGCAGCAGCAGCAGCAGCAGCGGCAGCCTTCCCCCAGGACTTAAACGCAGAAGGAAACTGAGATGCTTCCTGCAGCTGCGGCCGATTCTCCAGGACTTTTTTTTACCTTGAGCACTTGCCTCATGAGACTTAATAGTAACAGTGGTTTACTGTCCCCTCTCTTCCCACCTCCTTTCTCCCTCTGGTTCTTTCTGTCTTCCTCTTCTCACCCTCCTCTTTCTTCCTCCCTTTAGCCATCACTTCTGGGAAGTAAAGAACTTGACTTAGTGCCAGAGCTGTGTGCTTGATGTGTCTTTGTGTTATGGAACCTATACTCTTCCCCTGTGGACTGGCACTGAACCCATCAAAGCCCCCATCTGACCTGTAGGAAGGACAGGGACACATGCCCTCCTGTGGGCTGTCCTCAAGACCCATGTCTTCTTAACCCCTTACAGCACCTACCAAGTATGACACCTTAGATGGTGTTTTTCTTCACAGTCCCGGTTTGGCTGGACCAAAGCTGTTATTTGTTCATTCAAGAGAAACTTAAAGAACATATTATGGGGCAGGGCTGTTCTACGTTGCAGGGACACAGTTGTGAGCAGGATAGACCACAGACGAAAAGGAGAAGCCTTTTGGGTGGTAACTGCTAACAAGTATGGTCTAGATGTTAGGAAAGAAAAGTGTCTTTTGGGTGACATTTAGTCAGAATCCAGGAGAGGTGAGGCATTGTTATCACAGGTAGAAGGAATAGCCAGGGCAAAGACAGGTGGGAGAATGCCTAGCCCTGACAGGGTGCTTCATGAGGAAGGATGGTGGGTAGATTACAGAACAAATCTTGAGTTCTAGGTAGGGTGGGGATTAAGGATCTTTTCTCCTTTCCCTCTCCACCTCCCCCCTCTTCTTTTTTTTGAGACAGAGTCTCACTATGTTGCCCTGGGTAGAATCCCGTGGCATCACAGCTCACGGCAACCTCAGACTCTTGGGCTTAAGCAATTCACTTGCCTCAGCCTCCTGAGTAGCTGGGGCGACAGGTGCCTGCCACAGTGACCAGCTATTTTTTGGTTGTAGTTGTTGTTTGGCAGGCCTAAGGCTGGGTTTGAACCTCCCAGCTCTGATGTATGGCTGGTGCCCTAGCCAGTGAGGTATAGACGCCGAGCCTCCTTTTCTTCTTTCTTTCTTTTTTTTTCTGAGACGAGTCTCACTATGTTGCCCTCAGTAGAGTGCTGTGGCGTCAGAGCTCACAGCAACCCCAAACTCTTGGGCTCAATTGATTCTCTTGCCTCAGCATACCTAGTAGCTGGGATTACAGGTGCCTGCTACAACGCCCAGCTATTTTTTTATTGTTTGTTTAGCTGCCCAGGCCAAGTTCCGAACCCACCAGCCCTAGAGCATATGGCCAGCGCCCTAACCAGTGAGCTACTGGTGCCAAGCTTTTTTTTTCTTTCTGGAGACAAAGAGTCTTACACCATTGCCCTGTGCCAGTGGCGTCACAGCTCACAGCAACCTCAAACTCTTGGGCTTAAGCGATTCTCCTGCCTCAGCCTCCCAAGTAGCTGGGACTATAGGCACATGCCATAACACCCAGCTATTTCTTGGTTGTACTTGTTGTTTGGCAGGCCTGGGCTGGATTTGAACCCACCAGCTCTGGTGTATGGCTAGCTGCTGAGCTACAGGGGCTGAGCTTTTTTTTTAAGACAGTCTCATTCTGTTCCCTGGTATCATAGCTCAGAGCAACCTCAAATTCCTGAGGTCAAGAGATCCCTGTCTCAGCCTCCTGAGCAGTTTGGACTATAGATGCCTGCTACAGCTCTCAACTAGTTTTTCTATTTTTTTTTTTAAGTAGAGATGGGGTCTCACTCTTGCTCAGGCTGGTCTTAAAATTCTGAGCTCATACGATCCAGCCACGTTGACCTCCATAGTGGTAGTATTGCAGGTGTGAGGCACTACATCAAGCCTCAGGATTTTGAGGATAAGGCTTTGAGGGTGTTTGGGTGGGGAACAATGTGATATCTTCACAGGTTCCCTCTGACTCCTATGGAAAATGGAGAGTGGAGAGATAAGGATCTGAATTCCATCCATTCTGTTTCACACATGCTTTGCCTAGGGGGAGGCCTCTGAAGTCTTCTCAGCTGCTGTAGCCCTACCAGGGAGGCCAGGGTCTGTTCCAAACCTCAACCTCCTGAGTAGCTGGGACTACACGCCCACCGTGCTCAGTTAGAAAGCGGTATCTTTTTTTTTTTTTTTAGACACAGTCTCACTTTATTGCCCTCGGTAGAGTGTTGTGGCAGCATCACACAGCTCACAGCAACCTCCAACTCCTGGGCTTAGGTGATTCTCTTGCCTCAGCCTCCCAAGTAGGTGGGACTACGGGCACTCCCCACAATGCCCACCTATTTTTTTATTGTGGTTTGGCCAGGGCCAGGTTTGAACTCACCACCCTTGGTATATGGGGCTGGTGCTCTACTCACTGAGGCACAGGTATTGCCCAGTATCTTTTTTGAGACAGTCTTACTATGTCGCCCTCAGTAGAGTGCCCTGGTGTCACAGCAACTTCAAATCCTTGGGCTTAAGCGATTCTCTTGCCTCATCCTCTCAAATGTCTGGGACTACAGGCGTCCACCACAATGCCAGGCTATTTTTTGGTTGCAGTTGTTTAGCAGGCTCCTGGCTGGGCTCCAACCCGCCAGCCTCAGTGTATGTGGCTGGCGCCCTAACCACTGAGCTATGGGTGCTGATCCTCTTGTTTTTGTTTTTTTTTTGAGACAGAGCCTCAAGCTGTCCCCCTGGGTAGAGTGCTTGGCATCACAGCTCACAGCAACCTCCGACTCCTGGGTTTAAGCGATTCTCTTGCCTCAACCTCCCAAGTAGCTGGGACTACAGGCACCTGCCACAACGTCTGGCTTTTTTTTCTTTTTGCAATTTGGCCAGGGCCGGGTTTGTACCCACCACCCTCATTATGTGAGGCCGGTGCCCTACTCACTGAGGAACAGGCACTGCCCCCCCACATATATTTTAAAATGCACTTTTCTTTCAACTTGTCTCAAACCTGCTAGACCTTGAGTAAACATCAGGGCTCCCCAGATACGGGCCTACCTCCTCAATCTAACTGTGGCTGGAATGCCCAGCAGCCTTTGCACTTTTACCCAGCCCAGAGCTGGGCTCCCTTCTACTTTCAATCAAGGGAGGTCCAAGAAGCAGAGAAACTCTGTTATCATGTGCCTAGAACCTGTGGAGGCCAAGGAAGGGCAGATTGCACGTGTTCCTAGGGGCAGGCTGAGGTGGTGTCCATCCCCCCAACCCTCAGACTGTGGCAGATGCAGTTTGGAGGTTGGGGAAGGAGTGTTCACTTGTGACAAATCCTGAGCACCTGGTATGTGAAGACACAGCAGCCACCAAAACAGACAAAAATTCCTGTTCTTGTGGTTCTGACACTCTAGGTGAGGAAGACAGACTAGAAACAAAATAATACACAGAGCATATCTGATGGTTACACGTTATACAGAAAAAAAATGAAAGGAGGAACTGACATGAGATTAGGAGAGATGATAATTTTAAGTAAATTGGTCAGGGATGATCTCCCTGAGAAGGTGACATTTGTTCTTAGTCCTGAAGGAGGAGGGATAGGCAATGAGGATGGTTTCTGGAAGTGTGTTTCAGGAAGAAGAAAGAAGATACTGAAACCATGCTTGGCTTGTCCAGAAACAGCAACCAGGCTTTACAAGAGGATACCTTTCCCCTGTCACTTCTTGCAAATGCACAATAAAGCTTTGTCTGGTTTATTTTCCAGTTGACTCAAAAGTCTTTCCCTGAGTGGAAGTGGTGGTGTGTATCTACATCAGGGGTTCTCAAACTTTTTAACCAGGGGGCCAGTTCACTGTCTCTTAGACCATTGGAGGGCCGGACTGCGGGCCCCGGGACTGGTCAGCTGCTAAGTAGGACAGGCAGCGGTGGCAAAAACATCCGGCAGGCTGGATAAATGTCCTTGGCAGCTGCATGTGGCCTGTGGGCCATAGTTTGAGGACGCCTGATCTACACAGTCCAGCCTCTCTGGAGGCTGAGGGGGGAGGACTGCTTTAACCCAGGAGTTCTAGATTGCAGTGAGCTACTCCATCCTGAGCAACAAGGGGAAGACCCTGTCTCTTTAAAAAGAGAAAGAAAAAAAAGTCTCTCCCTCATACTTTGAGATGCTGAGCTGGGCCGTGTATGACTTTGGACTTGGGAATGGAGTGAAGGGGTAGGGAACACAGGAAGCTTATGGAGCTATCCCTACCTCTTCCCCAAAGCCACCAGGAGAGGCTGGATCTTTAAAAAGAAATACAAGTGGGAGAAGTAGGTCGCCCCTGCAGGTGCTCAGCCTCTATTTTAGTGTCATGAGGAAGGAGGAGTTGAAAGTCCAGACACCTCCCTTAAAAGGCACCAGCTGACCTAGGAAAAGTTTAAAGTGGGGAGGAGAATCAAATTCACTTTTTGTTGAGTCACACAGCCCTGGCTTCACACTAGTCTGGTGCCTACTGCCTGTGTGAGCTTGGATAAGTCACAGCCTTTCCTGGTCCAAGTTCTTCATCTATAAAATAGGGGTAAAATATGGAAACATCTCTAGAGTCAAATTCTAAAGACAGTGTGATATTTGTATAGTCTAACCCTGATAGTGTTTAAAACAGCTTTCAGTGCTTTTCTGGGTGAGGATGTTAGGTAGCATTTGGGGGCTGTATTTGGAAAATTCTGGCTTTTTGGGGGGGCAGGGGTGGGTTTGAACCCGCCACCTCCGGCATATGGGGCTGGCACCCTACTCCTTTGAGCCACAGGCGCCACCCAATCCTGGCTTTTTTTGAGACAGTCTATGTTGCCAGGATTCAAGTTCCATAGCCTCAGACCTTAAACCCTTGGCTTCATGCAATCCTCTTGTCTGAGTTTCTCGAGTAGATGGGACTACAGGCGAGAGCCACTGCGCCCCTGGCCCCCCAAATCCTGACCTTTTAACTGGGGGTGGGGGGCTGTGAGGTGAAAAATGTTTAGGCAGGGAGGCTGTTGTAAACTGAGACCCCATTTGTGTCTCATCTCAGATTCTCGGTTGGGCACAAGTTTCTGAAGTTTCTTTTTGCAGTAAGCACTATTAATTGAACTAAGTTTGGCAAGCACCAAGTGTAAGAATTGCGTGAGTTAACATTTGGAAACCACCTGATATACAGCAGGTACTTAAATAGGAAAACAAAAACGCAAAACTTGTCCTGACTCAGCACTCAAATTCACCAGCTTTAGAAAGGAAGAACGACTTCCGTGAATACATGAGGGCGAGCAATGTAAACCATACATGAAGCAGAAACCACTTTGTTCTGCAATAACTCCCCAGGTCGCGTGCGTGGTTGCTGGAAACATGCAATATTAAAAGTAGGGGATGAATATTAACAAACTGTATCCTGCATCTCAAACTCGCTTCCCAGCCTTCTCTAGGGCAGCCCCCAATCTTTACCCGAAAACTCCTACCGTTACGCCTCCACAGGAGGACCAAAGCTAGCCCCATCCCCAAACTCATTTTTCCTTCCGCTTAACAGATATTCAGGGGCGATCCAGACTTTCACCACATTTGATTCCCAGCCAAAACACAGAAACCCTAGCGTGTGGCAGTATGGGATTTGTAGTTCTAGGGCTTAGGAGCGGAAGGAAGCGAGGGGGGGGCTTTTGCGCATGCGTAGGTGGCGGTTTCTGCACGTGTCTCGCAATTTTTAAAAAATAACTATTTTTTATTAAATCATAACTTTGCACATTGATGCATTTATGGGGTTCAGGGTACAGCTTCGACATACAATGTGAAATGTTTACATTGAACCAAGTAACACATCCATCACAATTATATTCATTTCTTAATAGTTTTGAAATGTACCATTGCATCACGCACATTAGGTGAGGTCTCCCTCCCCAATGCCCTCCTTTCTCTCATATCCCCTCTCCCCACCCTTCTCTCTCCTCTTCCCTTCTACTTCATGGACTATAGTTATGTTTTGCCATTTGTATGATTGTGTAGGCGGTTATATATTGATTCCATAGTAGTATCGCGCACATTGGATACTTTTATTTTCCCCATTTTTGGGATACTTTACTAAGAATATGTTCCAACTCCATCCAGGTAAACATAAAAGATGTGGGGTCTCCATCTTTTACGGCTGCATAGTATTCCATGGTATACATATACTACAATTTGTTAATCCATTCATGAGTTGGTGAGCACTTGGGCTGTTTCCATGTCTTGGCTGTTATGAATTGGGCTGCAATAAACATTCTGGTGCAAATGTCTTTGTTGTAAAATAATTTTTGATCATCTGGGTATATACCTAGTAGAGAAATTGCAGGATCAAATGGTAGGTCTACTTTTAGTTCCTTGAGTGTTCTCCAAACTTCTTTCCAAAAAGGCCATATTAGCTTGTATTCCCACCAGCACTATAGAAGTGTTCCCTTTTCTCTGCATCCATGTCAACATCTGTAGTTTTGGGATTTTGCAATGTGGGCTAATATTACTGGAGTTAGAGATACCTCAAAGTGGTTTTGATTTGCATTTCTCTGATGATTAAGGATGATGAGCATTTTTTCTTGTTTGTAGGCCATGCACCTGTCTTCATCAGAGAAGTTTCTGTTCAAGTATCTTGCCCACATAGAAATGGGGTTATTTATTCTTCTCTTATTGATTAGTTTGAGTTCTCTGTAAATTCTAGTTATCAGACCTTTGTCAGAAGCGTAAAGTGCAAAAATCTTCTCCCATTCTGAAGGTTGTCTGTTTGCTTTACTTACTGTACTTTTGGCTGTGCAAAACCTTTTTAGTTTGATCATATCCCAGTAATGTATTTTTCATGTTGCTTCAATTGCCTGGGGGGACCTCATAAAATATTCTCCCAGGCCGATTTCTTCAAGTGTTGTCCCTGCACTCTGTTCTAGTATTTTTTTTTTTTTGAGACAGAGCCTCAAGCTGTGCCCCTGGGTAGAGTGCTGTGGCATCACAGCTCACAGCAACCTCCAACTCCTGGGCTCAAGCAAGTCTCCTGTCTCAGCCTCCCAAGTAGCTGAGACCACAGGCGCCTGCCACAATGCCCGGCTGTTTTTTGGTTGCAGCCATCATTGTTGCTTGGCAGGCCTGGGCTGGATTCGAACCCACCACCTTAGGTGTATGTGGCTGGCACCTTAGCCACTTGAGCCACAGGCGCCAAGCCTCTTCTAGTATTTTTATAGTTTCATGTTTTAAGTTTAAATATTTTATCCAATGAGAATCAATTTTTGTTAATGGTGAAAGGTGGGGGTCCATTTCAGTCTTCTACAGGTTGCCAGCTAGTTCACCCAGCACCATTTGTTAAATAGGGAGTCTTTCCTCCTCTGAATATTTTTGATAGGCTTGTCAAAGATCAAATGATGCTAAGTAGCTGGGTTCATCTCTTGGTTCTCTATTCTGTTCCATAAATCTACTGCTCTGTTCCTGTGCCAGTAGCATGCTGTTTTGATCACTATAGATTTATAGTATAGCCTGAAGTCTGATAATGTGATACCTCCAGAGTGTCTTGCAATTTAGATTTCTGTCCAGTGCAGCTGGCAGTAGTGGCAATCCCACCTGCTCCTTTAGGTTGTCTTGGATGACTCTCAGAGTGGAATTAGTCACCAAAAGACCCTTCTCTAGCTTGGGAAGCCTGGTATTTGCTTTTCTTGAATGAATGGAGCGGGTACTTCCTTTGTATGTGGAACATGTGCTAAGAAAGCTGTCCCCCTCCAACAGGCAGGCGCAAATATTGACCTGGGCCTTTTCAGAGGGTCAAAAGGTCCCTCTGGGCAGGCCTGGGTTGTCTTTTGGGATTAGAGTCCCCGTTGGTTCAGTAAATATTGGTTTAGGGAGGAGTTGAATACAGCAAAAGCACAGCCTAAGTCTGGCTGGGTAAAAGCCACGTTTTAAAAGGAAAATGTATGCCTGGCCAGGAATGCTTAACTGGGATTATCTCTATCCATAAACTATTCTTTTGCTCATTTGACAAGTGGGGAAACTGAGGCTCTGAGTGGCAGCCAGTCGTCCTCCTAGTTATTGGCAGGGCCACCAGGGGAGACTGGGCCATTCCAGCTCTTTCTTATCCACTCTGCTCTCATGGGAAGGAAAAACGGTACTCTCCTGTCTTCACACCCCTCCAGGATCACGGAGATTTTTCTTCATGAAAAATTCCTCAGGTTGTTCTTTAGACCGGCTCCAAAGTTTATTTTACTTAAAATTGTATATCCCTTTGATTCTGAAGAATGAGGAAGGAAAAAAAGCTTTTCATCCTTGAGGGTTTTTTGATCTCCTTGTAAAAACTATCAAACTGCATGGGAAAATAACGCAAAATGTAGCAGAGGCTTCTGTAGGACCCCAGTCCATCTCAGGCACCCCTTCTACTTTCTTTCCTTTGTGTCTGTGGTATAACGTCCTCCCAGGCTCAGTCCCTCAACTCTTCTCTGTATTCCTCCCAAGGACCTATGGAGAGGGAAGGGAGGCACAGTTCAGTTTTTAGAGGAGCGGGTGGCTAGGGCACCGCTGGCTCTGGCCGACGGGTTTCCAAATAAATGCATTACACATTCACAACGTCCCAATGGCGCAGGGCCTACGCGACACCAACTCTTGGCTCCAGCAAAGCGCTGCGGTCCGGACAGCGTGAGATGCTGAGGAAACCGAGATGCTGGGAGGACCGCAAGGCCAGAGAGGCCAAACAAGGCTGCAACTCTTTCCTCACGTGACCGGCCTCGACTAGGTTCGGGTCTTTTCCCCGACCACGTGTGAAGGCTGAACCTTTTGATTGGCTCGGCGGGACCAGTTTGAACGAAGTACGGAAGCCGCAGTTGTTCATGTACGGCAGCTTTTTTTTTTTTTTTTTAATTCCCTCTCTTTGACTCTCTCCTTCCGCGCGAGTCTCTGGAGAAGCCTCACAGCGAGGCGCCGCCGCTGCTGCCCGGGGCCCGGTAAGTGGGTCTCAGAGTCCGACCTGCTGGCCCCGGCTTGCATCGACCCCTCAGGGCTCCGGGCCTGCGCGGGAGTCGGGGCCGAGCCCGACCGGGAAAGGCCGGGAACCCGGTTGGGCCCGATTTGCGAGGCAGCTGGAACGGGCCGGGCGGGGGAGGGGGGAAACTGAGCAGCGCTTAGGGGGTGGGGCCTCGGAGCCAGGCCAGGTCGAGGTGCCTCAAAAAGAGGGCCATGGGGCGGCTAGGGTCGGACTGGAGGGGATCTGATTGGGGGGAGTGTCTCGGGACTGCTTAGGGGCCTAATTGGGGAATGAAGTGAGGATAGGGTGTGTGTGTGGGGTCCTTTTTCTACGGGGTTTGATTGGGTCTGATTGGGGGAGGCCACATTGAAAAGTTGGGGGGTCGTTGTTGGGCCCTGATAGGGAGGGATGTCAGACTTCTGCTGGGTCTGACTGCCAGGAATCCGCTGTGAGGAGTGCTGGGGGCTGGGGTGTTCGGCCTGGCTTAATTGGGAGAAGCTGCAGGGATCGGACCAAGGGGGTTTCCGATTCGAGGTGGTAGGGGTCTTGGCCGAACTTGGTTGGGGGACACAGAAGTGATCTGTCAGCAGGAGTTACTTCTAACTGGGGTGGAGGTTTGGCCAGACCTGATTGGGGAAGTCGACAGGGACCCGTCCAGGGAGTTTCTGTCGTGGGCTAGGCAGGCTTGAGTGGCTCTCAACCTGAAGAAGCAAGGGAGATCCATCTGGGGACTGCTCTGGGCCTGATTAAGGGGAATCTCTGGACAGGGTTTGGCTAAGCCAGGAAAGGGGTGTTTGGCATCTGATGAGCTCACAGGGGTGGATTAGGAGAGGCGGGACGATCGTATCTATCGTCTTGGGTCGGTGCACCTGGGGAAACTCAGGAACCAAACCAGGGCAGGAGGCCACTGGTAAAGCGGAGCTTGAGGGCCGGATTTCAGGAGAAGAGGAATCTTCAGGGACTATGCCTGCACCCAAGAGACGACGGAGGCAGGAGTGCTATCTCGGTTAGGGGTTGAGCGTTTGCCCAGCCGCTGTGAGGGAGGTGGAAGCCTTAGGGTTCACAAATGGGGGCGTCAACATGGGCCATCTTGGGACGAGGGCTCTGGAGTGGGCCGGATGAGGATCCGCGGGGTACCGCCGCCGCCGCCGCCGCCGCCGCCACCACAGCCGCCCGTGGCTTGCTTCCACATTCCACCTCCTGCACTCCCGTGCCCGCAACTGCGCGGCCGAGGATGGCGCAGCTGGTGGGGACCCCGCACTCAGGCAGGCATGGATTGGAGGCCACCGCTTGTCCGGTCATCATGCGGCTACGGCGGCTTCAGGGGCTCAACCTGGGTCTCACAGAACCAGAGAGACCCAGCACTGACTCTGGCCCCTACCCCCGCAGCTCACCTTGCACCATGGACTGGCAGCCAGATGAGCAGGGCCTGCAGCAGGTCCTGCAGCTGCTCAAAGACTCTCAGTCGCCCAACACAGCCACTCAGCGCATTGTACAGGATGTATCCTTCCTTCCTTCTGGGGCTGAGGGAGGCAGGGAGATGTCTCAAGCCCCTGAAAGGGGGAGAGGGGCTCGACTTTTTCTGTGAAGTGATGACTTGGCCTGGGCAGAGAATTAAGTATCAGAATCACTACATCCCATTCCCAGAACTGCAGGGATGGATTGTTAGGGAAAATAATGAAAAACCCTAATGTTCATTGAGAATTTATGCCACTGACTGTTAATTATAGTAGGTACTGTGCTTTTTTCCATTTTACAGATGGGCAAGTCAAGGCTTAGACAAAATGACTTACTTGCCCAAGGTCACAGATAGTAAGCAGTGGAATTAGGATGGGAAGGCCAGCTCTGTCTGATTTGAGTCCAGTCTATCCTGTCTGAGTAGGAGGAAGCATGGCTCTGAGTGAGAGGGGTATCTTTAGTTGGCACATGGGTTTCATAGGGTTTTGTGGTTAAAATTTCTTTGTTTTAGGTGGGGCAAGGTGGCTCATGCGTGTAATCCTAGCACTCTGGGAGGCCGAGGTGGGTGGATTGCCTGAGCTCAGAGGATGGAGACCAGCCTGATCCAGAGGGAGACCTCATCTCTAAAAATAGCTGGGTGTTGTGGTGGGTGCCTGAAGTCCCCTATACTTGGGAGGCGAGGCAAGAGGATTGCTTGAGCCCAAGAGTTTGAGGTTGCTGTGAACTATGATACCACAGCCCTCTACCGAGGGTGACAAAGTGAAATTTTCAAAAAAAAAAAAGAAAAGAAAAGAAAATTTCTTTGTTTTAATTGATTGTTTAAAATAGTAGATGCTAAAAATTTTATTCATTTATTTTTTGAGACAGAGTCTCACTCTGTTGGTGCCCTGGGTAGAGTGCCATGGCATCATCATAGCTCACAGCAACTTCAAACTTTTAGGCTCAAGCAGTCCTCTTGCTTCAGCCTTCCAAGTATCTGGGGCTGTAGGCATTTGCCACAATGCTTGCCTAATATTTCTGTTTTTTTTTTTT
>NW_003852522.1:1863286-1873412 GCF_000181295.1 Otolemur garnettii
AGGTTGCTGTGAGCTGTGATGCTACAGCACTCTACTGAGGGTGACAAAGTGAGACTCTGTCTCAAAAAAAAAGCAATAAGGTCCCAACTACATCCCCTCCTAGGCCAGCCTGAGGATCAAGGGTTACTGAGATCATTCTGGGTACTGGGCTTTGCTTTAAGTCTTGGATTATATCTGCTGGTAGCCTTTGGAGGGTGATATTCTTTGTTCCCATTGAGGGTTAAGGACACTCAGGCACAGAGAGTTGATATAGACAAGACTGCACAGACAGATGGAGGAGACTCCACACCTCTCTGTTCTCAGAGTGTACCTAGGCACTGCAGGGAGCACCTCCCTCCCAGAGGTAGCTTCTCCCCCCTCTCGGGGAAATACTGCCATCTGGTGGTGGTAAATGCCACCTCTGCCATGACACTTGCTGCATTCAGCTCTGTTGCCAGACACTTTCACAGCCCTCAGGTGCCTGCTGTATATGGTGCCTGCATTTTTTCTTGTTTGTTTGTTTAGCAGGCCCAGGCTGGGTTCAAACTCACCAGCCCTGGTTCATGTGGCTGGCTCCCTAACCACTATGCTATGGGTGCCCTAGGTGCCTGCATTTCTAAATTGGCAGGCTAAATCATTCCCACAGCACCTCCCTGCCTTCACCTCCCATTCTTTGCTCAGCCCCACTGGCTTCTGGCCCATCTGGGCATGCCATGCTTGTCCTGACTATAGGCCTTTCTATGTACCCATCCTTGTGCATGGGATAGTTTCTCCCCAGGTACCTAGATGGATCCTTCCATGGCTACTTCATCTCCTTTAGGTCTTTGCTCAAATATTTAAGACAGTACCCACTCTGGCCACCCAATTTAAAGTTGCTACTCTCAACTGAGCATGTTCTTGTGTATTTCTGCTTTATTTCCCTCTTGGTCCTTGTCATGTGGCCTCCTGGTTCTGTTGGCTGATTTAGCTTTATCTCATGGTCCCCTCCAGCTCCTCCTGGTCAGGGACTTTGTGTTTTGTTTTTTTCTTTTTTTGAGACAGAGTGTCATTTTGTCACCCTTGGCAGAGTACTGTGGCATCATAGCTCACAGCAACCTCAAACTCTTCGGCTCAAACGATTCTCTTGCCTCAGCCTCCCAAGTAGTTGGGACTACAGGCGTACGGCCACAATGCCCAGATATTTTTGTTTGTTTGTTTGTTTTAGAGATGGGGGTCTTGCTTTTGCTGAGGCTAGTCTCGAATCCTTGAGCTCAAGCATTCCACCCGCCTCAGCCTCCCAGAGTGCTAGGAGTACAGGCATGAGTCACTGCGCCCAGCCCGACTTTGTGTTTTTTTACATGCTGTCTCTGTGGACCTAGAACAGAGCTGGCCCACAGTAAGGCTCAGAGATGGTTGCTGAATCAATAAGTATCCTCTCTGTGTACCACCTCAGAAGAGGTGTTACGGCATATGTGGGCGAGTGTACAGAAAAGCAATGCTGTGGGTGCCCCGTGTGGAGGGTGAGGTGCCAGGCAGCCCTTGCCCAGCCTGAGGTAGTGTTCTTTTTCTCCTGCCCCAGGCATTCTCATCACCACCATCGCTTCTAAGGGGGAGCTGCAGATGTGGCCTGAGCTGCTGCCTCAGCTGTGTAACCTGCTCAACTCAGAGGATTACAACACTTGTGAGGTAGGCAACAAGTTGTGGATGGCCCCAATAGGTGCTACAGCCACCCCAGGCCAGCCCCCACAGCCACACCCATCTCTTTGACTGTCTATTCAGGGAGCCTTTGGAGCCCTGCAGAAGATCTGCGAAGACTCATCAGAACTTCTGGACAGTGATGCCCTCAACAGACCTCTCAACATCATGATCCCCAAGTTCCTGCAGTTCTTTAAACATTGCAGCCCCAAGATCCGGTGTGTGCGGCTCTCCAGAGGTCTCCAGCAGTCCTGGGGTGGGTGACTGGTGCACAGGTAGGGTAGAGTGACCCGTGTGCCTATTCCCTGCCAGCTCCCATGCCATTGCCTGTGTGAACCAGTTCATCATGGACCGGGCCCAGGCACTGATGGACAACATTGACACCTTCATCGAGGTGGGCTGCTAGGTGGTTGGTGGGCAGGGTATAAGGACCCAGGGACTGTCACATCTGAGCCTGATTTTTCTTGTAGCACCTGTTTGCCCTGGCCGTAGATGACGACCCTGAAGTGCGGAAGAATGTGTGTCGTGCCCTGGTAATGCTTCTGGAAGTGCGGATTGACAGACTCATTCCTCATATGCACAGCATTATCCAGGTGTGCACAACCAAGGCCAGCCCTGGCTCACAGGCGGACAGCCTATTGTGGGGGTCAGGGAGCCTACCTTAGGTAGGCCAGTCCTAAGCTTCTTCCTCTCCCTCCTGCTATAGTACATGCTGCAGAGGACCCAGGACCATGATGAAAATGTGGCCCTCGAGGCCTGTGAGTTCTGGCTGACGCTGGCCGAGCAGCCCATTTGCAAGGAAGTCCTGGCCTCCCATCTGGTCCAGTGAGTACCACTTTTGCCTCTGTCTTACCCCAGCTTCTACTCCCAGCTGTGCCTCTACCTTCCGATCTGGTCACTTCTTGTGCTTGCCTCAGTCTCCGTCCTCCTTGTCAGTTCATTTTCAATCCTATGTACATTAAATTGTATATAAGAGTGTAGCAAGGTGTGTGGTTCACATCTATAATCCCAGCACTTTGGGAGGCTGAGGTGAGTCACTTGAGACTAGGAGTTCCAGATGAACCTGGACAATACAAGAAGACTTTATATCTCTACAAAAAATTTTAAAAATAAGCTGGGCGAGGTGGTGCCTACAACAGTTACCAGGAAGGCTGAGATGGAGGATCTTGAGCCCAGGAGTTTGAGGCTGTACTGAACTATTAGTCTACTGCACTCCAGCCTGGGCAACAAGAATAATACCCTATCTCTAAGAAAAAAAAATGTAGGCTCGGTGCCTATAGCTTAACCGCCTAAGGTGCCAGCCGCGTACACCTAAGGTGGCGGGTTCGAATCCCCAGCCCGGACCCACCAAACAACAATGATGGCTGCAACCAAAAAATAGCCGGGCGTTGTGGCGGGCACCTGTGGTCCCAGCTACTTGGGAGGCGGAGGCAGGAGACTCGCTTGAGCCCAGGAGTTGGAGGTTGCTGTGAGCTGTAATGCCATGGCACTCTACCCAGGGGGACAGCTTGAGGCTCTGTCTCAAAAAAAAAAAAAAAGGAAAAAAAAATGTAGCTTTTATGGCTTAAAAATTAGATAATTGACAGGCATAAATGAAAAGTCAACAAAAGCTCTGGCATGGTTGGATTCAGGTACTCAAAGGAAATTAAAGGTATCTTTGTGGCCTCACATTGGCTTTGTCTTCATGTACGACCTTTGTAGTAGTGCCGTGGGCTTGCACCCTTCCAACTTAGGCACCTCAGAGTAAAGAAATTCCCTCTTGGTGTTGCCTGTGGCTCAGTGAGTAGGGCACTGGCCCCATATACTGAGGGTGGCGGGTTCAAACCAAACTGCTAATTGCAACCAAGAAATAGCCAGGAGTTGTGGCAGTCACCTGTAGTCTCAGCTACTCGGGAGGCTGAGGCAGGAGAATCACTTAAGCCCAGAGTTGGAGGTTGCTGTGAGCTGTGTGTCGCCACGGCACTCTATCAAGGGTGATAAAGTGAGACTCTGTCTCTACAAAAAAAAATAAAAGACATTCCCGCTTGACTTGAATCCCCAATAAAAGTTCTAGAGTTGACTCTCCTTGACCAACTAGGGTCATCACCTATCACTGAATCTTTTTTTCAAGACAGAGTCTCACTATGGTGCCCTGGGTGAGAGTGCCATGGTGTCACAGGTCACAGCAACCTCAAACTCTTGGGCTTAAGCGATTCTCTTGCTTCAGCCTCCCAAGTAGCCAGGACTACAGGCACCTGCCACGACGCCTGGCTATGATTTGGTTGCCGTTGTCGTTGTTTAGCAGGCCCAGGTCGGGCATAAACCTGCCAGCCTTGGTAATTGTGGCTGGTGCCCTACTCACTGAGCTACGGGTGCCAAGCCCCTGAATCATTTTTGATCATGTCTTATGGTTTGAAGCTGAGCAGACAGGTTCTGGGAATGATGAGACCATTGCCATAGGTCAGGGTTTTCAGTGTATTCAAAAATTTGGAAGTCACTAGAGACCAGGTCTGGGGTAAGAGCCTTTCTTTGGAACCAGACATGGTGTCAAGTGTGTTCTAATTTTGGTAGTTGAGATGAAGTTGGAATAGTCCCCAATAGGGAAATGAATGAATGGCAACAAGCAATGTCAGCATGTTGGGCACTGCCTGCCCCATGGCTCATCAGTGGTTCTACCCACACCTCTGCTTCCCTTTTCTCTGTGCTATATTCCCCTTTCCCCGCTCCCTGCTCTTATTGCTGGGGGCCCCCTTCATCCTAACAAACAGCCTCTTTCTGGACAGGTTGATTCCCATTCTGGTAAATGGGATGAAGTACTCGGAAATTGACATCATTCTGCTCAAGGTCAGGCATGGGTGGGCATGGGCAAGGGTGTTGGGGCTGCTGTCCCAATAGTACTTAGCAATCTGCTTGGCCTTGCCCCCAGGGGGATGTGGAAGAAGATGAGGCAGTTCCTGACAGCGAGCAGGACATTAAGCCACGCTTCCACAAGTCACGCACAGTAACACTGCCCCATGAGGCGGAGCGGCCGGATGGCTCTGAGGATGCAGAGGATGATGATGATGACGATGCTCTGTCTGACTGGAATCTGAGTGTGTGGCCAACCTGTGGGTGGGGTGGAGTGGAGTGGAGGTGTGGGGGTGGCAAGCCCTGGTCTCCCTGCTGGTAGGTGATCAGACTGATGCAGAACAGATAATGAAGATTCTGATTATGATCTCTGATCCCAGGGGGTGCAGTGAAGGAAGGTCCACTGCCTGTCTGACTGGGCTTCCCTGAGCCTACCCCTCAATGTTCCCCCACCCAGGGAAGTGCTCAGCAGCTGCACTGGATGTCCTTGCCAATGTCTTCCGGGAGGAACTGCTGCCCCACCTCCTTCCGTTACTCAAGGGCCTCCTCTTCCACCCTGAGTGGGTCGTCAAGGAGTCAGGCATCCTGGTGCTGGGTGCCATTGCTGAGGGTGAGTGCCCACCTGGGCTGTCTGCGCCTGACCGCTAACTGTGTGCTGGCATGCCACTATGGATGCCCCACTGATGATGCCATGCTTGAGTTCTCCCTGGTGGCCTTCTCACCCCCCTGCAAACAGCTCAGAGATCTCTTGCCTCCCCTTGGCCCATGGGCCTGGAAGGAGCTGCTAAAGCCCCAAAATTCAAGCCCTCTCCTTCATTCTCAGGGGCAGAGCAGTACATCAATGTTGTAAGTATAGGCTCGGCGCCTGTGGCTCAAGTGGCTAAGGCGCCAGACACATACACCTAAGGTGGCGGGTTCGAATCCAGCCCAGCCCTCCAAAACAACAATGACAGCTGCAACCAAAAAATAGCCAGGCGTTGTGGCAGGCTCCTGTGGTCCCAGCTACTTCAGAGGCTAAGGCAGGAGACTTGCTTGAGCCCAGGAGTTGGAGGTTGCTATGAGCTGTGATGCCACGGTACTCTACCCAGGGGGACAGCTTGAGGCTCTGTCTCCAAAAAAAAAAAAAAAAAATTGTTGTAAGTATAATTACAACAGCAACAATAATAACGTACTTCCCTATGCTTGCCCTAGACTTAAGTAGACAAACTGTTCTATCTTCATCACCACGTGATGAAGAGCTTGTCAGTTTGTTATAGGCATCATGAGAGGCAGCTGCATCTAGACCTGCCCTAAAAATTTTAGGCAAAGCAGCAGGTTCCACTCTTTTAAATTTATCTGAGGAAAGGTATCCACATAAAATAGATGATTAGCATACCCTATAACTAATAGGGTATGTAATATATTTTACTTAGAATTTGTACATGTATTAACAGGCTATGTTAGGTATATTGCATATTGATGGGAAAATATCAAAGGAAGTTGACCTCATGCTGGTAAAAGTAGATCTTATATCTTGCCTTATTGGGGGCATACTATTATTATTATTTTTGAGACAGAGCCTCAAGCTGTCACCCTGGGTAGAGTGCCATGGCATCACAGCTCACAGCAACCTCCAACTCTTGGGCTCAAGCAAATATCCTTCCTCCACCTTCCAAGTAGCTAGGACTACAGGCACCCACCACAATGCCCAGCTATTTTTTGGTTGCAGCCATCATTGTTGTTTGGCAGGCCCGGGCTGGATTCGAACCCGCCAGTTTAGGTGTATGTGGCTGACACCTTAGCTGTTGAGCCACAGGTGCCGAGCCTGGGGGCATACTATCATATTATCAGAGTGTTTATGGTTTAAGAAGGCTGAGTGTGGTGGTTCACACCTATAATACCAGCACTTTGAGAGGCTGAGGTGGGAATGTGCCCAGGAATTAAAGACCAGCCTGGGCAACATCTTGAGATTTCATCTGTACAAAAACAAATGTTTTTTAATTAGCCCAGTATTGGTGACTTGTGCCGGTAGTCCCAGCTACTTGGGAGGCTGAGGCAGGAGAATCACTTAAGTTCAAGAGTTCGAGATTATTGTGAGTTATGATTGTGCTACTGAACTCCAGCCTGGGCAACAGAACAAGAATCTCTAAAAGGAGAAAAATAAAAAATTTTAAAAAATGTTAAAAGTTGATAAAAAGAAAAATCTTACGCATTTAAGAAGGATATTTTTTTTTTTTTTTTTTGAGACGGAGCCTCAAGCTGTCCCCCTGGGTAGAGTGCCATGGCATCACACTCACAGCAACCTCCAACTCCTGGGCTCAAGCGAGTCTCCTGCCTCAGCCTCCCAAGTAGCTGGGACTACAGGCGCCCACCACAACGCCCGGCCATTTTTTGGTTGCAGCCATCATTGTTGTTTGGCGGGCCTGGGCTGGGGATTTGAACCTGCCACCTTAGGTGTATGTGGCTGGCGCCTTAGCCAGCTTGAGCCACAGGCGCCGAGCCTTTAAGAAGGATTTTAAATGCAGAGTACTTTCTTTTTTTTTGAGACAGAATCTCACTTTGTCACCCTCAGTAGAGCGCTGTGGCGTCACAGCTCACAGCAACCTCCAGCTCTTGGGCTTAGGTGATTCTCTTGCCTCAGCCATCCGAGTAGCTGGGACTACAGGCACCCGCCGCAACGCCTGGTTGTTTAAATGCAGAGTACTTCTCTCCCTCTGGGTCACTGTTGCCCCATGAAACCCTACTCACTATATACCATGTTTCCCCGAAAATAAGACACTGTCTTTTATTTATTTTTTCTCAAGAAGACACACTACGGCTTATTTTCAGGGGATGTCTTATTTTTATTAAGGATAATACAACAATCTACATTTATTCAAATACAGTTAAGTCATCTTCTGGAACCTGACAGGGGTAGCCGACCTTGTTGGTGGGGCTGGTGCTAGTGATGCATGAACTCCTTTCTCCTAGCCATTTTCACATGCGCAATAGGATGCCTGTGACCCCAGTTACCACATGCACACCTGCGCAAGTGCGAATGGCTCGGAGAAAGGAGCTGTGGCAGATAAAAGGTATTCCAGTCTTTTTTACCTCTCCGTGCCTAAATGCATGGCGTGGCTATGCAGCCTATCTGCACACCCATCACTAGGTCTTATTATCAGGGTAGGGCTTATATTTAACAAAATGCATAAAAATCCTGCTAGAGCTTATTTTTTGGGTAGGTCTTATTTTCGGGGAAACACAGTACATTGTGGTATATTTGTTATTAGCCAGTGATCAGATAATGTAGCACATCACCTGTGATGAGCTACCTCTGTTCTGTTTCCTCCTCTGCCTCTGGCTTTTCCTGGCTCTGTGAACTGGCTGTAATTTTACTTCTGAGCCTCAATTTCCCCATTTGTTAGGTGGGGCTGATCCTTTCTCTCCTTAGGGTGGGTGTGTCTGGGCCCAGCTGAACTGTCCCTCTTATTTCTGGTTGATGCAGGCTGTATGCAGGGCATGGTGCCCTATCTGCCTGAGCTGATCCCACACCTCATCCAGTGCCTGTCAGACAAGAAGGCTCTGGTCCGCTCCATTGCTTGCTGGACCTTGAGCCGCTATGCCCACTGGGTGGTCAGCCAACCACCCGACATGCACCTCAAGCCTCTGATGACGGAGCTTCTCAAACGCATCCTAGATGGCAACAAGAGGGTGCAGGAGGCAGCGTGCAGGTGATCCTTGACCCCTAACCTCACAATCCAACCCATCTCCCTGCCCCATTCTGGGAAGTGATGACACCTGTGACTGCTGATGGGCACTGATTTCTTGAGTATTCGTACTGGCTGATCCTGAGTGCACCCTTCTCCACTGCTCGGGGCCCAATGCCACCTGATAGTGTCCACTTAGAACCCTGTCCTGCCCTTCCTCCTGCCAGTGCCTTTGCCACCCTGGAGGAGGAGGCCTGCACGGAGCTGGTGCCCTACCTCAGTTACATCCTGGACACTCTTGTCTTTGCCTTTGGCAAGTACCAGCATAAGAACCTGCTCATCCTTTATGACGCCATCGGCACTCTAGCTGACTCTGTGGGCCACCACCTTAACCAGCCGGTGAGACCCCAGAGTGGCTCTAGCCTTCCTATCCGCATGTTCTTTGCACATGGTGACCTGGTGGCGACCCCGTGTCGCATGTCAGGGATGTGGCCATGACCTCAAGAGGCAGACAGACAGACTCGGCCCCTGCCCTCGCCCTGCTCCCAGTCTAGTGGGGGAGAAAGTTATGAGACAGTGTGGTGAGTGCTGTGTTTTTGGGAGCTCAGGGGCCTAGGGGCACCAAGATGTGGTGATCCAGGCTCCCTGGCAGGTGGGGTGGGGTGGGCAGCGCTCAGTGGAGAAGGGCCTGGAGGTCTGGTCCACAGCGGGCCTTGCAGAGTCTCATGAGCTACCATGAGGAGATGGTCTCAGTAATGATGCAACAGGAGCCTCTGAGTCACAGGCCTCCACCCCAACCTAGGGAGCCCCAACTTCCCACTTCCCTCTAGGAGTACATCCAGAAGCTGATGCCGCCACTGATTCAGAAGTGGAATGAGCTCAAGGATGAGGACAAGGACCTCTTCCCTCTGCTGGAGGTGAGTAAGCTCTAGGCCCCACCTGGACTCCTACATACACTGCCTCACCTGAGTTCCCCTGTCTTGCTCTCCTCCCTGCCAGTGCCTATCATCAGTGGCCACTGCCCTACAAAGTGGCTTCCTGCCGTACTGTGAGCCTGTTTATCAACGCTGTGTCACCCTGGTGCAGAAGACACTGGCCCAGGCCATGGTGAGTACCCTCCACCCCCTGAGGCCTACCCACCTGTCCTTCCCCTACTTCCCATGCCTAGGTTGCTCCCTTCACCTGCTTCCCTGCCCCCATCTATGCCCAGATGTACACCCAGCACCCTGAGCAGTACGAGGCCCCTGACAAGGACTTCATGATCGTGGCACTGGACCTGCTCAGTGGCCTGGCTGAGGGCTTGGGTGGCCATGTGGAACAACTTGTGGCCCGTAGCAACATCATGACACTTCTCTTCCAGTGCATGCAGGTGAGTGGGTACCCTGGGCAGGCTGTGCCCAGGAAAATTGGACTTCACCTATATAGTGACAATATCTAGCAGTCTCTTTGGGCTGCTCTGGGGGGACTCAGGGCCCTGGTTGTGCCCCAAGGATATCAGGCAAAAGGAACCCTTTAAAAAAAAGCTTGTAGGCCAGGTGTGGTGGCTCGTGCCTATAATCCTAGCACTTTAGGAGGCCGAAGCCAGTGGATTGCCTGAGTTCAAAAGTTTGAGAACAGACTGAGGAAGAGTGAGACTCCATCTCTGCTACAAATGGAAAAACTAGCCAGGCTCCTATAGTCCCAGCTACTTGGGAGACTGAGGCAAGAGGATGGCTTGAGCCTAGAGACTAAGCTTGCTGTGAGCTATGATGGTGCCTTGGCATTCTACCTAGGGTAACAGAGTGAGACTCTGTCTCAAAAAAAAAAAAAAAATTGATAAAATGATTTCTTTTTTCTTTTTCTTTTTTTTTTGAGACAGTCTCAAGCTGTTGCCCTGGCTAGAGTGCTATAGTGTCACAGCTCACAGCAACCTCCAACTCTTGGGCTTAAGCGATTCTCTTGCCTCAGCCTCCCAAGTAGCTGGGACTATAGGCGCCTGACAC
>NW_003852522.1:1873432-1886239 GCF_000181295.1 Otolemur garnettii
TAAATTCCAGCAGTCACGTTTTCTTCCTCTCTCTGTTTTTTTCTTTCTTTCTTTCTTTTTTCACAAATAGCCTGTTCTTGTTAACGCACACCATATTCTTTCAAACCTCTGATGATACTAGGTACAACTGGAAAAGTTTTATGTGCTGAACATTATTTTTTCACAGCTCACAGCAACCTCCAACTCTTGGGCTTAAGCGATTCTCTTGCCTCAGCCTCCCAAGTAGCTGGGACTATAGGCGCCTGACACAACGCCCGGCTGTTTTTTTTGTTGTTGCAGTTGTTGTTTTAGTTTGCCCAGGCCAGTTCAAACCTGCCAGCCTAGGTGTATGTGGCTGGCACCCTATCTACTGAGCTATGGGTGCTGCCCGATAAAATGATTCTAATAAAGTAAACAAACTAGAATATCCAAGACACTTGTGGAAAAAGGAACAAACCTGGAGGACTCATGTTAGCTTATTTCAAGACTTAACTATCTGATAATCAAGACTGTTACAGAAGAAACTTTAGGTGGGGCACGGTGGCTCACACCAGTAATCCTAGCACTCTGGGAAGCCAAGGTGGATGGATCCCCTGAGCTTAGGAGTTAAAGACCAGCCCAGGCTAGAGTGAGACCCCTTCTCTCAAATGGCTGAGCATTGCGGCAGACAACTGTAGTTCTAGTTACTTGGGAGCCTGAGGCAAAAGACTTGCTTGAGCCCAGCAGTTTGAGGTTACATTATTCCCTAAACAACATGTGTAATAGTTTTTTATCTAGCATTTACATCATATTAGATATTGTAAATAATTAATTTGATCACACACTGGAGGCAATTTGTTGGTTATATGCACATACTATGCCACTTTTATCTCAGGGATTTAAGCATCTTAGATTTTGTTATCTGCCAGGTCCTGGAAACCAATCCCTGTAGATCAGCAGTTCTCAACCTGTGGGTCATAACCCCTTTTTAACAATGAAAATACATTGCAGCATTAGGAAGGTTGAGAACCACTGCTATAGATAATGAGGAATCCCTGTATGTCAGGTGGTTTGCAGTGATGCTTGCTGTCCTCTGTAGTAGTGCCCTAAGCAAAGCACTCTTTGGGTTATGTGCTCTCCCGAGTTCACAGATGTGATCTGGAGACTAGAGCGGTTAAGGAACAGCTGGGAAGTGACAGGAACTATGTCCCATCGCCTTCCCTGAGTGGAAGAGGAGGGGAACCCTGTCATACTGACCCTTCTTTGACCCCCCCAGGACTCAATGCCTGAGGTCCGGCAGAGTTCTTTCGCCCTACTGGGAGACCTCACCAAAGCCTGCTTCATCCACGTCAAGCCCTGTATTGGTATGACATTCCTCTTGTCCCTAACCTATGACTCCAGCTTCAAGTGATGGACAGATGCCTAGGGAGCACTATGACCGATTGGGATGTATTCGTACTGTCTGATGGGCCCTGATCAGCTGGATCCTAGGGCTCACCCTGGCTGGCCTCCCCCTCAGCACCCCTCTTTCTTCTCACCAGCTGAATTCATGCCCATCCTGGGCACCAACCTGAATCCTGAGTTCATTTCTGTCTGCAACAATGCCACCTGGGCCATCGGGGAGATCTGTATGCAAATGGGTGAGCAAGAACACTCAGTCCCCATTGGCCTTTCCCAGCCTGGAGATAGGAGCCTATCTCTGACAGCTCCTGTCAAGGGAAGCCTCCCACTGGCAAGGAGCAGAAGGTTGTGTCTGGGCATTTTGCTCAGGGGAGCCAGATGCCTACAAGGCCATTTGTGGTTGGCTTCTCCAAAGAGGGCCAGGAGGGCTATTCCACTTGGATCATTTAATCTACTTGGCTGGAGTACCTATTGGGATTGGTTGGGTGGCTTTGGCTTCTTTCCCTCCAAAGGAAGGTCAGGCAGTGTGGTCTCATTATAGTGTCTGGTAAGGGCTCTGATGTTTGGAGGGCGTATGTGTGTCTCTGGTTACCCATGGATCCTGGGCTGGGGATAAGCTGGGGAAGATTCTTTATTCCCTCACTGTTCATGGTTGGCCAGTCTCTGGATGGCCCTAGGGTTAGTGAGTTAGGGGGCTGTACCCCTGGCAGTCCCACTGTGGGTGCAGTGGGCTGTTCAGGCTGATTGGGTGCTCCCCCAGGCGCAGAGATGCAGCCCTATGTGCAGATGGTCCTGAACAACCTAGTGGAAATCATTAACCGACCCAACACACCCAAGACGCTGCTGGAAAACACAGGTGGGCACCAGACCTGGGCTGTTTGCCTGCCCTTATCTCGGAGGTGGAGTTCTGGGCTAGGAGGGCAGCTGGAAGTAGCCCCTCCAGGGGATTCTGGAAAGAGCCCCAAGAAAAATGTTTGCCCTTTGGGATCCCAGAGGAGATACCAGATGGGATAGGGCGGAGACTCTGACTGGGCCAAACTCTGGGGCTCCAGCTGGCCAGAGGAGTCATTCCCTTGGGGCCCATGGGGCGGGGCTTGGTGCCTCTTGCCAGAGGCTCCACCACGTACCGTCCTGGGGCCGCTCAGGGTTGCAGGTCGCCTGACGAGTCCCTCTGCCATTCCAGCCATCACCATCGGCCGCCTGGGCTACGTGTGCCCACAGGAGGTGGCACCCATGCTGCAGCAGTTCATCCGGCCTTGGTGTGTGCCCACCTGTGATGCGAGTGGGTGGGAGAGCCTGGCCTCTTCTCTCAATTCTGCCCTCCCAGTCCCACTCCCACCTCCATAGATGCATGTCCCAAACCTGTTCACTGATCTCCTATGCACTCCATGCCCCCAGAGATATGAATCCTGCCCAGACCTCATCTCCCACTGATTGATGCTTCCCTTCCCTCTTAGGTGCACGTCCCTCAGAAACATCAGGGACAACGAGGAAAAGGACTCTGCCTTCCGGGGCATCTGCATGATGATTGGTGTTAACCCAGGGGGTGTCGTGCAGGTTAGGGCAGCTGGGCTCTGAGGGAAGGCACAAGGACTGGGCTTGGGTGACCCCTCACATGGGATTCATCATGTTTCAGGACTTTATTTTCTTCTGCGATGCTGTAGCCTCATGGGTGAGCCCAAAGGATGACCTTCGGGACATGTTTTATAAGGTGGGACTCCTGCTGGGCCCCAGTCTACTTCCAGGAGTGGGTAGGGAGGAGACCCTCTGATGGAGGGCAGTATGGTAGAGCAGAGGACAGGCAAGAGCGGGAATGGGTGCATTCCTCTTGCTCTGCCCTCATCTGCACCTCATCCCCTGCCTCCCCACAGATTCTCCATGGCTTCAAAGACCAAGTTGGGGAGGACAACTGGCAGCAGTTCTCAGAGCAGTTCCCCCCACTACTCAAGGAGAGGCTGGCGGCCTTCTATGGGGTCTAGGCGAACAGGGAGACTGCCAGGTGAGGGGTAGGTCCCTGGCTCCAGGGCAGCATGCTTTAGGGGCTGAAGGGGCCCAAGCCCTGACATTCTTTATCCCCTCCATCCCTGCAGGTTTCTGTCTGTGTCATTGTAGGAGGGATTGCTGGGAGCGCACTGCGTCCAGAAGTCGCTGTGACCTGGTCGAGGGGGGTTAGGGAGGAGTGAGTGGGACCCAAATCCAGATGCCTTCCCGGTCAGTCTGTCTGTCCGTCCACCTGCCCCGCTGGGCTTGCCGGGAAGACAGGCAGGCAGGTGGGTGGGGCCTCCACGCTCATCCTACAAACAGGGAGGGGGGTGGGACTTCTTGGTGGGCAAGGGCCCCTGGGCGCTCATCCGGGTCCTCTCCAGCAGCCCCCTGGGCCAGCTGCATGGGAGAGAGGAATCAACACCGCCGGCTGAGTCCGGTTGGAGGCAAGGGGCAAGCAGGCGGGTGGGGGTCCTTGTAGGGATGTGCACATTCACACAGACACACTGGCCACACGCATGTGCGGGTGCTGTAGCCAGCAAGGATGGGCCAGCCACCCCACCATTTCCCTGACTGCATGGAGACAGTAGAGTTAGTGAACCCCTGAGTTAACCCTAAGGCCTTCTGTGTAACCTGCATCTAGAGTTTAAGAAGCTTCTGCTGTTTTGCTGGAATTGGTGGTGGGTGGGTGGGGGGCCTCAGCCAGGATCCTGGGGCTGGGAGAGGAGGACAGCTGTCTCAAGGTTGTCCTGTTAGCACGCACACGCTTGGGACCTGCTCTGTACACTTCCTGCCAACTTTGTGGCAGCCTCAGCCAGTGTGTCCCCATCTTGTCCTAGTGTAGCCAGCAGGGTGGGGACCGCTAGGGCAGCTAGGGCAGGCCAGAGGTTGCCCTCTCTCCCTCAAATATGCTCCAGCAGCTTTTGAAGATGCTGGACTGGGACCTTTTTCTTGAAGAGAGCTGGAGGCAGCCAGGACTGCTGGCTCCTATACACTGCATCTCTCCATTAGCTGTGCTTCTGAGAGCTTCTTTCTTGTATTTTAGGCCTGAGTTTTAACTCTACATCCAGGGTGAGGGCATTTAATTGGTAGTGACACAGGACAAAGACTTAGACTTTTTCAGCAAGTAGGAAACCCAAGGGCTTGGAGGAGGAAAAGGTGGTACACCCCATCTTGACTCCATTACCCTGGGGCTTCATGCCCATCATGGCACCCAGTGGGCCCAGAGACCACACCAGACTGGGGCAACAATTCTATAGAACCTTCTGGGCTTGGTTGGGGATATGGTAAGAGGGGTTCTTCTAGGGAGGGAGGGGACCAGGAAACTGAGTCTTGTAGTCCCCTTAATATTCATTATTTTCCATTCCTTCCCTGCTTCCTACTTTGGTGGGGCTCCTTGTGTTTGGGGTTTGACTGGAGTCCAGCATCCCCGGGGCCTAATCCATCCATTATCCCTCCTGGGCCCTGGATCCTACCCTGTCCTAGCCCTGTCTTATCATGGTCAGGGTCAGGCCCTGCCTTTATTCCGAGGGGTACTTAGTACACATTCCATAACTTAGCTGTTTTTTTTCCCACCCCACCCCGTGAAACTCGAGCAGGTCTCTGGAAGCTATTTGTAAAAAAAAAAAAGAAAAAAAAAAGTTTTTTTAATGCCTTTTAATTTTCTAGTAATTCCAGTTCTTAGGAGCATCCTCTACTGGGTCTTGGGTGTGTAGATGGCTTGGCTGATGGCATTGGAAACCCCCTCTCCACCTGAGATGGGGGGCTTCAAACACCTTCAGGGAAGGGGAGCCTGGTTCTTGTGTGTGTGTGTGTGTGTTTTTTTTTTTTTTTAAAGAAAGCTATTTAATTTTTTCTAATTTATTTTTGGTTGGTTTTTGCACAACGAAGTTTCAGGTTCTCAACCTTCTCCCCTGCCCAGGCTGTGGACCCAGACTGGCCTTGATCCGCAGTCCTCTCCATGTTTCCTGAGTCCCTCCTTTCCTCCTCACCCTCTTCCTGCTGCGGGCTCCCAGGTCTGTCCATTTGTTACTGTGCTGTGCTAGGGATTGGTGCCGAGGTGGCGTGAGATTCCACTTGTGTAGAACTTTGTTGAGTAAAGATCAGTTTCTTGTGAACCCCTTGGTTTCTGGTTTCCTGTTTCCTTCCTTTGGTAGTGGTAAAGGAGATGTGGAGAGCCACCTTGGGCTCTTTGGTTAAAGTTGGAACCCCAAGCTTCTTGGTTGTCTTCCCTGTAAAATCAGAAGGTGAATATGAAAGATAAAATTGTATAACATAAACACAACATGCAATGTATTCTCTTTAACATAGTAAGCTCGGCTCAGTGCCTGTGGCTCAAGTGGCTAAGGCGCCAGCCACATACACCTAAGGTGGTGGGTTTGAATCCAGCCCCTGGGCCTGCCAAACAACAATGACAGCTGCAACCAAAAAAAATAGCCAGGCGTTGTGGCAGACGCCTGTGGTCCCAGCTACTTGGGAGGCTGAGGCAGGAGACTCGCTTGAGCCCAGGAGTTGGAGGTTGCTGTGAGCTGTGATGCCACAGCACTCTACCAGGGGGACAGCTTAAGGCTCTGTCTCAAAAAAAAAAAAAAAAAAACATAGTAAGCTCAGTAAAGGAGAGACTTTGGAGCTGGGTGTAGTGGCTCACACCTGTAATCTCAGCACTGTGGGAGGCCGAGGCGGGCAGATCGCCTAAGCTCAGGAGTTCAGGACCACCCTAAGCTAGAGTGAGACCCCATCTCTAAAAATAGCCAGGCATTGTGGCAAACGCTTGTAGTCCCACCTACTTGGGAAGCTGAGGCAAGAGAATTGCTTGAGCTCAAGAGTTGGAGGTTGCTGAGAGCTGTGATGCCATAGTGCTCTATTGGGGGCTACAAAGTGAGACTCTGTCTCAAAAAAACCCAAAGATACCACTTTGCCATACATTCACTGTGAGACAAGGGGTGAGGCCTCAGGCCTTGCAGCATTCTTTATCTTCAGCTGACTTCATAACTCCGCATTAGTGGGCAGGTTAGAAAGTTGTGTAGAAGGCTCAGCCCAGCACCGAGCCTGAGGGAGACATGTATGAGGTACAGTAACTGATGCAAATGAGAAAAAGCTCCAGTTCTGAGGGAACACAGAGTCTTCAAAATAGAATCTGTTTTTCCCTTTTTCTCATAGCAGATAGGTAATGTGCAGACATTCTAACAAGGTTTGAAGGAGGCACCTCTCAGCCAGGAGCTTGAAAACCCAATCACACTTACAAATCACAAAAGGATCTGAGAATAAGATTTTGCAACATTGGTGTGGTCCAAGGATGACCTGCAACAACTTGGAAACTAAAAAATGCTGACACCTCCCCAATATTCATTCAACAAATAGTGCCTACATTGTAATGAGAAGAAGTAGGCCATATAGCAGAACAGTAGTAAATCCTATAGAGAAAGGCAAGGCAGGGTGGCGCCTGTGGCTCAAAGGAGTAGGGTGCTGGCCCCATATATTGGAGATAGTGGGTTCAAACCTAGCCCCGACCAAAAACTGAAAAAAAAAAAAAAAAAAGGCAAGGCAGAGAGGATGTTGGGGAAAATAGTTGAAATTTTATGTAAGGTACGCAGGAAAGGCTTCTCTGAGAGTGATGTTTGAACAAAGCCATATGGAGAAAAGTGTTAAGCAGCGAAATTGCAAGTACTGTCAGATGTCATTTATATGGATGGCTTAACTGGCTCAGAAGTGGTGGCTTTTCTTTCTTTCTTTCTTTCTTTTTTTGAGACACTTTTACCCTGTGGCCCTGAGTAGAGTGCTATAGTGTCATTGTAGCTCACAGCAACCTCAAACTCTTGGGCTCAAGTGATCCTTTTCCCTCAGCTTCCCATGTAGCTGGAACTATAGGTGCTAGCCACAACACCTGGCTAATTTTTCTATTTTTAGTAGAAGGGGTCTTGTTCTTGTTCAGAATGGTCTCCAACACCTGAGCTCCAACAATCAACTTGCCTGGGCCTCCCAGAGTGCTAGGATTATAGGTCTGAGCCACCACACTCTGTCAGAAGTGGCTTTTAAGTAAATAAGAGGTAGTCTATTTATCAGTATGGTTTTGGTTAATTCATAGTAACTGTTTTGCTGAGATCTTGCAGTATATGCTTCTGGCTACAGAAGACAGAAGTTTGAAACACTACTTTGCCTCTGATGGTGAACTCAGAAAAAAAGCCTTTGCTCTGTAACAGCTGCCTTCATCACAGACTCTTTTGTTTTGTATTTTGGGCAGTGTCTTGCTCTGTCACCCAGGCCAGAGTGCAGTGGCATCATAGCTCACTGCACCCTCAAGCTCCTGGCTTAAAGCGGTCTTCTCCCCTCAGTCTCCTGAGTCGCTAGGACTGTAGTTGTAGGACACTGCGCCCTAAATTTGTATGTTGCGTAGAGACAGGCTGGCCAGATGCATTTAAAAAACAAAACAAAACAGGCTCACTATGTCGCCCTCGGTAAAGTGCCGTGGCATAACAGCTCACAGCAACCTCAAACTCTTGGGCTTCAGCGATTCTCTTGCCTCAGCCTCCCAAGTAGCTGGGACTGCAGGTGCCCGACACAACGCCCCACTTTTTTTTTTGTAGTTGTCGTTGTTTGTTAGGCCCAGGCTGTGTTCAAACCTGTCAGCTCCGGTATATGTGGCTAGCGCCAAGCCGCCAGATGCATTTTAAAACTAAAGTCAGCTGGCTTTGTGTATCAGCACCACTAGAGATGCTTGCTATAAAAACCAGGAACTGGGCCCAGCACCTGTGGCTCAAGCAGCTAAGGCGCCAGCCACATACACCTGAGCTGGCGGGTTCGAATCCAGCCCAGGCAGCCAAACAATGATGGCTGCAAGCAAAAAGTAGCCGGGCGTCGTGGCGGGTGCCTGTAGTTCCAGGTACTTGGGAAGCTGAGGTAGGAGAATCGCTTGAGCCCAGGAGTTGGAGGTTGATGTGAGCTGTGGTGCCACTGCACTCTACCCGGGGTGACAACTTGAGGCTCTGTCTCAAAAAAAACCCCAGACCATCCTGAGCAAGAGTTAGATCCCGTCTCCAAAAACAGCCGGACTAGTGCCTGTAGTCCCAGCTACTTGGGAGGGAGCCTCAGCCTGCGCTTCGAGGTCAGGCTCTGGCTCCACATCCAAGTCATCTGAGGCAGAACGATCGCTTGAGCCCATGACTCTGAAGTTGTAGTGAGTTATGACACCACTGCATTCTAGCCATGGCAACAAAGACAGGCCCTATTAAAAAATAGCGCGAAAGCATTTCCCGGCGCGGAGGCTCGGTAGATTGCCTGAGGCGGACCCCAGCACCAGGCTCGCTTCCGTCGGCTTGGCTGCGTCATCCGGCAGCACCGGAAGTTTCCTCGCGCTGCCTAGGAGACCGGACGCGGGCCTACCAGCTGACAGGCCCGGGCCAGCCGTGTCCACCAGGTCGCCATGGAGCTGCCCCCAGGGCTGTACGATGATCCTCGTGCCTGGGACGATGACTCAGACGTGGAGCCTGAGCCTGACCTCGACGCGCAGGCTGAGGCCTACGTGGCCCGCGTCCTCAGTCCTCCAAAAACTGGGCTTGTGCCCCCGCGCTCCTCGCCACTGCCCACGCCCTCTGCGTCTCCGAACTCCCAGGAGCCCCGTGCTGCATCCAAGGTCTCAGCAGTGGGTGTGCCGGGTCTGCTGAGCCTTCCTCCGGAGCTGCTGCTCGAGATCTGCTTGTACTTGGACGCGCGCCTCGTGTTCCACGTCCTGCCGCGCGTGTGCCACGCGCTGCGCGAACTCGTACGTGACCGTGTCACCTGGAGGTTACGTGCGCAACGCCGCGTACGTGCGCCCTATCCAGTGGTGGAAGGTGGGCACAAACGGGGCCAGGGACGCCTACCCAGGTCAGGCCTGGGGCAGGGGAGGAAGTATCGGGGGTGCTCCAGGCACAGCCTCTGGAGCTGGTTTCGTGGCTGTCCTGGCTCTGGCGGAAGGCTGAGGTTGTTACGGGTGGTGCCAAACCCCTGAGGACCTTTAGGTAGACCAAGAGGTAGACACAGGAGTACTTAGGCTGTGAAAACCCACCCTGAGGGCTGGAGTCCTTGCACTCAGAATTCAAAGGATCTTCTGGCTTTGGGTCTGGTGGTAACCAAGCGCCCGACCCCTGGCTTGGATTTGAAGTTTCAGACTATGCAATATATGATTGGGACTAAGAATAAGCACAAGCATCTTCAGGTTCTGGGTTTAGTCTAGAAGCTGAGGCAGCAACTGGTGTCCCCAAAGTCCCTGACCTCTTAGGGCCTTGACTTAGCTGCAGGTGAGGCAGCAGCTTAGGGTCCAGAGCCTGCAATCCTTGAACCATGTTAGGGTTTCAGTGTTGGGATCCCTGACACTAGCAGCTACAGATCCTCAAACCCTGGGTCTACTGGCTTCTTAGGCAGGGCTTTGTGGTCACTCCTCCTGTTCTCAAGTTGGTTGGTCCCTGAGGGAGAGGATGATTTGGAGACCTTGAATTAGTACTGTCGATTCTGAGATATTGCTGATCCTGAAATTCTTGGATCTTCTGGTCCTTGAGCCAATATGAGTAACAACTTGGGTGATTGATTACACCAACCTGGAAGCTTTGATTCTGTAGAGAAGCAAGGGATCCTAGGTTGGTGACTCTCAAGGTGTTGCTGTCCAACACCCTGAGTCAGACTCTCCCAAACAGCTTGATTAACATAGATGCTTTGGTTTCTTCTATACCTGGAGTCTGGATTCTGCATTTTGACAAGGCTCCCTGGTTTACAGAGATTAGTTTGAGAAATACTTCCCTTGGTCTGGTTCAGATGGTTGAAGCAAAAAGGGTTAGTCATGAGACCCCAGCTCCCTTGAGGGGCTGAGGTTGCTGTCCCCCATGCTTGGGTTCCAAGATGTAGCTTGGAGAGGTGTTCCTGAAGTCCCTGATTTCTGGAAATTGGAGTGAGGAACAGTCAGTCCTCGACCTGCCTGAGAGATTGATGGGCAGGTTGACCCAAGGCCAGATTCTGGGCCTGCTTGAGGTTGGGTAAGAGATCCAGATGGAGTTCTGTCCAAGTTTGGTGTATAGTGGGATCACTGGAAGAAGCCAGAGTGGTGTGGGTAGCAGGGTCCCTGCCCACTGGGGACCCTTCTCATGGTGCCCTACAGAGGAGGACTTTGACTGGCCAGCAGCCTGCATTGAGCTGGAGCAGCACCTGGCTCGCTGGGCAGAGGATGGGCGCAGGGCCGAGTACTTCTGCCTGGCCGATGGGCACTTTGCTTCCATTGACTCAGTGCTACTGCTTCAGGTGAGGCAAGGTCTGGGGGGTGTGGGGGGTGGAAAAGGGAAGGCCAAGGTGGCCCTGACAACATGACTTCCTCCCCTTTTCAGGGTGGGACACTATGTCTGTCAGGCTCCCGAGATCGCAACGTCAACCTATGGGACCTGAGGCAGCTGGGGGCAGAGCCCAGCCAGGTTCTGGTCAAAACCTTGGGCACCCAACCAAACAGCACCCACAAGGTGAGGAGTCAGGCAGGGGTAGGAGATGTGAGGACTGGGTAGTGTGCTTTGCCTTAAAGGCTCTGGTTTTGGCTCCAGGCCTCATAGATTGGAATCTGTTCTGCTATTGTTGGTGTGACTTAGAGTGACCAAATATGTGACTTTGTGCCTCTGTTTCTACTTCTGCTCAATGGGCAGTTAGGATGAGAATGAATGAGATGAATTATGCATTAATGTGGATATGCTTTGACACATAGTGTTCAGTAGACATCAGGTATACCTCAGAGGCTGCCTTGTGGATCAGCCAGCTCTGAGCATGACTGTCATCTCTGGAGAGCTCCACCAATCATTAAGGTGGTCTAGGCTGAGAGTTCATGTTCCTCACACTCAGGGACAGGCTGCTGGGTTCAAACCCCCAACTCTGGGGCTGGGCACAGTGGCTCACATCTGTAATTCTAGCCCTCTGGAAGGCCAAGGCAGGTGGATTGCCTGAGCTTAGGAGTTCAAAGCCAGCCTGAGCAAGAGTGAGACCCCATCTCTACTAAAAATAGAAAAACTGAGGCAAGAGGATCTCCTGTGCCCAAGAGTTTGAGGTTGCTGTGAGCTATGATGCCATAGCACTCTACCCAGGGCAAAAAAGAAAGAAAAGAAAAGAAAAAAACACAAAAATCCAGACTCCCCACTCTGCTACTTCCTAGCTGTGAGACTCAAGCTTTCTGATGGGATACATGATGGTACTCTTGAGAGGGTTTGGCGAGGAATCGGGCAGCACTTTGTGTATTGGTTGGAAGACAAGGACTATTTTTCTTTCCATTTTGCAGATGAATAAACTGACAGAGGTGGTGAAGTTTGCCCAGTTCATGGAATGGAGGCCACACTTCACATTGTTATGTGATTAAGACAACCACCACTGGTGCTGAGTGTCTCAGCTGAAGAACTTGAGTTAGAAATGTTATGGCTAGGGCGTGCCTGTGCTGGGCTCTTGATGTCAGACTGAACCACAAACCCAAACTCTCATCTCACCTTGATTTGGACTTGCTGGTTCTTGGGTCACTTGTTCCCTTGTCTTTTTTGACCCTTGATTTTGTTATCTGTGAAATGGTAAAGATTATATGGAGCCAGAGTTGTATATCACAGTGTCTGTCATAGTGAACATTAGGGAGGAAAAGCTGTGTGGCTTCGGATGAATCTGTTGCCCTTTCTGAGCCACATCTGCAAAATCAGAAAGATCCTTGCCTCACTCCCATGCACCCTGGTGGGGAGCTATATGTGACTGCTGCCCCTGGTCTTGCAGGGCTGGGTGTGGTCGCTGGCGGCTCAGGACCACCGAGTGTGCTCTGGCTCCTGGGACAGCACGGTGAAGCTCTGGGACATGGCAGCTGATGGGCAGCAGTTTGGCGAGATAAAGTGTGAGGGGCTCAGGGGGCCTGTGGGGGTGGGACACTGCCTGGGCATAGCCCAAATTCTGTGATCTTTGTATCTCCAGGGCCAAGGCAGCTGTGTTATGCTTGTCCTACCGTCCTGACATCTTGGTGACTGGCACCTATGACAAGAAGGTGACCATCTACGACCCCAGAGGTGGGCCAGGGGCCCTGGGGCCTGGGTTGGGAGAGCAGTGATGCCTGGGGTCTCCAGAACTGTGCCTGGGAAGGAGGCACTCAGACCTTGCAACCTGGCTGGGGTGACAGTTCCATGACCAGATTCTAAACACTGAGTGGCCAGCATTGTGCTGTGGCAACAGAGATGACTGGGGCAGGGGGTTCAAAGGAAACCTCGGGTAGCCTCCAGGGTTTGGTTAGAATCCTAGCTCCCAGCTTGGCGCCTGTGGCTCAAGTGGCTAAGGCACCAGCCACATACACCTAAGGTGGCGGGTTCAAATCCAGCCCGGGCCCACCATACAACAATGATGGCTGCAACCAAAAAATAGCCAGACGTTGTGGCGGGCGCCTGTGGTCCCAGCTACTTGGGAGGCTGAGGCAGGAGACTCGCTTGAGCCCAGGAGTTGGAG
>NW_003852522.1:1886973-1890501 GCF_000181295.1 Otolemur garnettii
TTTTTTTTTTGTTGTTGCAATTTGGCTGGGGCTGGGTTCGAACCTTGGTATATGGGGCTGGCGCCCTACCCACTGAGCCATAGGCACCACCACTGTTTATTTCTTTGTTCTTATTGTGCGCCTTATTGAAGGGCCAGTTCTTTTAGTGTAGGCAGAGCCAGAGTGGGAGTAGGGACAGGCTGACCTGCAGGCAGAGTCCTGAGGGTCTCAGGATGGCCTGGATTTAGCTAGAATCACAAAAGAGAGATGGTCACCTGCAGGGTGGAAGACAGAGTAGACTGAGGGTTTTGCCAGGGAAGAGAGAGGCCAGGGATATTTGTGTGGACTGGGGAGGGCCTTTGAAGGGCCCTGATATGCCCCCTCTTCCCGGCCCATTGCCCACAAAGCTGGCCCGGCCCTGCTGAAGAGCCGGCGGCTGCACTCTAGCGCTGTGTTGGCACTGCTGGCAGATGACCGGCACATCATCTCGGGCAGTGAGGATCACACCCTGGTGGTGTTTGACCGCCGAACCAACAGCGTCCTACAGCGGCTGCAGGTGGGCTCCCTCAGGGACCCAGAGGGGCTGATGGGGGCTGCAACTGACCTGGTCTGGCCTGGCCTGGCCTCAGCTGCCCTGTCCTTCATCCTTCCCATAGCTGGACTCCTACCTGCTCTGCATGTCTTACCAGGAGCCCCAGCTCTGGGCTGGTGACAACAAAGGCCTGCTGCACGTCTTCGCCAACCGTGATGGTTGCTTCCAGCTAGTCCGGGTCTGCCAGGGTCCATTTTTCCCTCCCAGGCCTCCTTCCTGGCCCCTGAGACCCTGGTGGTGTGGGAGGCTAGCTTTGGGAGACCCTTACCTGAATGTCACTTCTCCTTTCTTTCTGCAGTCCTTCAATGTGGGCCACAGGTCTCATATCACAGGTATCAAACACTCACTGGGGGCCTTGTATACCACGTCCACCGATAAGACCATCCGGGTGAGGCTTCTGCCCAGCTTGTGTTCCAGGATAGTCCCTTCTCCCACCCTGTACCCCCACTGACCAGTGTCATGCCTCTTGATCTTTGCCCATTATCCCCACCAGGTACATGTACCCACAGACCCACCAAGGACTATCAGCACCCGAAACCACCATGATGTGCTGAATGGGGTAAGGCCTTGGCCCACAGGCCCTGCCCTACCTGCCTAGAGCACTGCCCTCCTGACTCCTTGACTCATGTTCCTGTGCCCTCCAGATCTGTGCTGAGGGCAACTTGGTGGTAGCTGCCTCTGGGGGCCTGTCACTAGAGGTCTGGAGACTGCAAGCCTGAGCAGGTGGACATGGACTTGTTGATGTGGATACTGCCAGCCAGCAGGCTGAGTCTCAGCCGCTGTTCATAGGGGACCTTCCCCTGTGTTGGTGCTGCCTTTGACCCCACTCTGCAGGCCCAGGGCACAGAGTCCAGGCCATGACCAGATGGTGGTGGGGGTGTCTGGGCTGGGCCCCATGCCTGTGGAGGTGAAGTTAGGATTCTGGCTCACCTAGGGAGCTGTTTCCCATCCTTGAGCCATAGTATTGCCACAATTTGGATGCCCCACACTCTGTTGAGAGTGAAGGAGAAATAAACCTGACTGATGTGTTGGTACATGGGCCTGGAGTGTGGTGAATGTGGCATGGCTTGGGGCTTGGGTGCTGCAGGTGGGTGTGAGTATGAGCAGGTGAGACAGTGTGACAGGGCTGGGGTGCACATTTCAGCCCTGATGTCCATATATGTTTGTGTCTTTGAGGAAAAAGAAAGTCCTGAGGACCATGGCACCTGTGTATGTGATATCACTCTATGTATGTGAGACATGTGGCTCTTGTGGGTGTGAACATTATAACTCGAATGCTGGACATGCGTCTATGCAGTGGGAGTGAGGGTGTGGGAGAGGGCCGGAGGGGCTCCAGGGTGTAAGCACTGAGCGGCTGTGACCTTGGAGGCCCTGCCCCCTTTAAGCCCTCAGAGACCCACCCCAGTCCCCATCTCAGCCCGGACAAGCCACACTCTGGGGAGCATTCACCTCATGTTTATTGAGATCTCCTGGTTTGGGGAGGTCACAGGGTGACAGTGTTGTGGGGTCATAGGATGGCACAAGGCTTCTTCTCCTTGAAGGGGTTGGTGGCAGCTGGGATGCCCACGAGGAAGGGGTCACTCTTGGCCTGCTCCATGCAGAACTGGAGCAGGTCGGCAGCTGCCTTGGACACCTGCAGACCAAGCCAGTCATCCATCTTGGCCCACGTGTGCCCACCTCATCTCCCTGCTGTCCATACCGCCCTGACTTTCACCTTCACTCGTTGGATGCCTGCCTCCATCCGCAGCTGCTCCACTGCCTGGCGGGCCTGCCCGATGTCATTGCCAACAGCCACCTTTCCAGACATCTGGGGAGGAGTGGATAGGATTTTGGGCAGTGGACCCAACCCCAGATCTCTAGGGGAGCCTAGGGCTGCCTAAGGGTCTTCACACTTCCTCCCTTGTCCTCTGGGGGCTATAGGATGGGAGTGCTGTGCCCAGGGCTTTGTCAGGCCCACGTACCTTAGTTGAGGACTCTCACCAAAGCTGCCTGGCTGCTTGATTCTCTGGTGGCCACGCTTCTCTGGCTTCTTCCCCCATACAGGCCTAGCTTCCCCAACCCCCTCTTCTCCTTCCCCTGTCCCCACAGAGACTTTGAAGGCAGGATGCTCATGGAGTGAAATGTCACCAGTGGCAGCAGCAGCAGCTGCCTCAACCAAGGAGGTCCCTGTCCCAGGAGGCCCTGTGGCTGCCCTGATGTCACATGTCACCTGAGTCCCTATGAGCTGGGCGCTTGGCTGGGGGAGTGAGGAGACCTAGCCTCTCTCTGACCTGCTGGATCCCTTGCCAACTGTCCCCAACATGCCAGCCTCTGCCACTCCTGACATGTAGTATACCCACACTTAGGGCACAGCCTGACCTTTCCTTCTCTCTGTCTTCACTGCCTGAGATCTCACCTGCAAATGAGACTCAATCCACTCATTGATGCTGATGGATTATGTTTCCCCCAGACTTTCTGACCCCAAATAAATTTTGCCACTCTGTACCCAAGTGCTTGGGCCCAAATCTCCAACTGCTTCATTCTATCTCAAGTGCCATCAGATTAGCCTTCAAATAGATGCCCAATGGGGTCACTTCTCTCACCATTCATACCCCCATCTTGGCCTACCTGCATCAGTACAATGACCTACTAATGGCCTGGCCACCAGCTTCCCCCCTGCTCTGCCACCACTCTCCTTGCTGTTCTCAAGCCAGCCAGTGGGATCTGTTAAAAAAAAATCTGGCTCAGCGCCTGTGGCTCAAGTGGCTAAGGCGCCAACCACATACACCTAAGGTGGCGGGTTAGAATCCAGCCCGGGCCTGCCAAACAACAATGATGGCTGCAACCAAAAAAATAGCCGGGCATTGTGGCAGGCACCTGTGGTCCCAGCTACTTGGGAGGCAGAGGCAGGAGACTCGCTTGAGCTCAGGAGTTGGAGGTTGCTGTGAGCTGTGATGCCACAGCACTCTACCCAGGGG
>NW_003852522.1:1891751-1895094 GCF_000181295.1 Otolemur garnettii
AAAAAAAAAAAATCACGTTCTGAGGTCCTGGGAGTTAGGGCTTCAACATATGAATTTTATGGGAAAACAATTCAGCCCTCAACAAATATGTTTGCTGAGATTCTAATTTGGGTGCGGCACTATGCAAAACATAAGAATAGCATTGAAACAAAACAAAACCCTGCTCTCATGGAGCTGCCATTCTAAGCAGGGAAGGACAGACAACAGCTAACACATATACACAGAGAATATATTTGAAAGAACAAAATCAGGGTAAAGAAGAGAAGAGTGGTCAGGACAGGTCTGTCAGAGGAGGTGACATTTGAGCTGAGGCCCAAAGAAGGAGGAGCTGGCATAGGGGGTTCTCCAAACTTGGTCAGTTCCAGGGACAGCAAAGTGGTTTTATAGCAGGAGAGCAACAAGGTAGGTCACAGTGATTTTACTCCAAGGGGAAAACCACCATTAGAGGGTTTTAACAACCTGTTGATTTATGTTTAAATGATACATCAGATTTATGTCTACAGAGCTCATGGTTTCAGTTGAGAAGTGGATTAGAGGGGAGGGAGACCACAAAGATGAAGAAAAAACCTGGATTTTTGGGCCTATTTTATAGGTAGAGGTTGATGGACATGCTCATAGACAGATGTGGGGTGTGAGAGAATGGGAGACACAAAGATGCCCGGTTTTAGCCTAGTAGACGTGAGGACAGTGGGGCCATTTGCTGAGATGCAGAAGGATCAGGGTTGGGTGGAGAAGGAACTGACACGGGGATTTTGAGATTCATGGGGACATCAAGGATGTCAAGCAGGATACTCCATTCCCCCAATAGGGTAGACTCATTTCCAGCCTAAGGGCCTTAGCACTAGCTGTTCTCCTTCCCTCTGTGTAAGCAGTGGCCTCCCTCCCCTATCTTCACCTAGGCCCCTAGGTTCTAAGGAGTCTTTCTCAGTCTTCTGGCTTTGGCTCAAATCTCACCTCCTCAGTCACCTGTCCCTCCAACTAAAGCCACTAATTCCAACGCATCCCCACCCTAAATACTCTAATCATTCTATTTTATTGGGGGGGGGGTTTGGAGACAGAGTTCTCACTCTGTTGCTCAGGCTAGAGTACCCTGATGTCAGCCTAGCTTACAGCAACCTCAAACTCATGGATTCAAGCAATCCCCCTGGCTCAGCCTCCAAAGTAGCTGGGACTACAGGTGCCTGCCACCTGGCCTGGCTAATTTTTCTATTTTTAGTAGAAATGGGGGTCTTGCTCTTGCTAAAGCTGGTCTCAAATTTCTGAGCTCAAGCAATCTTCCTATCACGTGTGGCGTCCCAGAGTGCTAGGACAGGTGTGAGCCACCATGCCGGGCCAAGGACCTTTAACAATCCTGTTTAAATTCTGACTAGCATTTACCACTGTTGTTATTCTGTCTTCCCAATCAGACTGTGAGTTCGATGAGGGTAGAGTCCATGTCTTTATTTTGTTCATTGCTAAATCCTCAGTGCCTAGCAGGGCTAAATATAAAGACTCCATAAGTTGCAGACAGAGTGAAAATGTCCCCACTGGACCCTGTGCACTGTTAGGAGGAGGTGTCTGAGATACAGACATCACCAAGGGTCTCAGTCTTGCTAGGAAGAAAACATGTCAGCCCTGGATCTCAGAAGAGTCCCCTGGCGTAGGGAAGGCTTCCCAGAGAAGGTGGCATCTGCAGGGGGAAAGTACAGAGGGTTATGCAACATGCGGAAGCTCTGGAGACTTCTGAGGGCACGAGCAGGGTTCACTGAGTACACAAGAGCTCAGAGAGATTGGATTGTCTGACTCTGCTTGGAGATCTAAATCCTGTCCAAGGGCAACGCCCAAGAATCATTCTCCAGTCCTGAGGGGACAGAAATAAATGGGCAAGTGCAGCGCAAGGCGGTGATTCTCTAATAGATGGCATTAAAATAGGAATTTTTGGCTCGGCGCCTGTAGCTCAGGGTTTAGGGTGCCGGGCACATACACAGGAGCTGGCGGGTTCGACCGAAGCCCGAGCCAGGTGAACAACAATGACAACTGCAACGAAAAAATAGACGGACGTTGTGGCGAGCGCCTGTAGTCCCAGCTACTTGGGAGGCTGAGGCAAGAGAATCGCTTAAGCCCAAGAGTTGGAGGTTGCTGTGAGCTGTGACGTCACAGCACTCAACCAGGGGCGACACAGTGAGAGTCTGTCTCAAAAAAAGAAAAAAGGAAATAAAAAGGAATCTTTATTAGTGTGAAGCTGAGAAAACGCGAAAATGACTAACGCGAAAGGGACTAGCGGCTCTTCACGGCTTCCGTATTACAGACACACGCGAGAGATGGCCGGCACTTGAGCTACCAGCGCTAAAGACGGTCATGTGACTAAGCAATTTCCGGGGACTTTCTCCTAGGTTTTCCCTGGACGCCAACAGAGGCGTGCGTGCCAGGGCTTAACACGTTTCGAGGCCGCCGTAAGTCCGGCTTAGGGTGGCTTTGACTTGAGAGCCAGCCCCAGGGACATGGAGGGTTCCCCGGAGGGGGAAGCACCCGCGGCGGCCCTGGCCGCAGTGCTAAAGCACAGCTCGGCGCTGCCACCCGAGAGCGCCCAAGTCCGGGGTTACGACTTCAACCGCGGTGTGGATTACCGTGCACTGCTGGAAGCCTTCGGCACCACTGGCTTCCAAGCAACCAATTTCGGGCGCGCGGTGCAGCAAGTCAACGCCATGGTGAGGCCTGTGGCAGAACTTCCTAGGGCGGAGTTTCTAGTAGAACAAGCAGTATTTGGAGCGGGTGTGGACTCCTGTGGGACAGCGGAGGCTTGCTTTGTGAAGGCGACCCCATAGCCGAAGAGAGGCGGGGCCTATCGGACCGTGAGGGGTAGGGGCCTCATTCTAGTCAAGGAGCGGGTTCTAGGAAAATTTATTTATTTTTTATTAAATCATAGCTGTGTACATTAATGCGTTTATGGGGTACAATGTGCTGGGTTTATATACAATTTGAAATATTTACAACAAACTGGTTAACATAGCCTTCACCGCACTTTATTATTGTGTTAAGACATTTATATTGTACACTTAATAGGTTTGACATGTACCCTTGTAAAATACACCGTAGGCGTGGTCCCACCAATTACTCTCCCTCCACCCATTCTCCCCCTCCCTTCCCCTCCCCTCCTCTACCCCCTTCATCTTGGGCTGTAGTTGGGTTATAGCTTTTTTTTTTTTTTTTTGAGATAGAGCCTCAAGCTGTCCCCCTGGGTAGAGTGCTGTGGCATCACAACTCACAGTAACCTCCAACTCCTGGGCTCAAGCGAGTCTCCTGCCTCAGCCTCCCAAGTAGCTGGGACCACAGGCGCCTGCCACAACGCCCGGCTATTTTTTGG
>NW_003852522.1:1896109-1898148 GCF_000181295.1 Otolemur garnettii
AGACTAAACGTGTGCCCTGAAATCTGGTCTGGGAAAAGAGACAGGGTATATTCTGCACAGGGTATATTACCTGGTCCATGTTAGAAGTGGTCCATTATCCCTGAGTGGGCAAGGCCTGGGGAATGGAATCTGACTCTGGTACTCAACTGGGGTCCTTGAGCTGGGGTTTGGGGCCAGTGCTTAACTCAACCTGGCCCTTATGCACAGATCGAGAAGAAGTTGGAGCCACTGTCCCAGGATGAAGACCAACATGCAGACCTGACCCGGAGCCGCCGCCCACTCACTGGCTGCACCATTTTTCTAGGATATACATCCAACCTCATCAGTTCAGGCATTCGTGAGACAATTCGCTACCTTGTGCAGCACAACATGGTGGGGACCTGGTGGGGCTGTGGCTTTGGCCTCTCTGGGTCTATGGGCAATACAGTTATTGATCATTTAAGTGAGATGGGTCTGTTTTAAACAGAAGGACAGAATCAAGTTTTGTTTTGCAGAAGAGCGATCTCCTAGGGCCAATGAAGGAGGGTGAGGTTAGAAGTGCAGCTCAGAATGAGGGCTGGGCCTTCCTTTTTGGGCTAACCTCGCTGCCTTCTGGCTACAGGTGGACATATTGGTGACCACAGCTGGAGGTGTGGAAGAGGATCTCATCAAGTGCCTGGCGCCCACCTACCTGGGCGAGTTCAGCCTCAGGGGAAAGGAGCTCAGGGAGAATGGGATCAACAGGTGGGAACCCTGGATGGTACTGGGCGGGGGACTGGCCCAGGGTCTTGGGTCTTGATGCCCACATACCTCCTGTCCCCAGGATTGGGAACCTGCTGGTGCCCAATGACAATTATTGCAAATTTGAGGACTGGCTAATGCCCATTCTGGACCAGATGGTGCTGGAGCAGAACACAGAGGTGGGGCTGGAGCCACCCTGAGGGGCCGGCATGGTGGGAGTTGGGGGGGAGGGTCCCGCCCACTTGGGCTTGGGTTGAAGCTCTTGTCTCCTTCTAGGGTGTGAAGTGGACACCTTCCAAGATGATCGCTAGGCTTGGCAAAGAGATCAACAACCCAGAATCGGTATATTACTGGGCCCAGAAGGTAAGGGGCCAGGTAGGGTCGAAGTTGCCAGACTTTGGTATGTGTTACTTTGTTCCATCTTTATGGCCATCTGGAGAGTCATCCCTGTACTCTTAGTATTCACTCTTTTTTTGTTTGCTTGTTTGTTTTGAGACAGAGCCTCAAGCTGTCCCCTGGGTAGAGTGCTATGGCATCACAGCTCACAGCAACTTCCAACTCCTGGGCTCAAGCGAGTCTTTTGCCTCCACCTTCCAAGTAGCTGGGACCACAGGTGCCTGCCACAATGCCCAGCTATTTTTTGGTTGCAGCCATCATTGTTGTTTGGCAGGCTCAGACTGGATTCCAACTCACCACCTTAGGTGTATGTGGCTGGTGCCTTAGCCACTTGAGCCACAGGCACTGAACCAAGCCTGGCCTTTTTTTTTTCTGAGACAGTTTTACTGTGTCACCCTCGGTAGAGTGCTGTGGTGTCACAGCTCACAGCAACCACCAACTCTTGAGCTTAAGTGATTCTCTTGCCTCAGCCTCCCAAGTGGCTGGGACTACAGGTGCCTGCCACAATGCCCAGCCTTTTTTTTTTTTTTTTTTGGTTGTAGTTGTCATTGTTGTTTAGCAGGCCCTGGGCCAGGTTTGAACTTGCCAGCCTGGGTGTATGTGGCTGGTGCCCTACCCACTGAGCTACAGGCACTGACCCCCTTTTTTTTTGAGACATAGTGTTACTCTGTTGCCTAGGCTAGAATGCTATGGTGTCATAGCTCACAGCAACCTCACACTGGGCTCAAGGGATCCTTTTGTATTAGCCTCCTGAGTACCTGGGACTATAGGCACCTGCCACAACACCTGGTTACTTTGTCTGTTTTTAGTAGAGATGAGGTCTTGCTCTTGCTTAAGCAATTCACCAGCCTCAGCCTCCCAGAATACTAAGATTACAGGCATGAGCTATCATGTGGCTTGTATCCCTACTCTTTTTTTTTTTT
>NW_003852522.1:1898625-1902559 GCF_000181295.1 Otolemur garnettii
TCATTGTTGTTTGGCGGGTCCGGGCTGGGGATTCGAACCCGCCACCTTAGGTGTACGTGGCTGGCGCCTTAGCCGGTTGAGCTATAGGTGCCAAGCCCTGTCCCTACTCTTAAATGAAGAACCTAAGCACTAGGTAATTTATCTGATGTCACACAGATGCTGAGGGAGGGACTTGGTATCCTAGTGCTACTCCTAGTCACAAGCACTAGGGTTGGTACTTAGTAACTCCCCTGGGTCCTATCTCAGAGCTCTCCAGAGGCTGTGACATCCAACACTCTGAAAAATAACAAAAGTTACCGCTCTTTATGTGCCAGGCCATATCCTAAGTATTGTGTGTGGGTCTTCTCACATAGACACAAGCCTCCTTGTCTGTTAAGTGTTACAGTTATCCTTACTTTATAGTTGAGGAATGAAATGAAAAGACCCACAATTAGACAAGGAGGAAGGGATGGAATTGGGATGGGGACCAGGCTATCCCTTCCAGACACTGAGCTCCAGCTGCTATCCCATCCTATCCTCTCCAGAACCACATCCCTGTGTTGAGCCCAGCACTTACAGATGGCTCATTGGGCGACATGATCTTCTTCCATTCTTACAAGAACCCGGGCCTGGTTCTGGACATCGTTGAGGGTGAGGTGCTAGGGCCACAGAGGAGTGGGGATGGAGGGCAGGCTGAGCCCAAGGCCTGACCACAGCCCTCTTCCCCTAGACCTGAGGCTCATCAACACCCAGGCCATCTTCGCCAAGCACTCTGGGATGATCATTCTGGGTGGGGGCATGGTCAAGCACCACATCGCCAATGCCAACCTCATGGTGAGTAGGGTTGCACATGTGTGCAGCCTGTGGCTCACACTGGGGAAGATAGCCAGCAGACAAGTGATATCCATGTCAGGTGGCAGTAATTGCTGTGGAGAAAAGCCTGGATGACCAATAAGGAGAAGGGGTGCTGTCTAATAAAGGGTATTCAGGGAGGCTTCTGAGAAATATGACCTGTGAACAGGTTTTTGGAAGGTGCCTCCTATCAGCCATGATAACTATCCCTGGGAAGAGAGTTCCCAGCAAAGGGAACAGCCAGTGCAAAAACCCTGAGGTGCCTGAAGTAGTCAAGGAATGGGACATCTGGAATGGTGGGGCGTAAGGAGGTGACACAGCAAAGCCTTGCCCAGTTTTGTAGGCTGCACGGTAGGCTTTGGCTTTTGTTCTGAGGGAAGTGGGACAGGACCTGCCCCAAGGGAGAGGTAGTTGAGTTTGGAGGTCATCTGAAGATAAGAGTTGGTGGTGGCTCCTGCTGTGCAGATGGGGGAGGGTTGTTGAGTCCTAGCAGGTGGGGCCAGGGAAGTCTGCTCAGCAGCCTCTATAACCCCAGGCACTGACTTGGGGGCACTCCCTGGAGTAAGGGGCTGCCAGGGGCTTTCCACATCTGGGACACTTCTTAGCCTCTTTGGCTATGGTTTCCTGCCTCTCTTTGCCTGTGACCTTCTGTCCCTTTGCCTGTGACCAGCTGACCAGGTCCACCCTGCCCCTCCTCACAGCGGAATGGAGCTGACTATGCTGTCTACATCAACACAGCCCAGGAGTTTGATGGCTCTGACTCGGGTGCCCAGCCAGATGAGGCAGTGTCTTGGGGCAAGATCCGGATGGATGCACAGCCTGTCAAGGTAAGGATCAGCTAGGTAGGAGCAGGATCTTCTGTGCTGTGGTCATGGTTTCCATGGCTTATCCGGGTCCCCTCTACAGGTCTATGCCGATGCTTCCTTGGTATTCCCACTACTTGTGGCTGAAACTTTTGCTCAGAAGGTAGATGCCTTCGCGCCTGAGAAGAATGAGGACTGAGAAGCTGTGGCCTCAGGGAGGCCTTATCCCCTCCTGTATTTATTAGTTTGCAGCCCAAACTCCCATGCTCCCCCCTTGGTCAGTGGTAACTCTAGAATAAATGTCATGGTACTTCTGGGTCCGTGCCTTGCTTGTGGGTCCTTGCTGGTGGGTCCTCTGCCTCGTAAGCCTCCACCCGCCAGTAATGGATGCTGCCCCCCATAGCAGTCAGCAGGCAGGGCTCCGTGGGGTGGTAGGCCAGTGACTGCACCACACCATGACCCACAGGCAGAGCCAGCACCATGGTACCCTGCAGAGCAAGGGATGAAGAGTAGTCAATTAGTGGCTGGGCTGTCCCTTAGGCCACCTTTCCCTGGACCTTCAGCTACCTGCCTCTAATTATCTCCTGGACACTGCAAACCTCATCTGTTCCGATTCGAGCCCCTTAAGAGCTCCATCCCTCCATGTGCTAAGACCAATCATCTTTGAAGTCTTTGAAGTCTTTCTCTCACAACTCATATTGCTTTATCAAGTAAATCCTCTTGGTTCTGCCTGGAGATGATCTCCAGAGACTGCCAATTCCCAGCTTTGTCCACCACTACCCTGTTCCCAGCTTCTCTGCTCCCTGATATTGGCTGGGCTCCACCCTTAGCACCCCCCACCCAGTCATTCATAGCACAATGTATACCATTCCCCTCGAGCAAACCATGGTTCCTCTTTCTACTCCCTCCAGGGAAACTTCCAAGTCTATGAGGCCTGCACTAAGTAGGAAGAACATTCTCGCTATCTTAGTTCCTTGATGTCTCCAGAACCTGTCAGTTCCCTCTATCCTCTTAGGGGGCTTAAGTTCCCCAGGCCAATCCCCAGAGCCAAGGTTTCCTTCCCTGAGGCTTCCCAACCCTGACCCCATTAAACCAGGATGTCCTGTTCCCAGCCTGACTCCCCTGCTGGGCAGGCACACATTGAGGATATAAGGGTGTAGAGCTTGAAACCATGCACAGGGATGCTCAGATGCAGCTCAGGTTTCCTGAATAACCTCATGTCATCCAAAGTCAGATGCCATGGGCGGCACCTGTGGCTCAAAAGGGTAGGGCGCCAGCCCCATATGCCGGAGGTGGCTGATTCAAGCCCAGCCTCGGCCAAAAAAACCCCCAAAACAAACAAACCCAACAAAGTCAGATGCCACTGTCATCTATGCCTTGACCTACAGTCAGTGTCAGTGGCTCAGACTGGCATCTACAGCTCCTTTTTTTTTTTTTTTGGCAAGGGCTGGGTTTGAACCTACCACCTCTGGCATATGGGGCCGGTGCCCTACTCTTTTGAACCACAGGTGCTGCCTGCATCCACAGATCTTGCCTGGCCTGGATCCTGCTGCTGTTACCAGCCTGAATGTTTGCACACCACACCTCTATACCTTAGCATGTGCTGTTCTCCTTGCCTGGAATGCCCTTCCTGCCTTGTCTTCTCCTCCAAGATCCCAGCTCAAATACCTAGTATCAGTCAGTCTCCTTTTCAGGCCCCCCAGTGACTGAGATAAAGCCAAGGCTGAGATGGGATAGGTGCCCAGGTATATAAGGGGGCTGAGGCCAACTCACCTCCACCAGGTCCCAGAAGAATACCTTCCCATCCTCAGAGCAGCTGACCACGTGTGTGTCACGCTCACTCAGGCAGCAATCCAGCTTGTACTCCTGGTTTTTATGGCCTGTGTACCTGGAGGTAGGTGGGATCAGGGGGCTTGGTCCTCAGGATAGGATGTGGGGGAGGGTGAAGGGAGGGGGAGATCATGTCTTTGAGGTCTCACTCGCCTAGCAGCTCCCCTGTGTCTTTGTCTAGAAGCCGCAATATGGAGTCCAGGCTAGACACTAGGGTGCACTGCCCATCCCGGCTGAAGCAGGTGCAGGTGATGGGACCTGAGGAGAAGGGACAAGTAGGCAGGTGGGTCAGGCTGGGGTGTCCCTGGCAGCACCCCCATCTTCCCTGCCTGGCCCACAGTCCCAGCCACACTCACTTCCAACATAGTCTGAGAAGAGCTGCCCCATCCTCAGGTCATAGCGCCTCACTCGGCCATCTACAGAGCTGTAGGACAGGAGAGGGTAGATTGAGTTGATTTTTTTTTTTTTTT
>NW_003852522.1:1902848-1907903 GCF_000181295.1 Otolemur garnettii
TTTTTTTTTTTTTAAGAGTCTTACTTTGCTGCCCTCAGTAGAGTGCCGTGGCATCACAGCTCATAGCAATCTCCAACTCTTGGGCTTAAGTGATTCTCTTGCCTCAGCCTCCCAAGTAGCTGGGACAACAGGTGCCTGCCATAACACCTGGCTTTTTTTTTTGTTGCAGTTGCCACTGCTATTTTAGCTGACTGGGGCTGGGTTTGAACCTGCCACCCTCGGTAAATGGGGCCAGCGCCTGACCCACTGAGCCACAGGCGCTGCCCTAGAACCAACATCTTGACTGAGACCAGTGGCTCCATGATTCCAGATGGTGTCTCTCTGCTATCCCACACATGGATGCGCCTGTGTTGTTTTTTTTTTTTTTTTGAGACAGTCTCACTATGTCGTCTTAGGTAGAGTGCCGTGGCATCACAGCTCACAGCAACCTCCAACTCCTGGGCTTAGGCGATTCCTCTGCCTTAGTCTCTGGAGTAGCTGGGACTATAGGCACCCACCACAGTGCCTGGCTATTCTTTTGTTGCAGTTTGGCTGGGGCTAGGTTTGAACCTGCCACCCTCAGTATATGGGACCCGTGCCCTACTTACTGAGCCACAGGTGCCGCCTCTTATTTTATTTATTTTTTTGAGACAGAGTCTATGTTGCCCTTGGTAGAGTGCTGTGGTGTCACAGCTCACAGCAACTTCAAACTCTTGGGCTTAAGCGAGTCTCTCGCCTCAGCCTCCCAAGTAGCTAGGACTAAGGTGCCCACCACAATGCCCAGCTATTTTTTTTTTTTTTGCAGTTGTCATTGTTGTTTAGCAGGTTTGAACCTACCAGCCCCAGTGTATGTGGCTGGCACTGTGAGCAATGTGCTACAGGTGCTGAGCGATTTTTTTTTTTAATTTCAAGTTAATATGAGGGTACGTATGATTAGGTTAGTTGTAGCTGAGTCACCCAGGAAATGTGCCATATAGCTGTTACATTGTACTCACTAGGTGGGAACTGACCCTCCCTTCTTGAATTTTATTGTGTTTTTCTCTTGTGTGGGCTCATAGTTGTTGATCTACTAGTTTCAGCTTAGCACTGAGTGGGATGGTTGGGATGGTTACTTAAACCATGGAAGCAACCAACATGGGATGGTTGCTTAAAATATGGAAGGCTTTAGGAATTTGTATGTCATCCCTGCAGGGGTGGAGGCATGCTAATCTTCTCTGTATTGTTCCAATTTTAGTATATGAGCTGCTGAAGTTGAGCACTGATTTTCTTAACATTTTTTCTCTGATTTACATGCAGTAGGTGCTCAAACACACTTTTTGTAAGTAGCAGAAGGGCAGCCTTGAACTGCTCTAGCAATCCCCCTGCCTCAGTCTTCTGAGTAGCTGGAAGCACAAATGCACACCACTCTCCCTGGTTGAAAATAGATTTGATCTGAGCAGAAGCAGCTATGATCCCCTTGGGAGGGGCAAGGTCCTGACTCCACTCACCCTGCCAGGACCTCATGGTCCAACACCTTCACACTGGAGATACCATCCCTGGCCTCATCCAGTATCTGCACTGGCTCAGGTCTCCGAGAGCGGCAGTCCCAGCAGTGGATGCTGGAATCAATAGAGCCTGTGAGGTCAGCATGAAGGTGAGATCAGGTTTGGGGGGTCGGAGTAGCATCCCAGTCCCCTCTGCCTAGGTTCCAGACTCACCTGACAGGATGACTGTGGCCTCTTCATTAAACTGCACAGTGTTCACCTTCTAATAAACAATTACTGCCACTCAGAGGAGGCTGGACTTTGGAGGACTGGGATAAAGGCAGGGTTCCCAGTGCAGGTGACAGTAAGAACAGAGGCTAGAGGTTGCTTGGGAGGTGAAAGGTTTTGGGGGAACTGCAAGGACTGCATGGTCTGGCCATAAGGGTGTGAGCTGGTATTGCCATCTGAGGAATGATCCTTAATGCTGTAATGGGGGGATCGCCTCTGTCACCACCCAGGTGCTTATATGGGTCCTCCTCTACCCGGGGTCTGGAGGCTTGCACTCACCCCTGCATGGCCCCGGAATTTGCGCACGACTTGCCCCGAAGCCACATCCCACAGAACCACCGCCTTGTCCCCGCCGCCAGAGCAGAGACTGCTATTGTCAAAGGAGCTGGAAGTCAGAAAGGGAAGGTCATCAAGCACTCTGGGAGGCTGAGGCGGTTGGACTGGTGGGTAGACTGCCTGAGCTCACCAGTTCGAGACCAGCCAGAGCCAGACCTCGTCTCTAAAAATAGCTGGGCATGTGGCAGGCGCCCAGCTACTCGGGAGGCTGAGGCAAGAGAATCGCTTGAGCCCAAGAGTTTGAGGTTGCTATGAACTATGACGCCAGGCACTCTACCCAGGACGACAAAGTTAGACTCTGTCTCAAAAAAACAAGAGAGAGAGAGGAGGAAGGGAGAAAGGGAGGAAGGAGAAAGGGAGGGAGACAAGAAGAGAGGAAGGGGGAAGGAGGGAGGAAGAAAGGGGTCGGGAGGAAGGACGGAGTCAGCGTTGACCTCCAATACCAGCCTCATAGTTCCTACCCCGGGCCAGCCCCCGGCTCACCCGGCCGCGTCCAGCACCTCGTAGCCATGGCCGCTGTATGTCCGCAGCAGCATCCCCCGAAGTGGGTTCCACAGCTTCAGGGTCTTGTCGCTGCCACACGTCAAGCAATAATTGCCATCCACTGGGGAACACCAGGCAGGGATTACTGGGATGCCGACCCCAGGAAGCGCGAGGAGGACTGGGATGAAGAGGGCGCTCACCATTAAATCGCACGGCTCGCACAGCCCCTTGCCCGCAGTTAAGCGTCTTTAACCGTTTCTGCGGCAGCTCCGGGGCCCGCGGCTTTGGCTCAGGAAAAGCCATGACCCCCAAACCCCTTCCTGGCCGCCTGACGCCAGGCTGTGGGAAGGATTCTAAGCCTTAAGTCCTCTCTTGGGTGTAACCTTATTATTGCCCTCCATGTCCTGTTTCTCACTTCCGGATTCGAAACGTCAGTACCTTGGTAAAAGTGTTAGGAATATTGAAACCCGCTTTCAGTTTCTTTCTCCCCTCAATTCTCGTTTCTTGGAAACATTTTTGGCCTCTTGTAATCCGCTTTTCTCTCTCTGGGGGTTGTCCTGGCCTCCACAGTAAGGAACGAAAGTACGAGGGCTTTGGGTGTTACTGTAAAAGCCACCTTCCGCTTGCAAGCCGGAAGCTGCGACTCCTGTAGCGGAAGACCTTGGACTTGGCCTTCGCTTCGCCATGTCTGCTAACAGTATGTCGGACCCACGGAGGCCGAACAAAGTGCTCAGGTGAGGACCCCAGCATCATGACAACGGGGCTTGGGTTGAGTGCAGGTGGGGGCAGAGGGAAGCGTTTGTTCAACCCGGTGTCGGGACTTAAGCGCCCAGACCCTTGAGTTTGTCGCAGGTACAAGCCTCCGCCAAGCGAGTGTAACCCGGCTTTGGACGACCCGACGCCGGACTACATGAACCTGTTGGGCATGATCTTCAGCATGTGCGGCCTCATGCTCAAGGTGGGCCGGGTTGGGCATCTATGGGTGTAGCTTGGCCTGAGAACGAGGCCGTGGGGGCGGGTTCTGAATGAAGCGGGGATCTGGCCTGCTCGAGGAGGCGGGGTCTGAGAGTGACCGGGAGCCGGGTAGATGGCTGGGCCGAGGAAGCCCCAGTTGTCCTGGAAGCCAGAGGTCTGGGTCAGGGAGAGCACATGGCAGGGCGGTCTGCGGGTGGAGTCAGGCTCGGAAACAACTTGGAGGGGATTCGTGAAAAAAGGGCAAGGTCCTCATCACCAGGGATGTTAAAAGGCCAGTCTTGGGCTTGAGGGAATGTGGTGGGAGTCAAAGACACAGACCCTGGGCAACATAGCAAGAGAGATCCCGTCTCTACAATCAAATGAAGAAAATTAGCCGAGCACACCTGTAGTCCCAGCTACAGGGAAGGCTGAGGCGGGAAGATCCTTTGAACCCAGCAATTTGGGTCTGCAGCGAGACAAGATCTCTCCACTGCACTTCTGCCTGGGGGAAAAAGTGAGACTGCCTCTTTTAAAAAATAAATAAATAAATAAAAGGAGGGAAACAAGCTAGAAGACCAAAAACCAGGTATCTGGAGTATACTATGAGAAGGTGGGACTGAGGGACTCATGGGGTGCCTCTCACTGACCTAACCTGCCCCCCCACATCACCCCCACCTCTCCCCAGCTGAAGTGGTGTGCTTGGGTCGCTGTCTACTGCTCCTTTATAAGCTTTGCGAACTCCCGGAGCTCAGAAGACACTAAGCAGATGATGAGTAGCTTCATGTAAGGCTTGCCCTAGAGAGGGAGGGTGTTTCTGAGTGAGGGGAGGGGGGCCCAAAGCTAACTTATCCTAAACTGACACCTCTCTCCTGTCCCAGGTTGTCCATTTCTGCTGTGGTGATGTCCTATCTGCAGAATCCTCAGCCCATGACACCTCCCTGGTGATGTCAGACTGTAGGGATCACATTGTCAGCCCCTTCTTTTCACCTGCCCCCAGGCCTGGGCTTTGGTAGCTCAGCCCCCTCTTCTCAGCTGCTGTCTTGGACTTCTCTGAGTGAGGTGGTCACAAGGCCCTCAGCTGGATGGAGGGAAAATGGTCCTTTCCCTGAGGTCTCACTTTTGCTGTGACATAGAGAGGAATACCCTGGCTCACACCCCTCACTCACTTTTCTCCTGTTCCCTTCCCCTGTCTGTTGTTGAGGAAGATGCTGTCCATGTTTCTGTGTGTATTCATTTGTTTTTTTGTTGAAACCTGTTAGCAATAAAGTTTTCCACTCTGGCTATCAACCTCTTCTTCTGCTCACTGGGGGTACTCCTGCTCGTGGGGGAAGGGATCTAGCTCTTTAGACCTAGGGTGGGGCCCTGGTCTGGAGCCTTCTGTTGGCTCACCTACTCTTCTTTTTTTTTTTTGCAATTTTTGGCTGGGGCTGGGTTTGAACCCACCACCTCCAGTATATAGGGCCGGCACCCTACTCCTTTGAGCCACAGACACCTCCCTTTTTTTTTTTTTAATTTTTATTTTTTGAGACAGAGCCTCAAACTGTTCCCCTGG
>NW_003852522.1:1909424-1910574 GCF_000181295.1 Otolemur garnettii
CCTCCCAAGTAGCTGGGACCACAGGCACCCACCACAATACCTGGGTATTTTTTGGTTGCAGCCCTCGTTGTTTGACAGGCCTGGGCTGGATTCGAACTTGCCACCTTAGGTGTATGTGGCTGGCGCCTTAGCCACATGAGCCACAGGCGCGGAGCCAACTGGATTGTTTAGGAAAGACTCCAACAGTCATCTCTGCTGTCACACCATGATAATCATCAACACAGAAGGAGACTTCTATGACCAAATTTCAGGGGGATTTCTCCTCACTACCAAGTAGGCACTCAATTCTGCAGCAGAAACCAACTGAGTGTCCTTTAATTTGATTCTGGTATTTACCTGGAGACTGTCAGAACCCACAGGTTGAGGGCTCATTCCCCAAAACTGCCCCCTTTCTTTAGGCACTGGTCACAAGTTCAGGCACAGAACTATGGGAAACATGTTTAACAGTTTCTTTCTTTCTTTTGTTTTTTTCACAGACAGAATCTCACTTTATTGCTCTCAGTAGAGTGCTATGGTGTCACCGCTCACAGCAACCTTCAGCTTTCGGGCTTAGGCGATTCTCTTGCCTCAGCCTCCCGAGTAGCTGGGACTACAGGCGCCTGCCACATCACCTGGCTAATTTTTTGTTGCAGTTTGGCTGGGTTGGATTTGAACCCACCACCCTCGGTATATGGGGCCGGTGCCTTGTTTACCAGTTTCTTACAAAAAGTATTAAAATAACTAAAAATACTGCCCCCAGGCCTGGCCTTTAGTAGCTCAGCTTCCTGTCCTCGGGTGATACAGATGAGGAGATGTGTAGAGTATAGTATGTGGGAAGGGCCCTTGAGCTTCCATATTATCTCCAAGTCCACCATCTAGGAACCTAGATGTGTCCAGCTATCCAGAAGATCTCCAAACCCTGTTGGTTTTTTTTTTTTTTTTTGCAGTTTTTGGCCAGGGCTGGGTTTGAACCTGCCACCTCTGGTATATGGGGCCCACGCCCTACTCCTTTGAGCCACAGGTGCCGAGCCTCTATATATAATTTGAAATACTTTCATCCAACTAGTTAACATAGTCTTCATGTCTTTTTCTTAGTTATTGTGTTAAGACATTTATATTCTACATTTAGAGAGATTCACATGTACCCTTATAGGATGAACCATAGGTGTGA
>NW_003852522.1:1910594-1916569 GCF_000181295.1 Otolemur garnettii
CAGTTTTTGGCCAGGGCTGGGTTTGAACCTGCCACCTCTGGTATATGGGGCCCACGCCCTACTCCTTTGAGCCACAGGTGCCGCCCTTTTTTCCTTTTTTTTTTTCTTTTTTTGAGACAGCCTCAAGCTATCACCCTGGGTAGAGTACCATGGCATCACAGCTCACAGCAACCTCAAACTCCTGGGCTCATGCAATTCTCTTGCCTCAGCCTCCTGAGTAGCTGGGACTACAGGTGACAGGCACTACCCCCTTGTTCTTTTCATGGAGGCTTTTTATGGGTTTTTGTGGAGGCTTGATTATATATGTACAATTGATAAGTTTGAAGAAATGTGACTGGACAATAAAGATTAGATCTCACACTGACTGATTATGGAGACTCAGCAAGACTTGTCCAGATTCCTGGCCTTTCTGTGCAGCATTTCTTTTCTTTCTTTTTTTTCATTTTTTTGAGACAGAGTGTCACTTTGTCACCCTTGGTAGAGTGCTGTGGTGTCATAGCTCACAGAAACCTCAAACTCTTGGGCTCAAGCGATTTTTTTTGACTCAGCCTCCTGAGTAGCTGGGACTACAGGTGCCCACCACAACGCCTGGCTGTTTTGTTTTTATTTACTCATTTATTTTGTAGAGACAGAGTCTTTTTTTTTTTTTGAGACAAGAGTCTCACTTTGTCACCCTTGGTAGAGTGCCATGCCATCACAGCTCACAGCAACCTCCAACTCCTGGGCTCAAGCGAATCTTTTGCCTCCACCTTCCAAGTAGCTGGGACCACAGGTGCCCGCCACAACGCCCAGCTATTTTTTTGTTGCAGTTTGGCCAGGGCTGGGTTTGAACCTGCCACCTTGGGAATATGGGGCCGGTGCTCTACTCACTGAGCCACAGGTGCCGCCCCACCCAGCTGTTTTTTAGAGAGGTGGTCTTGCTCTTGCTCAGGCTGGTCTTGAATCTGTGATCTCAGGCAATCCACCCACTTCGGCCTCCTAGAGTGCTAGGATTACAGGTGTGAGCCACCTCGCCCAGCCATCTGTACAGCATTTCTTTCCCCAGGGATATGAGACAAAATCTTCTATGGAATGAGGGTCATAAGACCCATGATCAGATCAGAGTCCTGCTGTTTGCAGGTGAAAAGAAGGCAGGAGAAGGTGAGACAGAGATACGCTGTTTCCTGAGGCCTACTTCTAAAGCCTAAAGTGATCCAACATTAAAACAAAAGACTGGGGTGGTGCCTGTGGCTCAAAGGAGTAGGGTGCCAGCCCCATATGCCAGAGGTGGTGGGTTCAAACCCAGCCCTTGGCCAAAAACTGCAAAAATCCCCACAAACAAACAAACAAACAAAAGACTGTAACAAGGGCTGCAGGAGTTATAAGCCAGGAACCATGAGGGAAACCCATATACAGTAGTAGAACCTCTAAGTTGACCACCTAAGGGACTGTAGAACTAGGCCTATTGTATTGATATGTACATGTGGTCCATATCCTGTCTATGAAAATTAGGTCAATGTAAGGAGATGGTCAATGTAAGGAGGTGGTCAACTATGGGGGTTCTGCCATGTGTGGGGTTTGATGTCTGATGAAGGTGAGGTGTGCATACACACAGTGTTTACATATATACGCATACATATAAACACAAGTTCATATATACATACCATATCACATGGATGTACTAGTAGGAATTAGGAAAGCTCTGAAAGATTCAGCACTGCCTGTTGCTCAGTGGGTAGGGCGCTGGCCACATGCACACAGGCTGGCGGGTTCAAACCCGGCCCTTGCCAGCTGAACAACAATGACAATTGCAACAACAACAAAAGATAGCTGGGCAATGTGGCAGGTGCCTGTAGTCCCAGCTACTTGGGAGGCGGAGGCAAGAGAATCGCTTACACCCAAGAGTTTGAGGTTGCTGTGAGCTGTGACGCCATGGCACTCTACCTAGGGTGACAGCTGGAGACTGTATCAAAAAAAAAAAAAAAAAGATTCCGGATCCTTTGCCACCTGCCAGTCCCTCCCTCCCTCCCTCCTTTCTGGATAACTCAGGGATCTGTCTCCAACCAGCTAGATACCTCCTGGTAGCTTCAAAACTCTTTCCTTTACCTATTATTAGATACAAGGCAAAGTTGTATATCTGGCCCTTATACACAAATTGAAAGCACATTTGTCAAAAGATGAATCAGGGTAGTCCAAAGGTAGTGAGTTATTAGTTCACTTAATTATTTTTATTTTTTAAAATTATTTATTTTTTTGAGACAGAGTTTCATTGTCACCCTCTGTAGAGTGCTATGTTGTTATAGCTCACAGCAACCTCAAACTCTTGGGCTCAAGTGAGTCTCTTGCCTCAGCCTCCCAAGGAGCTGGGGCTATAGGTGCCTGCCACAACACTCGGCAATTTTTTTTTGCAGTTGTCATTGTTGGCTAGCTGGCCCAGGCCAAGTTTGAACCCACCAACTTTTGTGTAGGTAGCTGGTGCGGTATCCATTGTGCTACTGGCACCAAGCCAGTTCACTTGATTATTCATAGTCAGTTACAGATTCAACTTGTTCTACGCCTTCTCACTACTGCACTTGAGTAGTCTTAAAAAGAAAAAAAAAAAAAGAGAGAGAGAGAGAATAGGCTTGGCCCCTGTATCTCAATGGGTAGGGCGCTGGCCACATACACTCAGGCTGGTGGGTTCGATTGAACCCGGCCCGGGCCTGTTAAACAACAATGACAACTGCAACAACAAAGACAAAAATAGCTGGGCGTTGTGGCGGGCGCCTGTAGTCCCAGCTACTTGGGAGGCTGAAGCAAAGAGAATCACTTAAGCCCAAAAGTTTGAGGTTGTTGTGAGCTGCGATGGCACAGTACTCTACTTAAAAAAAAAAATCGTTATGTTTCCTTTTTTTTTTTTTTTTTTTTGAGACAAGAGCTTCATTTTGTCGCCCCTGGTAGGGTACAGTGGCGTCATAGCTCACAGCAGCCTCAAACTCTTGGGCTCAAGTGATTCTCTTGACTCAGCCTCCAGGCGCTTGCCACAAAGTCCGAGTATTTTTAAAAGCGTCTCGCTGTAGCTCAGGCTGGTCAGCTCAGGAGCTCTGCTGGCCTCGCCTCCCGCAGTGCTGGGATTACCGGTGAGCCACCGCGCAGGGCCTTCTTTATCTGTTTTCTTTAAGTTGACGGAAGTATTTGAAGTGGACACTGTTTAACACTCTTTTAAAGACATATTTCTTCGTCTACTGGTAGCCAAAAGGTGAATTCAAATATCTGGCTCTAAGACACACATAGAATTCAAATTTAACACAGGAATATATGATCTTGTGTATATATGAACTTGTGTTTGTATGTATGGGTATATGTAAAAGCCGACCCCAGCCCTTAAGATGGATGGGACTCCTATGATCCCATGAACACACCCTAGCCCTCAGGAAAACGGCACCCCCTGAAAAACAGACCTGTTTCCACCCACACAAAGAGGCAGGCTAGGAGCAGGGTTTGATGAGTGTCCAGTTCTGTCACGCGGGGACTGGACGCACTCCAAGGCCTCATAAAACTGGCAAGAGGCCAAATGCGCTGAGGGCCAAACTATCACCTGAGGGTTGAATCTATCCAGTGCTTTCCTACATTTCTTACAGACTCCACGTCTGGCCAGAGCTGCAGCCTCTGTCCCATGACCCGCCAAGCCGCCGGCTCGCCCCGCCCCCTCCGACGCCGATTGGCCAGGCCGCGCCCAGCGGGCGGGGTGTCTGCCTTGCTTTTCCCGGGGCTCCGGAACCCTCAGGAAGCCGCCGCCGAGCCATGGACGCCAACACGCGGGCTTCGGAGGTCCGCTGTGGCGGCAGCCAACGCACAGCGGGGCCTTGGACGAGTTCCCGCGCCTTGCGGTCATCGTTCCCGTCTCTCCTCTGTTTTCTTTTGTTGTTGCTGGCGGCGCCCTGCGTTTGGGCGGCGGGATACGAGGTGAGCGAGGCCTGCGAACGGAAACCTACTCGAGGCAGTCCTAGGGTGTGAGTAGTCTGTTCAGTGGGTGCTGAGTGAATGCTTAGTGCATGCCTTGTGTCATTGCGAGGTCTGGCTGTGCGCATCTGAGTATGGGAATGTTTGATGGTACCTGTCTCCATACGTGTGTGTGTGTGTGTGTGTGTGGGTCCCTTGCCTGGACTTTGCATGCACTTAACTGTGCAAATGGAGGGTCTGGGAGTGAGCAGTAGTGTGTATGTGTACGGCGGTGGGTGCTGGTTGAAAGCTGGAACTCTGGAGTCAGTCTGCCCAGAGTTCCATCATCCTCCTTCACTTCATGGCTGCCTGACCTTGGGCAAGTCACCACCCATCTGAGCCTCAGTACCCTCATATGAAAATTCGGGATACTATTCCGGCCCCCCCACCAAGAGGTTGCCTGGCTTTTGCAAATATTTACCAAATATCAGCTACTACTGTTATTATTCTCCCAGGGTGCTAATTAGAGTTGCCATGTAGGGTTGTGCAAAGTGGGAGTTGTATCTGTGATCACAACTGTGTGGTGTCCTGTCTGGAAGGGCCCAGCCTTCTCTGCACATAGACCAGATCAGGTCTCCCTACTTCTCTGAGTCACTTACTTCTAGATCAAGACTGACTTAGTACTCTCCACCAATCCCCACTCTCACCCCAGCCTGCTTCTGAACTCCAGGGTTACTGATAGGGTGTGTATGTTTGGGGTCCCTGTGCAGACATGCCCCACAGTACAGCCGAACATGCTCAATGTGCATCTGGTGGCCCACACACATGACGACGTGGGCTGGCTCAAAACGGTGGACCAGTACTACTATGGCAGTGAGTAGAAATTGGGGACTGGTTCCTAGAACCCGCTTCCCCCATGGCCCTTTTACTCCCTTCTGGGTTCTGACATCAGGGTGGGGGCAATGCGTAACTCAAGCTTCTTTGTCTAGCGTATCCCTCTTAGCTCTGCTGGCCCCTGACAGCCTGACTTCTGTGTCCACAGCCAAGGGAAACATCCAGCATGCCAGTGTGCAGTGTATCCTGGACTCAGTCATCCCTGCCCTGCTGGCAGATCCCACCCGCCGCTTCATCTATGTGGAGATAGCCTTCTTCTCTCGTTGGTGGCATCAGCAGACAAATTCAACACAGGAAGTGGTGCGGGACCTGGTGCGCCAGGGTGAGCCTGCCCCAAGGAAGTGAAAAGAGGAAGCTCAGCCCAACTTCTGTTTCTGCAATCCTGGTTTCTGAGATTGTGTTATTCCATGTCAGTTGTACATGCAAGCCGCTCTGCCTGCATGAGATCTCCCTTTATGTATAGAACTTCTATGCATCCAGCAAGGCCCCACCTCCAGTGGATCCTCTGAGAAGCCTGACATGCAGGGGTCTTCTTTCCTATATCCAGCTATACTGGCCTGGAAGAGACCCCTCTTTTGCTTCTACCAGTCATCTTCACACATGCAGGCCATCTTCAGTATCACCCACCCTGGCCCCACCCCCCGGATCTGACCCTGACTTTGCCTCTGCTGGAACAGGTCGCCTAGAGTTTGCTAACGGTGGATGGGTGATGAACGATGAAGCGACCACCCACTACGGCGCCATTGTGGACCAGATGACACTTGGGCTGCGCTTCCTGGAAGACACATTTGGCAACGACGGGCGCCCCCGTGTGGCCTGGCACATAGATCCTTTTGGCCACTCCAGGGAGCAGGCCTCGCTGTTTTCCCAGGTGGTACCCTGACCTTGACTAGCTCTGACTCCTCCCCCTGGCCACTCAAGGCCGGCCCTTTCCCTGCAATCTCACAATGACCAGGCCCTGCCTCCTGCCTCTCCTGCTCTGGCCTTAGCTTGGGCCGCAGACAGTCTCAGCTAGGGCTGGCTCCGCCTCCTCTCCTGACCCGTGACTCTTTGTGTCCTGGCCCCATCCACTTGCAGAGATATCAGTTCCTGCACAATGTGGGTTTTATTTGGGGGCCTAGTAGGGACAAGAGTCTTGCAGAGTTGGTCAGGCTGGTTTTGAACTCCTGACCTTAAGCGAT
>NW_003852522.1:1916589-1930424 GCF_000181295.1 Otolemur garnettii
GTGGGCCAATCAGGGCTTAAATGTATCAATCAATCAGGACTGGGCTGTACTGACCAATCAGAGCTCAGCTGCACCTACCAATCAGAACTAAGCAAGTTAATCATTTAACAACGTTAAAGAGTCAATTTAAAAAAAAAAATAAGGTAGAGTTTTTGGTTTTGGTTTTTTGTTTTTTTTTTAGACAGAGCCTCAAGCTGTCCCCCTGGGTAGAGTGCTATGGCTTCACTGCTCACAGCAACCTCTAACTCCTGGGCTCGAGCGAGTCTCCTGCCTCAGCCTCCCAAGTAGCTGGGACCACAGGTGCCCGCCACAATACGCAGCTATTTTTTGGTTGCAGCCATTATTGTTGTTTGGCAGGTCCGGGCTGGATTCGAACCTGCCACTGTAGGTGTATGTGGGTGGCGCCTTAGCCGCTTGAGCCACAGGCGCTGAGCCTATTCCCTTTTTTTTTTTGAGATAAGAGTTTTACTCTGTTGCCCTGGGTAGAGTGCTATAGGATCATCATAGCTTATAGCAATCTCAAATTCCGGGGCTCAAGCAATCCTCTTGCCTCTTTTCTTAGGAGAGACAGGGGTCTTGCTCTTGCTGAGGTTGGTCTTGCACTTCCTAAACTCAAGTAATCTAACTGTCTTAGCCTCCCAGAGTACTAGGATTACAGGCATGAGCCACTGTGCCTGGCCCCTACTCTGTTTTAAAACTGGCTTTGGGGCAGGCATGCCTGTTAGCCTAGCACTTTGGGAAGCCGAGAACAGAGGATCACCTGGGGCCATGGGGTTGAGGCTGGCCTGAACAACACAGTAAGGCCTTGTCTCTACAAAATATAGAAAAAGCCTAGAAGTGAACTGGAGGCCTCCCTCATTTCAGCTTTCTACGTGTACTCTGACCTGCCCCTCCAGACCTGAGAGGAGCTTTGGTAATGCTGCTGGGCACTGATTCACACTGTTTTCTGCTGCCCCACCTGTAGATGGGCTTTGATGGCTTCTTCTTCGGGCGCCTTGATTATCAAGATAAACTGGAGCGGGAGAAGAAGCTGGAGATGGAATATATGTGGCAGGCCAGCACCAGCCTGACGCCCCCAATTGCCAACCTCTTCACTGGTGAGGGGACCCAGTGCCAACAGGGCTGCGCCATGGGGCCATATGCTCAGATAAGCCCTGGGCTTGGTTTAATGCTCTGATATCACTGTCCTAGAATACTTAATAATTTTTGAACAAGAGTCCTGCATTTTCTTTTTTCACTGGGCCTTGCAAGCTCTGAAGCCCTTCCTGGGTGGGTCCTGGCAAACTCTGATCCCAGGGTACATGTGGGGTGCTGGGCTATCTCTTTGAGTCTGGTGTGGTCCCACAGGTGTGCTTCCCAATAATTATGAGCCACCAAAGAATCTATGCTGGGACATACTGTGTACTGACAATCCCATCGTAGAGGACCCCCAAAGCCCTGAGTACAACGCCAAGGAACTGGTCAATTACTTCCTGCGTATGGCCACTTCTCAGGTAACTATGGTGTCCAGAACTTGCAAATCTCATGTAGACAGGGCACTGAGCCTTTTCAATGGCCCAGGTGTCCCCTAAAACCTCATATTTCTTAGAAAACGATAGTATTCTGTTCATCACTGCCATGTCCCTCTTCCAGATTTGAAGAGATAGGACAGTCCACTTCCTTGATGTCTTTATCTGTGTAGGGGGGCCAAGAGAACTACTTAACAACTAGTAGCTATTTTTATCTGTGTCCATATGTGCTATACTCCCCTAACCCTACTGATGCCTGAATGTGCACCAATTGGGTGCCTTGATTATCCATACATATAATGGGCCATAGTTGTACACAGAAGTGGCCCAGGGCACCATGGCCTAAGGACTCCACTCTGGCCTGCAGGCCCAGAAATACCGCACCAACCACACCATGATGACCATGGGCTCGGATTTCCAATATCAGAATGCCAACATGTGGTTCAAGAATCTTGACAAACTCATCCGGCTGGTCAATGCCCAGGTCAGTATGCCTACCTTGTGATGCCCATGTGCACATATGTATTTGTATCCTTGGGCCTTGCGTCATGTTCATAACTCTGGGTACTATCTTTTTTTTTTTTTTGTAACAGAACCTCAAGCTGTCACCCTGGGTAGATTGCGGTGGCATCACAGCTCACAGCAACCTCCAACTCCTGGGCTCAAGTAATTCTCCTGCCTCCGCCTCCCAAGTAGCTGGGACTACAGGCACCCACCACAATGCGTGGCTATTTTTTGATGGCAGTCATCGTTGTTTGGTGGGCTCAGGCTGGACTTGAACCCACCCGCTTAGGTGTATGTGGCTGGTGCCTTAGCTGCTTTGAGCCACAGGCACTGAGCTAGCTTTGGGTACTGTCTTAGTTTTCTTTTTCTTTTTCTTTTCTCTCATTTTTTGAGACAGAGTCTTACTATGTCACCCTCAATAGAGTGCCATGGTGTCACAGCTCCCAAGTATCTGGGACTACGGGCACCCACCACAATGCCCAGCTATTTTTTGGTGCAGCCATCATTGTTTGGCAGGCTCAGGCTGGACTTGAACCCGCCAGCTTAGGTGTATATGGCTGGTGCCTTAACTGCTTGAGCCACAGGCACCAAGCTAGCTCTGGGTACTATCTTAGTTTTTTTTCTTTTCTTTTCTCTTTTTTTTTTGAGACAGAGTCTTACTATGTCACCCTCAGTAGAGTGCCTTGGTGTCATAGCTCCCAAGTAGCTGGTACTACAGGCAGCCGCCACAACGCCTGGCTATTTTTTGTTGTAGTTATTCAGCTGGCCCAGGCTGGGTTCAAACCCACCTCCTTTGCTGTTTGTGGCTGGCACCGTAACTACTGTGCTGTAGGTGCCGAGCCTGTCTTAGTTTTCTGTTACTACTAAAACAAATTGCTGCAAGCTTAGCAGGTCAAAAACAACAGAAATACTTAAAGTTGTATAGGTTAGAAGTCTGGCATTGGCATGGGTCTCACTGGGCTAGAATCAAGAAGTTGGCAGGGCTGATTCCTTCTGGAGACTCTAGGAGAGAATATGTTTGTTGCTTTTTGCTGTCTGCATTCCTTGGTGCATGGCTGCTTTCTCTTTTTTTTTTTTTTGAACAGAGTCTCACTCACTCTATTGCCCTAGGTAGAGTACCATGGAGTCATAGGTCACAGAAACCTGAAACTCTTGGAGTCAAATGATCCTCTTGCCTCATTCTCCCCAGTAGCTGGAACTACAGGTGCCTGCCACAATGCCCTGCTAGTTTTTCCTTTTTTTTTTTTTTTTGAGACAAAGTCTCACTATGTTGCCCTCAGTGGAGTCCCGTAGCATCACAGCTCACAGCAACCTCCAACTCTTGGGCTTAAGTGATTCTCTTGCGTTAGCCTCCCAAGCAGCTGGGACTACAGGTGCCCGCCACAATGCCTGGCTATTTTTTGCTTGTAGTTGTCATTGTTGTTTGGCAGGCCTGGGCTGGGTTCAAACCCGCCAGTGCCGGTGTATGTAGCTGGCACCCTAGCCACTGAGCTACAGGCGCTGATCCTAGTTTTTCCATTCTTAGTAGAGATGGTGTCTTGTTCTTGCTCAGGCCAGTCTGAAATCTTGAGCTTAAGCAATTCGCCCATTTCAGCTTCCCAGAGTGCTGAGATTACAGGTGAGAGCTACTGCACCCAGCCTGCTTCCTTCATTTTCAAAGCCAGCCATGTAGCATCTCTCTGACCTGCTCCCATCATCATATCTCTTTCTCTCATTCTCACCTCTTCTAAGTTTTAAGATCCTGTAATTACATTGGACCTGCTAGATAATCCAAAATAATCTCCCTATTTTAAGATTAGCTGATAAGCAGTCTTCATTCCACCTGCAGCCTTCCTCTTTGCCAGGTAACCTAGCATAGTCATAGGTTCTGGGGATCAAGACAAGGACATTTTTGGGTGGTTATTATTCTACCTACCATAGATGTGTAAGTGGCCTGTGGCTATATTTGTGTGCACAGGCAGTCACTCTTTCCCTTCAGCTCAGAAACTTGTCTTTTCTCTGTTCATCCAAGATGCTATAGTACCTGTACAATCTCTGTCCTGACCTCCCACCCGCTCCCGGCACTGTTGTGTCACAAAAACAGCTCTATCTAAGTAAGGATTACCCAAGGCCTTCCAAAAGACATTTCTCTTAGGTTGAAGGGCTCAACTGCACCTTGGACTTTACCTAACAAATGCAAACAATGTAACCTAATTGTATGGACTCTTATGTTAATCTGAAATTTAAAAAGGAAAAAAGATATTTCTCAGTCCTCCCATGCCCTTGGCCCATGAGGAGGCTTCAACATCTTGACCCTTCTTTTGCAAATACCATGTCCCTGAGTCACCATAGTGTCATACTGTCTTGCTGTTTCCCCATAAAATGTCACTGACTCCATTTTACAAACTCTGGAAACTGGTTCAAATCCTGGCTTTGTCATTTACTGGCTCTGTGACTTTAAGAAATGATCTTTAGCACTCTGTGCCTTAGTTTTCTCATCTACAAAATGAGCATAATGGTGGTCCCTACCTCACAGGGTTGTTAATGAGAGTTTAATGAGTTTGTTGGTATAGATGAGTAGGAAGTGACTGACACATGATGTGTTAGTGGTTCCCTATGATTATGCAGTGTCTCTGGTGGAAGGCTTCCTGCTTCTCCTTTAAGACACCAGCTGTAATGTGTCCTCCTCCTGGAAGCCCTTACCAAACCCCAGGCAGAGCCCTGATCTTTCCTCTGTGCTCCCTCACTGGCTTCCATCAGTAGCCATGATGCCACATCCATGTCAATCCTGACCAACTGGATATCTGTTCAATGTTTCTCTCTTCCACCTGGCTATGGATTCCGTGAGGGTGGAGGCTGGATTCTCTGGTTCTAGATTGTGTCTGCAATCCTGAGCATATTTGAGAACTGAGAGATTGCTGAATGCACACAGTATGTATATATATGTGTCTGTGTATTTAACTGTGTGTACAGTGTGTAGATGTGTGTATATGCACATAAAACTTGTAGTCCCATGTACAGCCCTTTGTTTACTTAACTGTTTATTGAACATGTACCATGTACACTGGGATAAGCAGAACATCCTTTTCCTCACGGAGGTCATCTTGTTCCTCCACCTGCCTCAGTTGAAAGTGAGTCTCCATTCATTATAAAAATAGTTAAAATGGGGCAGGCAAAGTGGCTCATGTCTGTAATCCTAGCACTCTGTAAGGCAGAATCAGGAGGATACCTTGAGCTCAGGAGTTGAAGATCAGCCTGAGCAAGAGCAAGACCCAATGTACCAAAATAGAAAAAATTAGGTGGGTGTGGTAGTGTATGCCTGCAGTCCCAGCTACTTGGGAGGCTGAGGCAGGGAGATGGCTGGAGCCCAGGAGTCTGAGGTTACAATATTACGCTAAACTCTACCCAGGGTGATACAGCAAGACCCTGTCTCAAAAAAATTGTATCTTTTGGTAATAATCTGATGCTGGCAGCTGAAAATAATTGTTGCTGCCCTATAATGTCATGCTTAAGTTTGTACACAAAAGTTTTTCTTTTCTTTCTTTTTTTTTTTTGCAGTTTTTGGCCGGGGCTGGGTTTGAACCCACAACCTCCAGCATATGGGGCCATGCCCTACTCCTCTGAGCCACAGGCACTGTCCCACAAAAGTTTTTGTTTTTCTTTGGTAGAGATAGAGTCTCACTTTATTGCCCTAGAGTGCGGTGGTGTCACACGGCTCACAGCAACCTCCAACTCCTGGGCGATTCTCTTGCCTTAGCCTCTGGAGTAGCTGGGACCACAGGCATCCACCACAATGCTCAGCTATTTTTGTCCACAAAAGTTTTTAATAATAAAAATTGGAACTAGGCTCGGCGCCTATAGCTCAACCGGCTAAGGCGCCAGCCACGTACACCTAAGGTGGCGGGCTCGAATCCCCAGCCCGGACCGCCAAAACAACAATGACAGCTGCAACCAAAAAAAAAAAAAAAAAAATAGCCGGGCGTTGTGGCCGGCGCCTGTGGTCCCAGCTACTTGGGAGGCGGAGGCACGAGACTTGCTTGAGCCCAGGAGTTGGAGGTTGCTGTGAACTGTGATGCCACGGCACTCTACCCAGGGGGACAGCTTGAGGCTCTGTCTCAAAAAAAAAAAAAAATTGGAACTAATTTTAAAAAGTTTAGTAAAATTTCAGGTTTATACTTGCATCTCTGAAATCCTTTCAAGGCTGGTAACATTTGGCTTCAGCCCAAGTGTGTGTTCAGAGAATCTGAGCTAGTGGCTACGTAAATGTATGCTCATGTGTAAGTGTATGCGCACCCCTGTGGGCTTCCAGGAAGGTGCGGACTTTCAAGGGCTCACATACCTGCTTTCCCCAGCAGCAGGCAAACGGGAGCCGAGTCAATGTTCTCTACTCCACCCCTGCTTGTTACCTCTGGGAGCTGAACAAGGCCAACCTCACCTGGTATTTGGGAGGACTTAGGGGATTGGAGGGTGGGCTGGCATGTCCCCTGGGTCTTGACCCGGCTCTTTATGCTCCTGGTCCTGCAGGTCGGAGAAACATGACGATTTCTTCCCTTATGCGGACGGCCCCCACATGTTCTGGACCGGCTATTTTTCCAGCCGGCCAGCCCTCAAACGCTATGAACGCCTCAGCTACAACTTCCTGCAGGTGAGTGGGCTCCGAGTTTGAGGAGGCAGCCCAGGAGGCTCAGCTGGCCAGTTGTCCCAACTTACTCCCTGCTCCTCAGGTGTGCAACCAGCTGGAAGCACTGGTGGGTCCGGCGGCCAACGTGGGACCCTATGGCTCAGGAGACAGTGCACCCCTCAGTAGGTGTCGGCTGACCAGGGGACAGGGGCGGGGCTGAAGCTGGAAACCACCCCTAGGCATCCTCTTCGAATCCCTTCTTAAAGCCCCAAGAACTCAGTCTGCCCGCACAAGACTTTTTGCCTCTCCTTCGAGTTGGGGCTGGGAGTCTTTCGGAACCCCACCTGACTCACCATCGGCCTGCAGATGAGGCGATGGCAGTGCTCCAGCATCACGACGCTGTCACCGGCACCTGCAAGCAGCACGTGGCGGACGACTATGCGCGCCAACTAGCGGCCGGCTGGGAGCCTTGCGAGGTGCAAGCGGTGGGGCCTTGGAAGGACAAAATCGGAAAAGGGCTGGGCCAGCACTTGATAATGTAGGGCGGCGGAGACTGGTATAGGGCGTGGTCGAGGACTTGGTGGGGCCTAGTGGGGATAGTGGGGGCAAGGCTTATGGGAGGCGGGGCCCAGATGGGATGGGGCGGGTCCTGGGAGGGACGGAGTCAGGCTGAAGGGAGTCGTACAGAGCTGATTCTCCCCTTTGCGCTTCTCCCCAAGGTTCTCCTGAGCAATGCTCTGGCAAGGCTCAGTGGTTCCAAGGAAGACTTCACATTCTGTCGCGACCTTAACATCAGCAGATGCCAGCTCAGCCAGACCTCCTCGTCGGTGAGCCAGAGTGGGAAGGGCAGGCTGGGAGGCAAGTCCCGTGGGTGCCACCAGATTAACCTTGCAGATCATGGAGTGGGGCCAAGGGGAGTGGGGCTCTGGCCAATGGACTGTAGAAGGGATGATATTTCTTGGGATGCAGTGAAGTTGGAGTAGGACAGAGACCAATGCACCAAGAAGGAGTTGATCAAACTGGAAGCACTCAGGAATGTACCTGTGCAAGGTGGGTAGGTTTGGAGAAGGCATGCTGTGACCCATGCCTTCCCTGATCCTCCCACCCCAGTTCCAGGTCACTATTTATAACCCCCTGGGGCGGAAGGTGGACTGGATGGTGCGGCTGCCGGTCAGCAAAGGTGTTTTCCTTGTGAGAGACCCCCAAGGCAGGACTGTGGATAACAATGTGAGCCCCTTTGATTGGTATTCTCCTGCATTTCCCCGCTTCCTTTTTGGACACCTTCTCTTGGGTACTACCCCTGCACGAATACCTCCTCCTCCATGAATACCTTCTGCCAGTGAGTATCTCTTCCTCCTTTGTCCCTTAATATTAGCCCCCCTTAGGATCATCTACCTTCCATGAGTGGTCCCCTTTTTAATACCTGTACCCCCCATATATTTTCTTCCTGTTTAATGAATATCTCCTTTATCCCAGAAAGTCGCCCACAAACCTCTTCTTCCCCCTAAAATCTTTCCATCTCTTCCCTGCCTCAAGGATCGGTCTCTTCCTCTACTTCCCTCACTCTTCCCAGACAGTCCCTCCATCCTCCTAGGAGGAGGTATATTTTTTCCAGCTTGTGAATCTTTTCTGCTGTCTTTTCCTTAGAATCTGCCACCCCCATTACCCCTGTCCTCAACACCTAGATGTCTTTCCCCCATCCTAGGCCTCTTTCCCTCAACCCTCTTGAGTTTGATGCCTCCATGTATACATGGCTTTATGTGTGAACTCACAGTATATTAACTCTGTTTCTCTCCTTTGTTACCCCAGGTGGTGATACTTCCCAGCACAGACAGGCAAATGGACCATTCAGAGCTACTATTCTCAGCCTCAGTGCCTGCTCTGGGCTTTAGCACCTATTCAGTAACCAAGATGACCAACGGGAAGCTCCAGACCCGTGCCCCAAGGCGCAGGCCCAAGAAGTCCTCGTTTAATGTCTTGGCCATTGAAAATGAGGTAAAACTCCATTCCGATTCCCTTCTCTGCACCCTGTGACAAATTTGAAGTGTCATAGTGAGCGGTACGGAGTTCAGGTCAACAGGTCCTGGTTCATGGTCTGCTGTCACCACTCCCCTGATTGTGTCTTTGAGGGAGTGACCTTTGTCTGAATCTCTGTGACTCACTGTGATGATGGGTGATACTTGATAGAGAGGTTGGAGCTGATGGCGGGTGTTGGTTTGCATTTTTAGAGGCGATATCAGGGAATGCCTTACTGAGAAGGTGACATTTAAGGTGAGACCTGAGGGAGAAAGCTGTGTGGTTACTTGGGGGAAGAGGAATCCAGGTAGGCAGAGAACAGCATACACAGAAGCCCTTAGGCAGGACAATGTGCTGTATTTGAGGAACTACAAGGAACCCAGTGTTCCTTGTGGAAAGGATAAGGGAGGTGACAGGTCAGACCTTGAGGGGCCTTAAGGACCAATAGGAAAACTTTGGCTTATACAGCAAAAGAGCCACTAGCAGATTGGGGCTTCATTGAGACCATCCTGGGCCCTAGCACTTTGCCTTTTTTGGGTCACTTCTACTATTTAAAAAAAAAGAAGTTAAGAATTTCAGCTTTGGCTTGGCATGGCTCAAGCGGCTAAGGCGCCAGCCCCATACACCTGAGCTGGTGGGTTTGAATCCAGCCTGTGCCCACCAAAAAACAATGACAGCTGCAACCAAAAAATAGCCAGGCTTTGTGGCAGGCACCTGTAGTCCCAGCTACTTGGGATGCAGAGATAGGAGAATTGCTTGAGCCCAGGAGTTGGAGGTTGCTATGAGCTGTGATGCCACAGCACTCTATCCAGGGTGACAGCTTGAGGCTCTGTCTCAAAAAAAAAAAAGTATAAGAGTTTCAGCTTTTGGACTGGGCATGGTGGCTCAGCCTATAATCCTAGCAGTTGGGAGGACGAGGCCAGTGGATTGCCTGAGCCAGAGTGAGAGAATGGTTTTCCACACTTACGGAGCGCCACAGAGTTTTCCTTGTTGTTGAAATGCAGCCAGAGGTTTTTTACCTGTCTCTAAATAATTGCTGGGTGTTGTGGTGTGCACCTGTAGTCCCAAATACTCGGGAGGCTGCAGCAAGAGAATTGCTCGAGCCCAAGAATTTGAGGTTGCTGTGAGCTATGTATGACTCCATGGCACTCTACCAAGGGTGACCAAGTGAGACTCTGTCTCAAAAGAAAAAGAGTTTCAGCTTTTCAGAGAAGAAATTGAAATAAGATCATAAGAAGCCTGAAAAATGAAGCCTAAAATGAAATATTAAACCAATAAATTGCCCCAGCAAAGCTGAACAGCACAGCAAACAAAGCCATGGAAAAATCTTACAAGGCAATAAAATCCCAGCAGAAGGCTGAAGAATAGTGCCATTTGTACATCATGAAGCTACGCTCTGGCCTTACCATAGAAAAGGAGGCCTGTTACTTTAGGAAAAAAAAAAAAAAACACCAAAGGCCTTCCTTAGGAAAGAAATCACCAAAAAACAGGTATAAAAGAACATTTGTCACTCACTGCCTTTCAATAGCTGTCTACTATGGGGCACTTTGCCTTTGGTGTACCTGAGATCCAGAAATAGGCTAGAACACTTCATGTTCCAAGTCCCACAGAATCCTATGCTTCCCTAAGCACATACAACAAGCAATCCATTACTTCCATTTTGGAAGATGGAAGTTATGAGACGTATGTTGAAGACTTGAAAAAAGATCAGGAGAAAGACAATATGCTACTGCATTACTACAAGTCTCAGTGCTCTTCACGTGAATCAGATGATGGTGTCGATGGCAAGATCCTTTTTTTTTGGTAGAGACAGAGTCTTACTTTATTGCCCTTGGTAGAGTGCCGTGGTGTCACGCAGCTCACAGCAACCTCCAACTCATGGGCTTAGGTGATTCTCTTGCCTCAGCCTCTCAAGTAGCTGGGACTATAGGTGCCTGCTACAATGCCTGGCTATTATTTTGTTGCAGTTTGGCCGGGGTCGGGTTTGAACCTACCACCCTCGGTATATGGGACCTGGGCCCTACCCACTGAGCCACAGGTGCCACATAGATGGCAAGATCTTTTTTTTTTTTTGCAGTTTTTGGCCCGGGCTATGTTTGAACCTGCCACCTCTGGCATATGGGGCTGCTGCCCTACTCCTTTGAGCCACAGGTGCCGCCTGATGGCAAGATCTTAATAGTAAACCAGGGTCCTACAAAAGACCTCTGGCTGCATTCCAACAACGAGGAGAACTCTGTGGAGCTCCGTAAGTGTGGAAAACCATTGCCAGAGGAGCAGGCATTCTTTCTTCTTCATAAGAAGCCCTTCAAATGTGTTTCATTTGGATGTAAGAAAGATCCTGGAATGTTTATAGGTGTAAAGGATAATCACCTTTCCCTAATTAAAGTAGACTGTTCTGGCTGGGCACAGTGGCTCATGCCTATAATCCTAGCACTCTGGGAGAGTGAGCCAGGTGGATTGCCTGAGCTCAAGAGTTCTAGACCCTGACCCACAGTGAGACACCATCTCTAAAAATAGCTGGGCATTGTGGTGGGCGCCTGTAGTCCCAGGTACTCAGGAGGCTGAGGCAAGAGAATTGCTTGAGCCCAAGAATTTGAGGTTGCTGTGAGCTAATGATGCCATGGCACTCTACTGAGGGTGACAAAGTGAGGCTCTGTCTCAAAAAAAATTAAGAAAAGACGGGCAGCGCTTGTGGCTCAAGGAGTAGGGCACTGGCCCCATATACCGGAGGTGGTAGATTCAAACCCAGCTTTGGCCAAAATCTGCAAAAAAAGGCTCAGTGTCTGTAGCTCAGTGGCTAGGGTGCCAGCCACATACACTGGAGCTGGCAGGTTCGATTCTAGCCCGGGCCTGCCAAACAACATTGGCAACTACAACCAAAAAGTAGCTGGGTGTTGTGGCGGGCGCCTGTAGTCCCAGCTACTTCGGAGGCTGAGGCAAGAGAATGGCTTATGCCCAAGAGTTGGAGGTTGCTGTAAGCTGTGATGCCACGGCACACTACCAAGGGTGATAAAGTGAGGCTCTGTTTCAAAAAAATTAAAAAAAAATAAAAATAAAGTAGACTGTTCTGAGAATTTGAGCACTGAGAATATCATGTTTAAGCTCTCTAAAACTTAATGTGATGGAAAGCTGTGGGCCTTGGATTGGATAGCCCAAATGCTACCTTTGAAGAAATAATAAGAGATAAAGAGATGAGCAACATGTAAGGGAAATGAAGAATGCTTAGCATGCTGTGGAATGTTTTCCTTCTTACATGTAAAAATATATATTTTTTATCCTTCAGTTCTGTTTTGTATTTCCCTAAGTAAAATTGCATATTTAGTACAAGGGTCTGTGAATTAAGTAGGTAGGGTATTGGTAAAGAAACTGCAAAAATTCCAAGATACAGCCTAACCTTTACTTTTTTCTTTTGTCAATACAAAAAGAACTTCCATGTAGGCCAAGTGCAATGGCTCACTCCTATAATCCTAGCACTCTGGGAGGCTGAGGAGGTTGGATAGCTTGAGCTCACAGGTTACAGACCAGCTTGAACAAAAAAGTAAGACCCCATCTCTACTAAAAATAGAAAAAACTGAAGCAAAAGGATCACTTGAACCCAAGAGTTTGAGGTTGCTGTGAGCTATGACGCCATGGCACTCTACGGAGGGTGACACAGTAAGACTCTGTCTCTAAAAAAGAAAACAAAGGGTGGCGCCTGTGGCTCAGTGGGTAGGGTGCTGGCCCCATATACCGAGGGTGGTGGTTTCAAACCCAGCCCTGGCCAGCTAAAGCAGCAATGACAACTGCAACAACAACAACAACACAAAAAGCCGGGCTTTGTGGTGGGCACCTGTAGTCCCAGCTACTCGGGAGACTGAGGCAAGAGAATTGCTTAAGCCCAAGAGTTGGAGGTTGCTGTGAGCTGTGATGCCATGGCACTCTACTGAGGGTGACAAAGTGAGACTGTCTCAAAAAAAAAGAAAAAACCAAATATGGAATCCACTTACCACTTGTGTGAGCCTAGATGAGATATAGAATTAACATTAAAATTCCAGTAACTAAGGGGCAGCACCTGTGGCTCGAAGGAGTAGGGCACTGGCCCCATATGCTGGAGGTAGTGGGTTCAAACCCAGCCTGGCCAGAAACTGCAAAAAAATAAAAATAAAAAATTCCATAACTGATTTTCCTTCATGTCTGTACCATACTATCTCTTCAGATCTTGGCTCAGGGATCTATGTCTTTCAATGTACACAAATTTTCTTCTAATTCCTGCTTCTCATGTACACAATCTTTTTGTTGTACAGTCCCTGCTTACTATGAAATACTCATTTCACTTTTGTCTCTTCTTCATTTCTTTTTTTTTTTTTTGAGACAGAGTCTCGCTTTGTCACCCTTGGTAGAGTGCCGTAGTGTCATAGCTCATAGCAACCTTAAACTCTTGGGCTCAAGTGATCCTCTTGCTTCAGTTTTTCAATTTTAGTAGAGATGGGGGTCTCACCCTTGCTCAGGGTGGTCTTGAACTTCTGAGCTCAAGCAATACACACACCTCAGCCTCCCAGAGTGCTAGGATTACGGTTATTTTAAAGTCTTAACAATTTCTACTATAATTTTTCTTAGAATTAACATTTACAATAAACGATAAACATAATAATGGACTATTTGTGAAATATGCCATTTTCTGAAAGTGTGGGGTTTTTAATTTCTAACTTGTTGAGAGATATTGCATATAATTGCTGGTAGTACATAAGATAAAAGAGGCTAACAATTACTGTATAAAGGTATTACATTTGTAAAACAATGTATCTTTGTTTCATTACTTTGTCAATAGTTTTACCAAAGTGGCTCAGTGCCTATGACTCAAGCAGCTAAGATGCCAGCCACATACACCTGAGCTGGCAGGTTCGAATCCAACCTGGGCCTGCCAAACAACAATGACAGCTGCAACAAAAAAATAGCTGGGCGTTGTGGTGGGCGCATGTAGTCCCAGCTACTTGGGAGGCAGAGGCAGGAGAATCGCTTGAACCCAGGAGTTGGAGGTTGCTGTGAGCTGTGATGCCACGGCACTCTACCTAAGGGGACAGTTTGAGGCTCTGTCTCAAGAAAAACCCCAAAAAACCCAATATATTTAAGAAAAGTTAAAAGTTATATTTTATGGCTCGGCGCCTATAGCTCAACCGGGTAAGGCGCCAGCCACGTACACCTAAGGTGGCGGGTTCAAATCCCCAGCC
>NW_003852522.1:1930625-1939505 GCF_000181295.1 Otolemur garnettii
AAAAAAAAAAAAAAGTTATATTTTATGATGTTGTTATAACAGTGAAAACAGTCAAGCAAGTCAGGGTGTGGTGGCTCACAGCTATAATCCTAGCACTCTAAGAGGCCAGGGGTAGAGTAGGGTGGTGAATTGCCTGATGTCCAGAGTTTAAGACCAGCCTGAGAAAGAGTGAGACCCAGGATTTACTAAAACTAGAAAAAACTAGCCAGGTGTTTTTGTTTTTGTTTTTTCTGAGACAGAGTCTCAAGTTGTTGCCCTGTGTAGAGTGCTATGGCATCCCAGCTCACAGCAACTTCAAACCTTTGGGCATAAGCAATTCTCTTGCCTCAGACTCCCAAGTAGCTGGGGCTACAGGCACCTGCCACAACACCTGGCTATTTTTTTGTTGCCATTGTTGTTGTTGTTTAGCTGGCCTGGCCCAGTTTGAACCCGCCACCCTTAGTTCATGTGGCTGGCGCTACAGGCACTGATCCTAGCCAGGTGTTTTGATGGCCTCCTGAAGTCCCAGCTACTGTGTTTCCCTGAAAATAAGACACTATCTTATATTTATTTTTTCTCAAGAAGACACACTAGGGCTTATATTCAGGGGATGTCTTATTTTTATTAAGGATAATACAACAATCTACATTTATTCAAATACAGTTAAGTTATCTTCTTCTGGAACCTCACAGGGGGAGCTGACCTTGGTGGGGCTGGTGCTAGTGATGCGTGAACTCCTTTCCCCTAGCCGTTCTCACATGCATAATAGGATGCCTGCAACCCTGGTTACCACATGTGCCCCTGTGCAAGTGCGAATGGCTCAGAGAAAGGAGCTGTGGCAGATAAAAGGTATTCCAGTCTTCTTTACTGCTCGGCTCTGAAATGCATGGCATGGCTATGCAGCATATCTGCATAGCCATGCCCATCACTAGGTCTTATTATTGGGGTAGGGCTTATATTTAACAAATGCATAGAAATCCTGCTAGGGCTTATTTTTAGGTCTTATTTTCAGGGAAACACGGTACTTGGGAGGCTGACGCAAGGGGTTCACCTGAGCCCAAGAGTTTGAGGTTGTTAAGAGCTCAGATGCCATGGCAGAGAGAGACACTGTCCTAAAAACAAAAAAAGAGGCATCGCCCATAGCTCAGTGGGTAGGGCACCGGCCACATACACTGAGGCTGGCTGGTTTGAACCCTGCCTGGACCAGCTAAAACAATGACAACTGCAACAAAGAAAATAACTGGGCATTGTGGCGGTCACCTGTAGTCCCAGCTACTTTGGAGGCTGAGGCAAAAGAATCACTTAAGCCCAAGAGTTGGAGGTTGCTGTGATGCCACAGCACTGTACCCAGGGGGACAGCTTGAGACTCTATCTCAAAAAAAAAAAAGAGATGTAGAAGGCTGGACGGGGTGGCTCATGCCTGTAATCCTAACACCCTGGGCAGGCTGAGGCAAGTTGATTGCCTGAGTTCATTGGTTTGCAGCCAGCCTGAGCAAGAGCAAAACTCCATCTCTAAAAATAGCCAGGTGTTGTGGAGGATGCCTGTAGTCCCACCCAGCTCCTTGGGAGGCTGAGGCAAGAGAATTGCTTGAGCTCAAGAGTTTGAGGTTGCTGTGAGCTATGATGCCACGGCACTCTACCAAGTGTGACAAAGTGAGACTCTGTCTCAAAAAAAAAAGACTATGTTATAATGAGGCCTACCTGGATTTTTTTTTTTTTTGTTTGTTTGTTTTGGAGACAGAGTTTCACTTTGTCACCCTGAGTAGAGTGTGGCATCCTAACTCATAGCAACCCCAAACTCTTGGGCTTAGGCAATCCCCTTGCCTCACCTGAGTACCTGGGCTATAGGTGCCCACCACAATGCCCATCTAGTTTTTCTGTTTTTAGTAGAGATGGGGTTCTCAATTTTTACTCAGGCTGGTCTCCACCTCCTGAGCTCAAGTGATCCAGCCACCTTGGCCTCCCAAAGTGGTAGGATGATAGGCATGAATATAAAATTTTTTTAGAGACAGAATCTCACTTTGTTGCCCTCAGTAGAGTGTTGTGGCATCATAGCTCACAGCAACCTCCAGCTCTTGGACTTAGCCTCCTGGGTAGCTGTGACTATAGGCGCCCACCATAATGACCAGCTATTTTTTGTTGTTGTTGTTGCAGTTTGGCTGGGTCCAGGTTTGAACCTGCCACCCTGGGTATATGGGACAGGTGCCTCCCATGAATATATTCTAATATATTCATTATTATATTCATGTTTTCTTCTGCTTCTAAAAGAAGTCAAAATATTCCTGTGGATCCTAAGTGTCTCATGACTTTGTGGTTCCTGGATCAGATACCCAAGTTTGCTCTGGCTGATGTGGGGAATAGACTGGGGGGGACCTGCATGGAGATTTTGGAAACTAGAAGGGATTGTACTAGTCCTGGAAGGCCACAAAGTGGGAAGACTGGGAATAAGGCTGAACATAAAATTTTGGGGATTTGCTACTAGGATCAAGTGTGAAGAGTGAGAGTGGTGGAGATAAGGGTGACTCCAAGCTTTAGTCCTGAACCCTGGGATGGATGGAGGACTAAGGCAATGGTCATCAACAACTGCTCACCCTTTACTCCCCAGCACATCCGGGCAACGTTCAACCCTAAAACGGGGCTCTTGATGGAGATTGAGAACCTGGACAAGAAACTGCTACTGCCTGTTCAGCAGGCCTTCTTCTCGTAAGTTAGGACCACCGGGCCTGGGAAGGTAGGTGGTGTGTGGGGCCTGAATCCCTTACCAGACTCTCACCTGCCCTGCTTTAGGTACTTCGCTAGTAGGGGCGACAGGCTGAGTGACCAGGTTTCAGGTGCTTACATCTTCAGACCCAACCAGTCGCAACCACTGCCTGTGAGACGCTGGGCTCAGATCCGTGTGGTGAAGGTCCGTGACCAGAAATGACAAGTGGGCATTTGGTAGAGCAAGGGAAGGGAGGTGGGAGAGTGTGGAGGTTGGTAGGTTGAATGCAGAGTGGAGATGGGAGGATTAACATCTCTTTCAGATAAGGTAGCTAAGTAAGACTTGAGTCTTAGGAATATTTGAGGATTCTCCCAAGCATTTATATTCATGGGTGACTGTATAAGAGTCTTTTCTGAGGAGACACATGCAAAGGCATTCACATCTGCTGTGGGTGTCAGGATTATACTTAGCTCTGGAAATTTGGGGGCAGGGGATGGCATGTTCCTACTTAGGTCATAAATGGGGAGAGCCAATTATAGCTGCTTCATAAGTTCACCAAGGGCCAGGTTCAGTGGCTCCTGCCTATAATCCCAACACTTTGGGAGGCCAAGGTAGGAGGATTGAGGCCAGGAGTTTGAGATCAAACTGGACAACATAGATGGGTATGGTGGTGCACACCTGTAGTCCCAGCTACTTGGGAGGCTGAAGCAGGAGGATTGCTTGAGTCTAGGAGTTTGAAGTTGCAGTGAGTTATGATAATGCCATTGCATTCTAGCCTGGGTGACAAAGTGAGACCCTATTTCCATTAAAAAAGAAAAAAGTCACTTAGTGCTATAGTAAGAAGAGTTTATATCTGGGATGGATATTTAAGAGTTCACACTTGAAAGCTGGGCACTGTGGTTCATGCCTATAATCTTAGCACTTGGGAGACTGAGGCAGGTGGATTGCTTGAGCTCACAGGTTTGAGACCAGCCTGAGCCAGAGCAAGACCTCGTCTCTAAAAATAGCTGGGTGTTATGGTGGGTCCTGTAGTCCTAGCTACTCAGGAGGCTGAGGCAAGAGAATCACTTGAGCCCAAGAGTTTGAAGTTGCTGTGAGCTGTGATGCCACCACACTCTATGAAGGGTGACAAAGTGAGACTCTTTCTCAAAAAAAAAAAAAAAAGAAAAAAGATGGATGAGTCTCACTTAGGGTGGATTTCTGAGAGTGCCTCTGGCTGGAAACAGTGGTTTCCTCATGGTCTCACACTGATGTTTCCTCTCTCTCTCTCTCTCTCTCTTTTTTTTTTTTGGGACGGTTTCACTTATTAACCCTTGGTAGAGTGCTGTGAAGTCACAGCTCACAGCAACCTCCAACTCCTTGGGCTTAGGCAATTCTCTTGTAGCTGGGACTACAGGTGCCCGCTACAATACCCAGATTCGTTGTTGTTGCAGTTAGGCTGGGGCTGGGTTTGAACCCATCACCTTTGGTATATGGGGCCAGGGCCCTACTCACTGAGCCACAGGCGCTGCCCTGATGTTTCCTCTTATGGTGGGAATGGGGCAGATAATGGTGAGAGTGACACGTGTGCAAATTTAAGAACCTCACCTTTATATATGCTTCTGTTTGAGGTGAACATCTGCATACCTGGGTCATCATATTAAGATGTAGTTTTGCTTGTTTTAACAGAGTTACCCAAATTAACTGTACCAAGAACAAGACAAAAGATTCTTCCCTTTTTTCTTTTCTTTTTTTTTTTTTTTTGAGATAGAGTCTTACTCTGTCACCCAGGGTAGAGTGCTGTGTCATCATAGTTCACAGTAACCTCAAACTCTTGGGCTCAAGCAATTCTTTTGCCTTGGCCTCCCAAGTACCTGGGCCTACATGTACCTGTCACTAAGCCCAGCTAGGTTTTCTATATTTTAGTAGAGATGCAGTCTTGCTCTTGCTCAGGCTGATCTCAAACTCCTGAGCACAGCGATCCATCTGCCTCGGCCTCCCAGAGTGCTAGGATTACAGGGGTGAGCCACTGTGCCTGGCCTGAAGATTTCTTTCCTTTTAATAGAAAGTCTGGGCTCGGTGCCTGTGGCTCAAGTGGCTAAGGCGCCAGCCACATACACCTAAGGTGGCGGGTTTGAATCCAGCCTGGGCCTGCCAAAACAACAATGTAGGCTGCAACCAAAAAAATAGCCAGGTGTTGTCACAGGTGCCTGTAGTCCCAGCTACTTGAGAGGCTGAGGCAGGAGACTCACTTGAGCCCAGGAGTTGGAGGTTGCTGTGAGCTGTGATGCCACGGCACTCTACCCAGGGGCATAGCTTGAGGCTCTGTCTCAAAAAAGAAAAAAAAAAAGGAAGTCTGGCTGAGCAATCCAGGGAAGGTGGGGAGGTTCCACAGCCACCCAGGCCCTTTTTCTCTCATTGCTCTGCCTTCTTCAACATTGAGCTTCTACCTCATGGTCCAAGATGGCTGCTAAACCTCCAGTTATTACATCTGCATTTGAGCCAGGGGCAGAGGGAAAGGGTCAAGGAATAGTATTCACACCACTTTGGTTACTCTTCATGGGGGAACAAAGCATGGTCACACAGCTACTGATATCCTCAGAAAAGACTGGACAATATAGTTTTTATTCCAATTAGCCGTATGCCAAGCTGGAATCCTGTTCTAAAGAGGGGACATGGTAGAATGGTGGACAGAAAGCATTCATGCCACAATCAAGAATGATGTGGCAGTGACTGAAATAGAAAATGTGTGCATCACACCTAGGCAGGTGGAGAAGGTGGGTGAAGTTTCCATGCTGTTAGTGGGGTTGACCCTGAAAAAGGCACTTATGGGTTTCAAAGCCAGGGTTAAGGGGACATTTGCGGGGCTTACCTCTGCTCAGATGTGAGCTAACACCTGCCCTTCATGCCCTGTGTCCACAGACAGACTTGGTGCAGGAGGTGCACCAGAACTTCTCAGCCTGGTGTTCCCAGGTGGTTCGCCTGTACCCAGGACAGCAGCATCTAGAGTTGGAGTGGACAGTAGGGCCAATACCTGTGATGTGAGTGGTACAGGCTGGGACTGGGGTGTGGGGGCAAGGACAGAGTGGGTTTTAGGTGAAGCTAATAACCTTGACATCCCATCTGTTACAGCGATTCCTGGGGGAAGGAGGTCATTAGCCGCTTTGACACACCACTAAAGACAAATGAACGTTTCTACACAGACAGCAATGGCCGGGAAATCCTGGAGAGGAGGTAGGATTGACTGAGGGAATAGAAAGGTGGCTTGTGGTGTGCTGGGGCCCAGAGGCAGTGGAAGAATATTCTGATCACATGAGTGTGGGAGGGAGAGGGGGAAGGGAAAGTGAGAAGTAGGGAAAATAGACCCCAAACATGACCAAATCACCCAACCCCAGGCGGAATTATCGACCCACCTGGAACCTGAACCAGACGGAGGAGGTGGCAGGAAACTACTACCCAGTGAACAGCCGGATTTATATCACGGTACCGCTCCTATCCTGCCTCTTCTCACCTCTACAGAGTGGGAGCCACCCTTTTTTTTGTTGTTGCAGTTTGGCTGGGGCTGGGTTGAAACCAGTCACTCTTGGTATATGGGGCCGGCGCTCTACTCACTGAGCCACAGGCGCTGCCTGGGAGCCACCCTTTATCTAAATCATCTCCTAACTACCTGAGGCTGGGCTGGAACCTCTGCCCCTCATTGTCACCCCTCACCTCCCAGGATGGGCAAGTGCAGCTGACAGTGCTGACTGACCGCTCCCAGGGGGGCAGCAGTGTGAGAGATGGCTCCCTGGAGCTCATGGTGAGTAGGTCAGCTCCCCATCCAAGCCAGTGCCCTCCCATCCCAGTCATCCTGCTGAATATTGAAGGCTGTTTCTGGCCCAGCTTTCTGCTTGTGGTCCCTAATAAACTGAGAACTCTATTCTTATGTTTGTTTTCCTACAGCTTTTATCCAATCTCTACCCGGGTCCCCCACCCCCTCAAAATGTGCCCTGTCTGGGTCCTTCATTAGGTACTTACTTCCCTCTGTCCTAGTCCCCTTGTTAGGTTGGATCCCTCCTCTGCTGGGGTCTCCATACCAGATCCTCACCTTCATCCTTATCTGTTGCCCACCCACCCTTTAATTTTTCTTGATATTCTCATAAGCCTTTACTCAGTTTCTGGCCCAAGGACACCTGATAGACTCACGACCCTCACCCTTTCCTGGCCATTCTCCTCCCAGGTGCACCGAAGGCTGGTGAACGATGACAGACGTGGCATAGGGGAGCCACTGATGGAGTCGGGGTCAGGGGCATTGGTGCGAGGGCGCCACCTTGTGCTGCTGGACACCTTTCAGGCTGCGGCCTCTGGGCACCGTCTGCTGGCAGAGAAGGTGGTCCTGGCTCCGCAGGTGGTGCTGGCCCCGGGTGGCGGCGTCCCCTACAACCTTGGGGCTGCTCCACGCCTACAGGTGAGGGGCAGCAGGGGAGGGCAGAAAGAGAGGACCAGAATGAAACCTACAAGGGGCGTTGTTGAGTATGAGTTCTCCAGGGCTCAGCGGAGAACCATCTGATCTGCCCCCTTCCCTAATTTGCCCTGGGGAGGCTATAACTAGTCTCACTCAGCCCCATGCCCAAGCTAGTCCCTGCCTAGCCCCAACGCACCTGGACTGTGTCAGGGCACAGTCCTAGCTCATCCCTTTAACTACCTCCTCTGTCTTGCTAAAGCCAGGTCAATTACACTGTAAGCCTCATCACTCCCTCCCTCCCTCCCTCTGCAGGTTCCGCGGTCCTGCCTCACCCCTCCCCTTGGCTAGCCCACCTCTCCCGCTCTCAGTAGCCTTCAACGTTACCTTAACACTCAGGCCAGAAGAGTTTTGTCCCTTCCAGGGAGAGGCGTTCATCTTGGGACCCTGCCCCAGCTTGGGATCACCTGATCCCCTAGTTGCCTCAGTCTTTCTGCCCCTTTCCAACTCAGTCACGCCTTCCTCCTCCCCCCCAGTACTCGGGGCTGCGGAGGGAGCTACCGCCCTCGGTGCATCTGCTCACGCTGGCCCGCTGGGGCCCTGAGATGCTGCTGCTGCGCTTGGAACACCAGTTTGCCCTGGGGGAGGATTCAGGACGCAACCTGAGCTCCCCTGTGACGTTGGACTTGCAGGTGAGGAAGGCAGAATTGGAAAAGAGACTGGAGAGAGGGAAGAGAGCGGTGGACAGGGGAAACCCAGCCGCTTTGCCTGCACTAACCTGACCCATCTACTCCCTACAGGACATGTTCTCCGCCTTCACCATCACCCGCCTGCAGGAGACCACGCTGGCAGCCAACCAGCTCCGGGCCTCTGCCTCCAGGCTCAAATGGACATTGAAGTCAGGTGAGGTCCTGACTCAAGAGTAGGGGATGGCGTCCTGCCTGGAGTAGGGGGCTGGGGGCTGCATGTGAGACCTAGGATTGTTGGCCAGGATCCAGTATGGAACCTGAATGTCTGAGGCAGTGTCCACATCCAAGTTAGGGGCTTAAGGATCTGAAATGGATCTGGGATGGAGTTTAGTCCTAAGAGCAACAGTCACCATCATTGACTGGTGGGAGGGTGTCTTTTACTACTGGGCTTAACCAGAGGGTATGAGGACTATGGCTAGGAACTAGAGGGGATTTGAGGACCTGGCCATGATACTGGGACCAGGGAAGTAGTTTAAGGGTCTGGGAGGCCCTGGGGACAGATTTGGGGATGGATTGTTGTGTTAGGCCCAGAGGTGGGAGCACAGTGGGGTGAGGCAAAGGAGCTCTGTATTCTTCACTCCTACCCCCACCCCTGCACCTCCCCAGGCCCCACACCCCACTCCACTCCCTATCTGTTGGATTCGGCCACTGTCACGCTACAGCCCATGGAAATCCGGACCTTCCTGGCCTCAGTTCAGTGGAACAAGAATGGTTAGACCTGTTGGTATGACCCCTCGGAGCTTGAGCCCCTTGCTCTCAGGGCAGGGCAGACTTTCCCCTTTCTCTTGCTGCTGCCACCATTAACAAAAGCTATTAAAATGCCACTTCTGAGACAGGTGACAGTGTAAGTATGGAGATCTTTGTTTGTTTTTTTGGAAGGGAATACAATTTACGACCCAGAAAAGTCAACAAGCCTAGGTGAGCTCTGGCCCAAGGCCTTGCAGGAAGCTGATGTGCTGGCCTGAATTCTCACACCAGACCTTTTTTTTTTTTTTTGAGACAGAGCCTCAAGCTGTCCCCCTGGGTAGAGT
>NW_003852522.1:1940696-1942397 GCF_000181295.1 Otolemur garnettii
ATAGGTTCAAGACCAGCCTGAGCAAGAATGAGATGCCATCTCTTAAAAAAAAAAAAAAGAAAGAAAAGAAATAGCTGGGTATTGTGGTGGGCACCAAAAAAAAAAAAAAAAAAAGAGGGAGAGAGAGAGAAGTTCTGTACATAGGCCCAGAGAATAAGACACACCATGGATCTTTCCTGGCTGTTGGAGATCTCGGCCCCGAAAGCAAGGAATCTGGGAGGTCCTGGTGGAGGAAGTGGAACCAGAAGCAGGTCCCAAAGCAAGGCCTTGAACAAGTGGGCTAGAGTAGAGAGGCTGGTGCACCCTGGGCTTTTTTTTTTTTTTTTTGAGACAGAGTCTCAAGCTGTCACCCTGGGTAGTGTGCCATGGTGTCATAGCTCATAGCAACTTTCAACTCTTGGGCTTAAGTGATGCTCTTGTCTCAGCTTCCCAAACAGCTGGGACTGCAGGTGCCTGCCATACGCCCTGCTATTTTTTGGTTGCAGTTATCATTTGGTTGCAGTGGGTTGGCCCAGGCTGGATTCCAACCCACCAGCCTTTGGTGTATGTGGTTGGCACCCTACCCACTGAGCTATGGGTGCTGCCTACCCTGGGATTTTGGTGTACTCTCGGGGGACAGTCTCTTGCAGAGGATGGAAACATTGGGATTAAACCTAAGGTTTATTGTTATTATTTTTTATTTTTATTTATTTTTCATTGTTTTATTGTTATTATTTTTTAGCCACAGGGTTTCACTTGATTGTCCAGGCAGGTGTAAGAGGTGGAAGCTCAAACTCCTGGGTTCAAGGGATCCTCTGACTTGGGCCTCCTGAGTAGCTGAGATCACAGTAGCTGAACTCACCATACCTGGTTAAATTATTTTTTTGCGACAGAGTCACATTTTGTCACTCTCGGTAGAGTGCTGTGGCGTCATAGCTCACTGCAACCTCAAACTCTTGGGTTCAAGTGATTCTCCTGCCTCAGCCTCCCAAGTGCTAGAACTACAGGTATCCACAAAAATGCCTGGCTATTTTTAGAGATGAGGTCTCATTTTGGCTCAGGCTGGTCTTGAACCTGCGAGCTCAGGCAATCCACCTGTCTTGGCCTTCCAGAGTGCTAGGAATACGGTGTAAGCCACGTTGCCCAGCCTGTTCTTGAACTTCTGACCTCAAGCAGTTCTGCCATCTTGGCCTCCCAAAATAATGGGATTACAGGTATGAGCCATAGCACACAGCCAAGGCCAAGTTTTAGATTTGAAAGGAACTAACTTCCCCTCCTGTGGACACGGCTTCTGCAAGTCTCTGGATGACTCACAGAAGTGAGGAAAGACATCCCAGGCCTGCCTGTGGCCCATGTGAGACCAGTGTTGGAATATGCCTTTCAGTGATTTACAGAGTCACCCTCCAGAAGTGAGACTGCCTGGGACAAACAGGGACACAGGAGGAGGGTGTTGCCAGCTCTATTCCTGTGTGGCACCCAGTCGCTGGATGCATCTCTCAAGAAGTTTTCTAAATCTCCCTATAGTGCAGTATTTTTCATCCTTTTTTATCTCATGGCACACTTGAACCTGTAGTTAAACCTCCACGGCACACTTAAATTATGTTGGTCCAAAAAAAGAGTAACTAGGCTCGGCGCCTATAGCTCAATCGGCTAAGGCGCCAGCCACGTACACCTAAGGTGGCGGGTTCGAATCCCCAGCCCGGACCCGCCAAACAACAATGA
>NW_003852522.1:1943813-1950578 GCF_000181295.1 Otolemur garnettii
GGGCCAGATTCAAACCCACCAGCCTTGGTGTATGTGGCCAGGGCCCTACCCATTGAGCTACGGGTGCTAAGCCATCAAGTGATCTTCTTGCCTCAACCTCTCAAGTAGCTGTGATTACAGGTGCCCACTACAATGCCTGGCTATTTTTTTGGAGACAGGGTCTTGCTCTGGCTTAGGGTGGTCTCAAACTCATGAGCTCAGGCAATCCACCTGCCTTGCCCATTTTTTTTTTTTTTTTTTTTTTGAGACATCACTTGGCAAGAGAGTTCTTCTCAGATTTTTTTTTTTTTTTTTTTTGAGACATGGTCTTGCTTTATCCTCTAGGCTGGAGTGCAGTGACATGATCATAGCTCACTGTAACCTTAAGTTCCTGGGCTCAAGTGATCCTTCTGCCTCAACCTGCCTCATAGCTGGAATTATAGGTGTGCTCCATTACACCTGGCTAATTTAAAAAAATTTTTTGTAGAGATGAGGTCTTGCTATTTTGCTGAGGCTTGTCTCAAACTCCTCAAGTGATCCTCCTGCCTTGGTCTTCTAAAAGTGTTGAGATTATAGGCATGAGTCAACATATCTGGCTCCAGATCACTTTTTTTTTTTTAGAGACAGTCTCATTTTGTCACCCTAGTAGAGTGCCATGGCATTAAAGCTCACAGCAACCTCCAGCTCTTGGGCTTAGGCAATTCTCTTGCCTCAGCCTCCTGATTTGCTGGGACTACAGGTGCCCGCCACAACGCCTGGCTATTTATTTTTTTGCAGTTTGGTAGGTCCTGGGTTTGAACCCGCCACTCTCAGTGTATGGGGCCTGTGCCCTACTCACTGAGTCACAGGCACTGCCCTCCAAATCACTTTTAAGTCCCCCTCAGGAAGAGAGATTGGGCCTGACCAACCAAGGAGGCCTGGAGAGGGTTAGCTGAGTTTCTCCACAGCCCCGGCTGGACCTTATTTCAGGGGGCTCTAAAAAGGTTTCTAAGTTCCCTCCCTGACACTGGTCACTAACTGTAGCCAAAGAGGGAGATAGCAGAGGGTACCTCAGTTCCAGCTGCCATTCTGCATGGGCCTCTGATTGTGGGATGTGCCCCCTAGAAATATCTGTAAGTTTTTACAGGTAGGATGGGGGAAAGGAATGAGACCAGGCCAGATAGGGAATGTGTTGTGCCTAGGAATCCAAAGACCACGCCATCATGCTAACCAAATTAACAGAAGAGTCCTTTATTTAAAAGCCTGGTGACTGCCTCACACTCAACATGGTTCGGAGAGCAGCCCCGACTACTTAAGGGATTGGGTTTTTAAGGCTTGGTATGCATCCTGGTTGGCACACAGGCTGCGTAGGTGCATCCAGTTTGGTTAGTAAGTAATGTACAGAAGCAGAACTTTGCGGTTGGTTAGCCATGCATCTTTGTTTCAGTACTTTTCCCACCTGATATTCCTCAAAGGTCAGCCTGGGAACACTTGGTACTTCCCAGTCTGTATCTCAGGGGAGTTAGTCAAGCAAGAAGACAGTGAGTACTTTCCTATCTATCTTGGACTTACTCCATTTTGTTGAGGGCTTGCAGCCCAGAAATTTGCCAGAAGTTAACTGATATTTTTCCACCTTAGTCTAGGCCTAACAAGGGCAATCTGGGTCTGCTTTCAATCACACATGGGGCCTGATTGCCAGATGTGCTCTCCAAAAATGTTCTAAGTCACCCTCTCAAGCTTCAATCCCCAATCCCCGGACCAAGGACCAGTACTGGTCCATGGCCTGTAAAGAACTGGGCTGCACAGCAGGAGGTGAGCAGCTGGTGAGGGAACAAAGCTTCCTCTGTATTTATAGCTGTCCCCTATCACTTGTTATCACTTAGGACCTGAGCTCCACCTCCTGTTACATCATTGGCTATGTTAGATTCTCATAGGAGCTAAACCCTCCTGTGGACTGTGTGTGCAAGAGATCTAGGTTGCATGTGCCTTATAAGAATTTAATGTCCACTCCCAATGGAAAAATTATCTTCCATGAGAATGGTCTCTGGTGGCTAAAAGGTCTGGGAATGCTGCTCTAAAGAGAGTGATCATCTGGACTGGCCAGAGAGGCCCAAGGAGGCACCCTGAAAGTCTAGAAGGAGTGAGCAGTGGGGCCAGTGAGGGTGGTCTGGGGAATGGGGCTGTTCCATGGGAGATACTCACCAACAGTGTTTTAAAGTATTCCTCTGGTGGTAGAGATTGGACTTGGTCAGACAGTGAGCCTTAGGGATGGCTGCTTGGACAAACATATTCAAGGTGCCCTTCAAAGGTAGGGCACTGTGCTGGAGTGGACAAAGGGACCCTTGGAGATTGCCCTGGGTCCTCCCTAAGTCCTACCTGGGAGCTGATCACTGTGCGTACACCTATACATTTCTCTAAGTCATCATGTGGTAATAGGACAGGCACTGTCTAGCCAGAGATACTCAGGGCAGGGACCCAGGACAGGCTGTAGTTCTACCTGGGTCCTGGTACTCAACACACCTGGTGGTGCCTCCTGAAAAGGTACATAAGGAGACAAAAGTGACTCCATCTTGGGATGCTAATCTGCCATGTTAACTTCTGATTAACGTCAGTCCTGAGAAAGCCTCCTGAATTTTACTTTGCTTACTCTCATGTAAGAAGATGTACTGACCATAACTTCTGTACTAGATCAAAGTGGCCATGATGCTATCTTATAAATTATAGGTGTAATACACATAGCATTCTTGCCTGTTCTGGATAATTGACTTCAATTCTTCTACACCTTTCATGGATATCCATTCCCTATGGTAGATAAGCCCCAGGCTGGGAGATAACAGGTATGCATATCTACCTGTCTTGCTGCTGCCCAAGACTATGCTTCCATCTGTAAGTTCCCTGGTTCCTTTTGCATTTGGGGATTGCTTTGTGTATATGCCCCTTTCATGGAACCCAGGGCCCATGTCCCCATTTGGCCTGAACTGGACAGATAGACCCTCAAAGGGTGCCATGGATCCTAGTCATGGGAGTGCATCCTGAGAAGTTTCTACAGCCTTCTGTGGAAGCCACAACAGGGATGGGCCGAACATGAAGGCCCGAGAAATCCACTCTCAGCCTTGTCACTATCTTGCGTAAGACTGTCAAACGAAGTATCCCCCAAAAACATTTCTAATTCCTGATCAGCATGGACATGCCAGGGCCACCCCAAGGAGCTCTGGGGTGGGGGCCTTGGGGTTATGGCAATGGTCTTGGGTGGAAACCTGTTTTAGGAGGCACCAATCAAAAAAATTTATTTTTATTCACTTGGTTTTTATTCTCTGGTAATGCTGTGAAAAAAAGCATTTCTTATCCCTTCTGATAATGTGGACAAGACCACATGTCTTGGGTGGTGTGACTGTGGCCTAAATGCCATTCTCATGTGCCCTGGCCATCGTATTCTTCCACCATGGGAAGGGACATAGGCTCAAGCTGGCAGAGAGCCTGGATGAGGATGTATTGACCTGTCCCGGTCCTGCTTAGATGCTAGTCTTTAAGATTCTTTTCTGAAGGCCAGGCATGGTGGCTCACATTTGTAATCCTAGCATTCTGGGAGGCTGAGAAAGCAGGATTGCTTGTGCTCAGGAGTTCGAGACCAGCGTGAGCAAAGCAAGACTCCATCTCTATTAAAAATAGAAAAATTAGCCTGGGGTGGCACCTGTGGCTCGGTGGGTAGGGCACTGGCCCCATATATTGAGGGTGGCGGGTTCAAACCCAGACCCTGCCAAACTGCAACAAAAATAGCCAGGCATTGTGGCAGGCTCCTCTAGTCCCAGCTACTCGGGAGGCTGAAGCAAGAGAATCGCCTAAGCCCAGGAGTTAGGGGTTGCTATGAGCTGTGTGATACCATGGCACTCTACTGAGGGCAATAAAGTGAGACTCTGTCTCAAAAAAAAAAAAAAAGAAAAGAAAAATTAGCCTGGCATTATGGTGGGCACCTATTGTCCCAGAATTCTGGGAGACTGAGGCAGGAGGATCACTTGAGCCCAAGAGTTTCAGTTTGCTGTGAGCTGGGCTGACACTATAGCACTCTAGCCTGGGCAACAGAGTCAGACTCTGTCTCCAAAAAAAAAAAAAAAGAATCTTTGAAAAGATTCCTAAATTCCTCTCACTAGTCCATGACTGGCCTAGGCTGGACATAAATGCCTGTAGGTTGGCTCCGTGAGGCCTGGATTGAATATGTGCGTCCCAGTGTTTTCTTTTTTCTCAGTAGAGTGCTATGATGTTACAGCTCACAGCAACCTCAAACTCTTGGGCTTAAGCTATTCTCTTGCCTCAGCCTCCCAAGTAGCTGGGACTCTATAGGTGCCCGCCACAATGCCTAGCTATTTTTTTGTTGTAGTTGTCATTGTTGTCTGGCTGGTCAGGGCTGGGTTTGAACCTGCCGGCTGTAGCGTATGTGGCTGGGGTGCTAGCCGCTGAGCTATAGGTACGGAGCCTTTTTCTTTTTGACAAGAGTTTTACTCTGTTGTCCTGGGTAGTGTGGCAGAAAGCTGTGGCATCATGGTTCACAGAAACCTCAAACTCTTGGGCTCAAGCAATCTTCTTGTCTAAGCCTCTCGAGTAGCTGGGACTATAGGTGCCCACCACCATGCATAGCTAGTTTTTTTTTTTTTTTCTTTTCTATTTTTTGTAGAGACGGGCTGATTCTTACTCAGTCTGGAATCTCTGAGCTCGAACTTCTGAGCTCAAGTAGTCCTCCCACCTTGGCCTCCCAGAGTGATAGGATTACAGGCATGAGCCACCATGCCCTGTACCTCCCAGTGTTTTCTAAGCCCCTTCCACAGGGGAAGATGGGCCCAGGATGACCAGGGAGGCCTGCTGAATCACCTGCTTAGGGCCTGGTCATTGGATGCATCTCCTGCAAACATTTCTAAGTATCCCTTTGAAGGCTGAACACTTACCTGGCCAGGGAGACTGAGGAGGATATTCAGAAGCCAACTATGGTTCTGTTTAGGGCACTGTCTTCTAAGGTGTCCATTTAAAAGGTACTTAAGTTCCTGTTTGTTGGTGGGGAGGAATCTGGGCCAGAAAGTCAGCCAAGGGAGGTACCTAGACATAGCTGTGGTCATGTTTGCATCATGTCACTTGCAACAGTTCCAGGTCTCCAGAGGGAAGGAGACAGCATAGGGGCAGATTGGGGACCATTTAGAGAGTGGTTGGGCCCAGTCACAATCCCATGAGGGGCTCAGTTGCCAGATGTGCTTCTCAGAATTTTTTTTTTCTTTGAGATAGGGTCTCATTATGTCACCCTGGGTAGAGTGCTGTGGCATCACAGCTCACAGCAACCACAAACTCTTGGGCTTAAGTGATTCTCTTGCCTCAACCTTCCAAGTAGCTGGGACTGCAGACACCCGCCACAACGCCTGGCTATTTTTTTTTTTTGTAGTTGTCATTGTTTGGCAGGCCTGCACCAAACAATGACAGGGTTCAAAACAGATAGGCTCGGTGTTTGTGGCCAGTGCCCTACCTACCGAGTCACGGGTGCTGCCTTCTCAGAATGTTGGGAATGAATGGGAATGTCGCCCCAGAGACTGACCCAGGATAGCTAGGGAGGCCTGGTCACAGTCCAACATGGAGTTGGTCATTGGGGGCACCTCCTCCTGAAAATTTTCTATGTCACCCTTTGGAGGCTGGGATTAGCCTGGCCACTCAGAATGTTCTGTGTAGGATGCCACAGGCCCACCAGATCACTCTCTGACCGCTACTGGCTGAGATACAAGTTTAAATGACACCTGGGCAAGGTGGCTTCTGGGTGTCCAGGTGTGTCCGGATTGTTCTCATTATTGGATGGCCACCTGATGCCACTGTATGTCATCCCCTGGAGTTTGGCTGCTGCAACTGTGGGGTAGAATCTGGCTGGGGAGCCTACGATTAAGTTCTAGGAGGCAGGCAACAAAATCAGGGTCTTCTCAGATGGTATGGCACCACCTCAGTATGGGCTCCCCTGAGATTGGTTCTGCAAGAGCAAGGAGGCAGCATCTTGAAACTGTGGGTTGACTGACTAAGTCACTGAGGTCCCCACGGGCTTGTGCCATTGCAGGTGACCAGTGTAGGGTGCCCTGGGCTCTGCTTCTTGCCCACTTAATGCCTGGTTATGGCCAGTGCTGCGGAGAATTTTTCTAGACCCCTCTTTTTGGGGCCAAGATCATGGCCAGGGAGGTCACAGGCTAGCATGGGGCACCATTGCTGAAGTTGCTTTCTGAAAAAAAATTTTTTTTCCTGGAAACTAGTTTTATTTTAAAATTAAGTGCATAGCACTCATCTAATTCCATTGTTGTAGACTTTGACACTGTATTTATATTTTCAGTTAATGTCATAACACAGATAATTCTTTTTTTTTGAGACAGAGTCTCCCTTTGTTGCCTTTGTTAGAGTGCTGTCGTGTTGTAACTCACAGAAACCTCAAACTCTTAGGCTCAAGGGATCCTCTTGCCTTAGCGTCCCAAGTAGCTGGGACTATAGGTGCCCGCCACAACGCCCAGCTATTTTTAGGGACAGAGGACTTGCTCTGGCTCAGGCTAGTCTTAAACTTGTCAGCTCAAATGATCCATCTGCCTCAGCCTCCCAGAGTGCTGGGATTATACTACTGCCTCCAGACACATATATTTAGGTTTGCAGTCTATACTTGAGTAGTTTATTAGGTGGACTTTGGTAAAGCCCTTTATACATAACATTAATCTCTTTTTTTTTTTTTGAGACGGAGCCTCAAGCTATCCCCCTGGGTAGAGTGCCATGGCATCACAGTTCACAGCAACCTCCAACTCCTGGGCT
>NW_003852522.1:1951124-1957237 GCF_000181295.1 Otolemur garnettii
GCCGGGTGTTGTGGCGGCACCTGTAGTCCCAGCTACTTGGGAGGCTAAGGCAAGAAATTCACATAAGCCCAAGAGTTTGAGGTTGCTATGAGCTGTGATGCCATGGTATTCTACCCAGGGTGACAACTTGAGACTCTGTCTCAAAAAAAAAAATACATATATATATATACATAATTGGGAAAGTATTACTAATAAGCTTTTTGTTTTTTTGGAGACAGAGTTTCATTTTGTTGCCCTTGGTAGAGTGCTGTAATGTCACAGCTCACAGCAACCTCCAGCTCTTGGGCTTAGGCAATCCTTTTGCCTCAGCCTCCTGAGTAGCTAGGACTAAAGGCGCCTGCCACAACGCCCGCTATTTTTTTGTTGCTGTTTGGTCAGGGCTGGGTTTGAACCTGCCACCCTTGGTATATGGGACTGGTGCCCTACTCACTGAGCCACAGCCCCTGCCCTACTAAAAAGCTTTTAAAAAGATATATTCTTCTATAACAAGAACAACATATAAACCAATCAATAAAAGCATTTGACAAGACATTATTAAATCACCATAGGCACTGGTTGTTGTTTTGAAGTTGAGATCTCTATCCCAATATCTTACATTCGTATTCTTTTTTTTTTTGAGACAGAACCTCAAGCTGTCCCCCTGGGTAGAGTGCTGTGGCATCACAGCTCATAGCAACCTCCAACTCCTGGGCTTAAGCGAGTCTCCTGGCTCCACCTCCCAAGTAGCTGGGACTATAGATGCCTGCCACAATGCCCAGCTAGGTTTTTTAGACAGGGGTCTCGCTCTTGCTCAGACCGGTCTTCAACTCCTGAGCTCAAGCAATCTACCTGACTAGGCCTCCCAGAGTGGTAGGATTAACAGATGTGAACTACCAAGCTGGCCACTAACTGACCCTTTGTAAATTTGCTGTAAAATCAGTAGGGGCAGGTATCTTAACTCCTTGTTGAGGCACCATAACCTCCACTGTGATCTTTTCTTTTTGAGATGGAGTCTCACTTTGTCGCCCTTGGTAGAGTGCCCTAGTGTCATAGCTGACAAGCAACCTCAAACTCGTGGGCTGGACTGTTCCTCCTGACTGATCCGCCTCAGCCTCCCTGAATGTTAGGATTATAGGTGTAAGCCACTGTGCCTGCCCCCACTGAGATCTTCTTAAGAGCCCCAGCTTCTGTTCCATTAGCCCGCTGCAGTGCCATTGTTGACCCTGAAGCCCTCGCATATTGTCACCACAACCCAGAGGGCTACCATTTCTGAAAAGGGAAACCAACATCACAGCTCTTCCGCCACCAGTAAGTCACTTCCGGGAGGTGTAAAAGACCGGAAGTCCGCGGCGTGGGCGTGGCCTCCTTTGCTTTTGCTCCACCCCTTCCCGGGGACGCTGTCTAAGCGCAGCCTTCTATGCTGGCACCTAGGGGCTTTTGCGCACTTGACTGAAGGCCGAAGTCCTCTTGATCTCTAACACGCAGTTTTTCTGTTTCACATCCGTGTGGGTTTGTGGGATGCATGGGAAGTGACGGGCAGTAGCGGCCGAAAAACCCATATTAGAGATCGCCATCTTATCTCACAGCCGGCGGGAGGGCTACAGTTCCCTGGCAAGTAGTGGTGGGGTAGGTGGTGGGTGTCGCGTTCCAGGAATAAGTTATGTGTTGAGGCCAAACTCTCTGAGACAGTGTAAAGTTAGGAAACCCCCTTTAGAGCTCCAGTTGTCCTTACCTCACATACAGGAGGTTCACGGAATCTACTTTTAAGTTTACACCTGTTGCCTTAGGCATATCTTTGGGAATGCTTGTCGATCTGAAACAAACAAACAAAATCACACTCCGTAGTTCTCTCCAAGTCCACTCTGATCCTATGTCACGTCTTTCCAGGGCCATCTTGAGACGATTTCCAGGTCTATGTTTCCCAGCTCAAGCCTACTGTGCTTGCTTGCTGGAAAATACGTTCTTTTAAAAAATTGAGACAGTCTCACTTTGCTGCCCTTGGTAAAGTGTCGTGGCATCATTGAAAGAGAGGCACTTGACGGCAGAGATCTCACAGACAACTGAGGCTTGTACTAAAGGTCTTTATTGGTGGGGGAGGGAGGCTGCAGAGCAGCACCAAGGAGGAGAGAGAAGAGAAGAGAAAAGAGGAGAGAAAAGAGGCGAGAGAGATAAGGAGAGAGTGGAGAAGAGAAGAGAGAGCAGGAGTGTACAGAAGAGTGGGGGGGAAGAGTGGGGGAAGAGGGGAACAGAAACGTACCCTTATAAAGGGAAGTCGCAGAATGGTGCCGGGCTGGTGGGATAACCATTAAGAAGTTATTGCTTTCCCGGAAAGAGCCATAGGGGCGGGCAGTGGGAAATTGGGAATTGGGAGCTGTGGTAAGCAGGCCACTCCCTGTGCTAGGGGAGGAGTTGTAACTTTATTTATTTTATTTTATTTTATTTTTTTTGAGACAGAGCCTCAAGCTTTCCCCCTGGGTAGAGTGCCATGGCATTACAGCTCACAGCAATCTCCAACTCCTGGGCTCAAGCGAGTCTCCTGCCTCCGCCTCCCAAGTAGCTGGGACCACAGGCGCCCGCCACAACACAACGCCCGGCTATTTTTTGGTTGCAGCCGTCATTGTTGTTTGGCGGGTCTGGGCTGGGGATCCGAACCCGCCACCTTAGGTGTACGTGGCTGGCGCCTTAGCCGGTTGAGCTATAGGCGCCGAGCCGGAGTTGTAACTTTAAGGGCGGGAAGGGACTATTATCTAACAGTCATAGCTCACAGCAACCTCCAACTCTTGGGCTCAAGCGATTCTCTTATCTCAGCCTCTCGATTAGCTGGGACTACAGGCTTCTGCCACAACACCCAGCTTTTTTTTTTTTCTTAGCAGGCCTGGGCTGGATTGGAACTAGCAGCCCCAGTGCATGTGGCCAGCACCCTACCCACTGAGCTATGGGTGCTGCCCTGGAAAACACTTTAAAAGCCACATCTGTGCACTCTTGAAATTTTTGTGAAAGCAATACCAGGTGACTGTGAGTTGAAGGGGGCTGAAGCAGAGGCAGCGGCCACAGGAATCCACAAACATGGTCACAAGTAGTCTCAAAACTGCTAATGGTGTCACAGAGATGCCATTTCCTATCTATAGGCACTCAAGCACTTCACACCTGCTGATCCTTAGCACTCCCACCCCAGAGTTCTCTGACACATTCTGCTGGGAGGTTTTCAGGTGCGCCGACGGCACCGACCAGGCCTGTGCCTTCTTGTCTCAGTGTCTTCCTAAGCTGTCAAGAGAACACAGAGCAGGAAATGAAGAAAATCTGTTACACTTCTAGATTCTGTGGGCCTGAATGATAAAGCTATTTGGTTGCAAACATGCTTTATCCTTCAAGAGTAAGGATGGCGAGAAGGTGGTTAATACAGCAATACTACCACTTCTACCACTACCACTGCCATAGGACCTGGGGGCAGGGCCAGTTCTTCCTCAGATTCAAAAGGTGGCAATGCCTCTTTCAGAAGGTAGAGAGCCCCTCAAGTGTCTCAATTCTGGGGGTCCCCTCACAAAGAGCCAGGTAGGAAAGGCTGCTTGTTAAGCTGAAGAGGCAGGCAGCACCACAGAGCCCTGGAGTGGCACTTCTACCATATCCACCCCACTGGACATGGAAGTCAGAACATTGAACCCAGAGGATCATTCTCGAGACTTAAGATTTAATGGACTTTGTCTTGCTAGGTCACCATTTTATTTTGGAAGTACATAACTTGTCTGTTGTCTCAGGTTCACAGTTAGAGGAACTTTGTCTCAGGATAACTTATACCTTAAATCTCCATATATATGTATTAAAAAGTAGACCCTCCATAGTTGACCATCTTAAGTTGACCTAATTTTCGTAGACCAGACATGCATCACATGTAACAGTACCGTAGCTCTAGTTGTGTATGTTGACTACCTCTGTATGTTGACCAGTTACGGTCCCTTGGGTGGTCAACTTACAGAGGTTCTACTGTACATATATGTACATGCATCTTAAGTTGACCTAATTTTCTTTCTTTCTTTTTTTGAGACAGAAGCCTCAAGCTGTCCGCCTGGGTAGAGTGCCGTGGCATCTCAGCTCACTGCAACCTCCAACTCCTGGGCTCAAGCGAGTCTCCTGCCTCAGCCTCCCAAGTAGCTGGGACTACAGCAACCTCCAACTCCTGGGCTCAAGCGAGTCTCCTGCCTCAGCCTCCCAAGTAGCTGGGACCACAGGCACTCACCACAACGCCTGGCTATTTTTTGGGTGCAGCCATCATTGTTGTTTGGCGGGCCTGGGCTGGATTCGAACCTGCCACCTTGGGTGTACATGGCTGGTGCCTTAGCTACTTGAGCCACAGGCGCCGAGCCAAGTTGACCTAATTTTCATAGACGAGACATGCACCACACGTAACAGTACCGTAGCTCTAGTTGTGTATGTTGACCACCTCTGTATGTGGACCAGTTACAGTCCCTTGGGTGGTCAACTTACAGAGGTTCTACTGAACATATATGTACATGTATTTAGATGAAATTGTGAACTGAGTTGAATGAGTTGAGACTTTGGGGGAACGTTGAGATGCAATAAATGTATTTTGCATGTGGGTGGCACATGAATGGGGGGCTAGGGATGGAATGCTGTGCACTTAACGTATCCCTCTCATTTATGTGTTTAAGCTCTAATTCCTACTGTGCCTCTGTTTGCAGATGGGGTGGCTAAGAAGTAATCAACATCAAATGAGATTGTATAGGTAGGGCCCTGATTTGACAGGATTAGTGTCCTTATAAGAAGAGACATTAGAGGGCTGGCCATGGTGGCTCATGGCTGTAATTCTAGCACTCTGGGAGGCTGAGGCAGCAGGATTGCTTGAGATTAGGAGTTTGGGACTCGGTGCCTGTGGCTCAAGTAGCTAAGGCACCAGCCACATACACCTAAGGTGGCAGGTTCAAATCCAGCCCAGGCTTGCCAAACAACAATGGCTGCAACAACAAAAAAATAGCCAGGTGTTGTGGCAGACACCAGTGGTCCCAGCTACTTGGGAGGCGGAGGCAGGAGACTTGCTTGAGCCCAGGAGTTGGAGGTTGCTGTGAGCTATGATGCCATAGCACTCTACCTAGGGGGACAGCTTGAGGCTCTTTCTCAAAAAAAAAAAAAAAAAAAAAAAAGAGAGATTAGGAGTTTTGGACTGGCCTGAGCATGAGTGAGACCCCATCTCTACTAGAAATAGGAAAATTAGCTAGGACTTGGTGGTAGGTGCTTTTAGTCCCAGCTAGTTGGGAGGCTGAGGTTGGAGGATTGCTTAAGCCCAGTAGTTTGAGGTTGGTATGAACTAAGCTGAGGCTATGGCATGCTAGCCCAGGCAACACAGGGAGACTGTATGCAGGGAAAACTATTATTTTTAAAAAATATGAAATGCTTCATGAATTTGCATGTCATCCTTGGGCAGAGGCCATGCTAATCTTCTCTGTATCATTCCAATTTTTAGTATATGTGCTGCCAAAGTGAGCACCAGAGGAAAACTGTTTAAAAAAAAAGAAGAGACACCAGAGATCTCATTCAGTCTCTGTCTCCCTGTGCAGGCACAAAAAATAAGTCATGTGACCAACTGAATATAGCCATCTATAAGACTCACTATGAGATGATGGTCTGGTGGGCCAAGGGGCCAAACTACCCCCCTTCCCCCTTCTTCCAAGAAACAAAGATGGGAAGGGAAGCTGAGCCTGGGACACACAGGATAAGGCCTTAATGACGTCATGGAACACACACACACACAAGACAAGGTCATGCTGACCCCACTGATATTAAAATATTTTTACTTAACTATTGTTTTGTTTAACCAAGTAACTGCAAGTGTCATAAATCTGCTTCTGTACGGTTCGTGGAGTCTGGCAGCTTGCTTGCTGTGTCATACAACCTATAAAAACTGTGCATTAACCCTGGTTGGGACTGCTTTCCTCACAGGGCAGTTGGCCGGCTGGTCTAAATAAAGGCTCCTTATTGGCATTAAAGATTGTCTGATGGTCACTTCGCTAACACCATAACAACTAGAAACTGAATTGGCCAGAACTTACACAGCCTCTGAACTATGAGAAAATAAATGACTATTGTTCTTTTTTTTTTTTTTTTTGAGACAGAGCCTCAAG
>NW_003852522.1:1960920-1962201 GCF_000181295.1 Otolemur garnettii
AGTAGAGGGGACGGAGAAGGGTGTTCTGGCACTGACCCGTCCATCTCCGCTGCAGATCGTTTCACACCTGCTTTTCCTCGATTCACTTTTGGCTCTGCAGCCAGATTAATATCTAAAACTTGGCCAGCAATCCTTCTGCCATCCTCTCTGGCTACAGCAGCCCGGGCATTCCTCTCATTAACATACTGAACAAAGGCAAAGCCCTTGTGAACAGAGCAACCCACAATTTTGCCGTATTTCGAGAAAATTGCTTCCACATCAGACTTCTTCACCACAAGTGTTGAGATTCCCGATGAATACATGGAAGTTCATGGAGCGAGGGTCTGTCTTGTTGGGAACATTGCTAGCCATTGCATTTGATGATAAGGTTCTTCACAAAGCAAAAAAATGTAGCTGAAGATCAAAAAAACTCACTCAAGGAAAGCTCCACTAAATCATATATTTCAGTGTTTTGTAACCAGGAGGGGAGGGAGAAGAGATTCCATTCTGAGTCTCCTACTCCTGGGTTCTATGTGGAGAAGCTGAGTAGCACTCGAGGTCGACAATGCGGCCGCAACAGCTCTGTCTTCGTCTCTTCACAAAAATCTCTTTCATCTTTATGTTCAGATCTGTTCCTGTCCTTGGATCTGCCCTTCTGTTTCCATCTTATCAGCTGGCCACCAGAGATAATTCTCTTACTTCAAGAATAGTAACTGATGCATTTGGATGGCTTTGGGTGGGACTGTTTGTCTCATATGTCATCAATGAGCAATTTGTCAGAGAACTGAAGGGGCGAATGGTATCTGTGTATACTTTGCAGAAAGGTCTACAAGGAGTGATTCCATCATTATCATATAGACTTTTTTTTTTTTTTTAAAAGAGACAGAGTTTCACTTTATCACCCTCGGTAGAGTGCCATGGTGTCACACAGCTAACAGCAACCTCCAACTCCTGGGCTCAGGCAATTCTCTTGTCCAGCTTCCTGAGTAGCTGGGACTATAGAAGCCCACTACAGCGCCCAGGTATTTTTTTGTTGCAATTTGGCTGAGACCAGGTTTGAATCCGCCACCCTCGGTATTTAGGACCAGCGCCCTACCCACTGAGCCACAGGTGCCACCCAGTGGGATTTTTTTTTATATGCATACCAGTTAAGCTTAAGTAGAGATGGAATAGCATGGATCATGAGCAGAGTGGAATTTCACCACCAATTGGGAAAATCTGCCTGACATTTTGCATTAGATACTTGTTTAATATCAGAAACATCTTCTATAGTTAACCCTTCTAACTATTTTTTTTTTTTTT
>NW_003852522.1:1963347-1971211 GCF_000181295.1 Otolemur garnettii
TCATTGTTGTTTGGCAGGCCTGGGCTGGATTCGAACCCGCCACCTTAGGTGTATGTGGCTGGCACCTTAGCCAGTTGAGCCACAGGCGCCGAGCCAAGAGGGTTTCTTGAGCCCAAGAGTTTGAGGTTGCTGTGAGTTATAATGCTAGGGCACTCTACTGAGGGTGACAGAGTGAGACGGGGGAAAAAACAAAGGCTGGGCGTGGTGGCTCAGGCCTGTAATCCTAGCATTCTGTGGAGGCTGAGATAGGTGGACTTCTTGAGCTTAGGCGTTCGAGACCAGCCTGAGCAAGAGTAAGACCTGTCTCTAAAAATAGCTGGGTGTTGTTGCGGGCACCTGTAGTTCCAGCTACTCGGGAGGCTGAGACAAGAGGATCACTTGAACCCAGGAGTTTGAGGTTGCTGTATGGCAATACAGTAACACTCTGTCTCAAAAAAAAAAAAAAAAAAAAAAGAAAACCAGAATGTCATAGGCCTGGTATGGCAGGTCACGCCTGTCTAGCACTTTGAGAGGCTAAGGCAGAAGGATTATTTGAGTACAGGAGTTCACAGCTGCAGTAAGCTATGATGGTGCCATTGTATCCCAGCCTGGGTGACAGAGTGAAATTCTGTCTCAACAAACAAAAACCAGAATGTCATATATATGGGACACCATGTTGTTTTATAAATCCTGTAACATTTAATACCAAATTTATAAAAAAGCATAATTATACAAAATTGAAGTGTGCTTCTGGGTTTAAAAAATATTTGAACTGGCTCAGTGCCTGTAGGTCAGCAGCAAGGGCACCAGCCAAATACACCTGAGCTGGCGGGTTTGAATCCAGCCCCGGCCTGCCAAACAACAATGACAACTACAACCAAAAAATAGCCAGGCATCATGGCGGGTGCCTGTAGTCCCAGCTACTTGGGAGGCTGAGGCAAGAGAATCGTCTGAGGTTGCTATGAGCTGTGATGCCACAGCACTCTATCCAGGACGACAGCTTGAGACTCGGTTTCAAAAAAAATTTTTTTGGGGGGGGACAAATATTTGTATTTGAGAACTACTGCTTAAGAGTTTTGACTTTTTTTTGTTGTTGTTGAGACGGTCTCACTATGTTACCCTTGGTAAAGTGCAATGGCATCACAGATCACAGCAACCTCCAACTCTTGGGCTTAAGTGATTCTCTTGCCTCAGCCTCCCAGTAGCTGGGACTACAGGTGCCCACCACAACGCCTGGCTACTTCTTTTTTGGTTGTAGTTGTCATGTTGTTTAGCAGGCCTGGGCTGGATTCGAACCCGCCAGCTCCTGCGTACATGGCTGGCGCCTTAGTTGCTTGAGCTATAGGCACCAAGCCAAGAGTTTTGAATTTTTTACATTTCTCAGTGCAAGTGGTGGTGGCACACATTAGGCTTTCAAAAGGAAAGATTCCCTTATTATATCATAAGATATATGAATTAAGACTCTGTGCTGCTCCCTAAACTTAATTTGTAAACTTGAAGGAATTATTAGGGGGATGATAAGATGAGATTCTATAATGGACAGTTTCTACAGTGCTAAGAAACATGAATAGTTGTTCAAAAAAATGGATACTGTGGAAGGCTGAGACCGGAGGATTGCTTGAGTCTAGGAGTTCGAGGCTTGTCTGAGTGAGAGTGAGCCCCTGACTCATGAAAAAAATTGAAAAACCCAGCTGGGGTCCATGATGGGCTAGAACTGTACAGATGACTTTTACTCTTCCATAACTGGAAGTTTAAGGATTGCAGCGAGCGCCTGTAATCCCAGTGGCTTGGGAGGCTGAGGCAGCAGGATGTCCACAGCCTGAGTCTGAGGTTGCAGTGAGCTACGAGGCCATTGTACTCTGCTCAGGGCATAGGGTAGAACTCTGTCTTGACAAAAAAAAAAAAAAAAAAGCAAAATAATGGATAAAGATAGGGTTTTTTCTGCTCTTTTCTTTTTATATATATTTTCTCAAAAGTTTCTATTAGGAATGGGTATTGAATTTTGCCAAAGGGTTTTCAAGCAACTATGGAGAGCAATCCTATGCTATTCCTTTTTAGTCCTATTTAATGATGAATTCTATTAAGCAATTTCTTTTGATTTATTTTTATTAAGCATTTATTTTATTTTTTAATACTGAGACCTCATCCCCTCCCTCCTTCTTTCTCTCTGCTCTCCCCTTCCTCCACCCCCACCATGTCATTAATTGTCCTCATATCAAAATTGAATGCACAGGATTCATGCTTCTTCATTCTTGTGATGCTTTACTAAGAGTAATGTGTTCCACTTCCATCCAGGTTAATACAAAGGCTGTAAAGTCTCCATTTTTTTTAATGGCTGAAGAGTATTCCATGGTATACATATACCACAGCTTGTTAATCCATTCCTAGGTCGGTGGGCATTTAGGCTATTTCCACATTTTGGCGATTGTAAATTAAGCAGCAATAAACAGTCTAGTGCAAGTGCCCTTATGATAAAAGGATTTTTTTCCTTCTGGGTAGATGCCCAGTAATGGGATTGCAGGATCAAATGCGAGGTCTAGCTTGAGTTCTTTGAGGTTTCTACATACTTCCTTCCAAAAAGGTTGTATTAGTTTGCAGTCCCAGGGTTTTCTCTGCTCTTTAATAAAACACAAAGCTGCTACCCCCATACCCTTCCGTAACATTGAGTGGAAGTATTAGCATATGGAAATGTTACCTGTGAATAGCAAAATGGGCTCTGTGGATCATTAAAATAAAAAGCTTCCAGGGGGTTCTCTTAGAAAAATGCATTAAAATTTTCAGTTTGAAGATTCCAAATATACCTTTAGTCAATGAATTAGGATACTATTAAAAATTATACTGTTGGTATTCAACTCACAATTATTCCTTCACTAACTGCCCTGTCAACATCTAGAGGTCTTTTACTGTTTCAACTAGAAAAATCATAGTGGACTTGCATAGATACCACACTACTTATGGCAAGAACCCAGGATGGGCTAGAACTGTACAGATGACTTTTACTCTTCCATAACTGGGAAGTTTAAGGGGGGCACATATTTTGTCAATCATTGTACATAGTAGCAAAATGGTAATACCAGATATATGAGGCACATGTCTCACCCATCCATTGTCAGACAGAGCTACTTGGTCTATCTGACCATGGTGGAGCAAGACAAAAGAAGGATAACTGTGAAAGAGAATAAGGTCCAAATCATAAAAATGACCAAAATTCCTCTCTTCTCACAACCACGACTGACTAGAGCTTCTTAGGAATGGATTTAGCACTACTCCATTCTAGACAAGAACTCTGTGACTACCGATGATAGGATGATGCTCACTTTTTCACAGCATTGAATACAAAACCACAATACTTGATCTGATAGTTTAGGTGCCTACTAAGGGACTAAAGGGCACATAGCAACATGGATACACTGGACAAAGGGATGATTCATGTCTTGGTAGGATGATACAACATTTCATCATGCTATTCAGAACAGAATGCATGAATTCTTTTCTTTTTTTGGGGTAAAGACAGTCTCACTTTGTTGCCCTCAGTAGAGTGCTGTGGTGTCACACAGCTCATAGCAACCTCCAACTCCTGGGCTTAGGCAATTCTCTTGCCTTAGCCTCCCGAGTAGCTAGGACTACAGGCACCTGCCACAATGCCCAGCTATTTTTTTTGTTGCAGTTTGGCTGGGGATGGGTTCAAACATGCCACCCTTGGTATATGGGGCCAGTATCCTACTCCCTGAGCCACAGGTGCCGCCTAGAATGCATGAATTCTTTATGGAATTGTCCACTTAATATTGTTGGACTGTGGTTGACCATAACTAAAACTGCAGAAAGCAAAACCTTAAATAAGAATGAACAACTGTATTACTACAATTCATTAGACCTGTTTCTTTCTTTTTTTTTTTTGAGACAGAGCCTCAAGCTATCCCCCTGGGTAGAGTGCCGTGGCATTCCAACTCACAGCAACCTCCAACTCCTGGGCTCAAGAGAGTCTCCTGCCTCCGCCTCCCAAGTAGCTAGGACCACAGGCGCCCGCCACAACGCCCGGCTATTTTTTGGTTGCAGCCGTCATTGTTGTTTGGCGGGTCTGGGCTGGGGATTCGAACCTGCCACCTTAGGTGTACGTGGCTGGCACCTTAGCCGATTGAGCTATAGGCGCCGAGCCAGACCTGTTTCTTTGACTACAGGTATAACTCTGGTAATCTATTGCCAGTAAAGCACTGGCAATACCATGACTTACTTTTGTTACCATGAAGGAAAAAGAAATTAGTTTCATGATATAATGTGTAGGAACAAAAAACTATTTCTGAGGAAAAAAATACATACATCGTAATAAGGGTCAGAAGGTACTTTGACAAAATGGAAAAAAGTTGATTTGAATATCCATAAGTGCAATGGGATATTTTAATGTATCCTTAAGAAAAGGCATCAGGGCTTGGTGCTAGCTCAGTGGTTAGGGCACTGGCCACATACACCAGGGCTGGCAGGATTGAACCTGTCCCAGGCCTGCTAAACAACTATGACGACTACAACAAAAAAAATAGCTGGGTGTTGTGGCAGGTGCCTGTAGTCCCAGCTACTTGGGAGGCTGAAGCAAGAGAATCACTTGAGCCCAAGAGTTGGAGGTTGCTGTGAGCTGTGATGCCATGGCACTCTATCCAGGGCAACATAGTGAGACTCCATCTAAAAAAAAAAAAAAAAAAAAAGGAATCAGGAACACATAGTCACTAATGGCATTAACAGAACAAGAACTATACAAATTAAAGTTTATGGTAATAAAAGAGGGAAGACAGCTTTAGAGAATATTGCCAACCATGATAATCTGAATTATAGGGCAGCACCTGTGGCTCAAAGGAGTAGGGTGCTGGCCCCAATGCCAGAGGTGGCAGGTTCAAACCCAGCCCCAGCCAAAAATTGTAAAAAAAAATCTGAATTATATGCCTGGTACACACATGAATAAAAGGAAACTCCAAACTGCAGATGGACCTTTGATGTGAAGCTTGTGGAGACACCTGTGAAAACCTATATATCTCTTCAAACCTAAAGTGGTGGTGTCAGCATACTCTTGCTCAGCAGGGAAAATAAATCAGGAAAATGGGCAGGGAGCAGGCTGTCTTCCTGTAAGATGGTTTCAATACCAGACCAATGTCTTTGCTTCTGTTGGCAAATCTCATGCAAGTTAGTCTATTAGTGAATTCAAACATAGACCTATAAAAGGAACAGATTCTAGGTAGTTCGAAACATTATCTGTGTTGACATGACATAAGCCAGAAGGGCCACGTCCAACTTCACATTTTATTACCCCATCACAGATGTCTCTCCCTCTCTTTTTTTTTCTTGAGACAGTCTCAGTCTGTTGGCCTGGATAGAGTACTGTGGTGTCATAGCTCACAGCAACCTCAAACTCTTGAGCTTAAGTGATTCTCTTGCCTCAGCCTCCTAAGTAGCTGGGATTACAGCCCGCCACAATGCCCAGCTACTTTTTCAATTTTTAGTAGAGATAGAGTCTTGATCAGGATGGTCTCAAACTCCTGAGCTCAGGTGATCCACACACCTAGAGTGCTAGGATTACAGTAGTGAGTCATTGCCTCTGGCCCTATATGTCTCTTCTTATTCAAATTCTACTATTATCTAAACCCTAGTCAGAAGGAATAATAAAGAACAAAGGTGAATATAATTCACATCAGTTTATACTCTACGATAAACTTTGCAAACTTGCCAATTTAGGTAAGGAAAATGGAATAAGACAATACTGGCTAAAAATCTTAAAAAGTTTTCTCAAAGGAAAGGTGTAGTATATATAATGGCTAAGAGATACCCATTACCTTCTGCACAAAGACTGTAGGAAAAATCCCACAATTACCAATGTGTCATTTTTTCAATAAATTCTTAAAGAACTGAAATTGGGGTGTTGCCTGTGGCTCAAAAGAGTAGGGCACTGACCCCATATACTGGAGGTGGTGTGTTCAAACCCAGCCCTGGCCAAAAACTAAAAAAAAAAAGAATTGAAATTAATTCTAATTGTATGTTAAAAATACACTTCAGTTCAAGGGTGGTTGGTGCCTGTGGCTCAGTGAGTAGGGCACCAGCCCTGTATATTGAGGGTGGCGCGTTCAAACCCGGCCCCACTAAATGGTAACAACAAAAAAAATAGCCAGGCATTGTGGCAGGTGCCTGTAGTCCCAGTTACTTGGGAGGCTGAGGCAAGAGACTTGCCTAAGACCAAAAGCTGGAGGTTGCTGTGAGCTGTGATGTCATGGCACACTAGCAAGGGCGACAAAGTGAGACTCAGTCTCTAACAACAACAAAAAAAATACACTTCAATTCACTCATGGATCCAGATATTAAAATAGAAAGAGAAAAATTTTATTGATTTAATGAAAAAGCATGACCTTTTATATGTTTGGACTATTGCTTAAAGAGATTTACAAAACTATCCCATTTCAAAGCTTCCTTGCAAAAGAAAGAAGTAGCAATATAAATTCCAGAGATGCACTTTAAGAATGAGCAACTGATAAAAACATTTTTGACTTTTGTAACATTTTTTTTTTCAGGTTGTGAATTTTCTAGAGCATTATACAGTTATGCATTGCTTAACGAGGAAGATAAATTCTGAGAAATGCATCATTAGGCAACTTCATCTCTGTATAAACATCAGAGTGCCCTTAACACAAACTGAGATGGTGTAGCCTACCATAAACCTAATCTGTATGGTAGAGCCTCTTGCTCCTAGACTACAAACCTGAACAGCATGTTACTGTACTGAATACTGTAGACAACTGTAACACAGTAACAATTTATGTATGTAAACGTAGAAAACATACAGGAAAAATACAGCATAAAACATAAAAAAGAGTACACCTGTATAGGGCATTTACCATGAATGGAGCTTAGGACTGCAAATTGTTCTGGGTGAATCAGTGAGTAAATGTGAAGGCCTAGGACATTACCATAGACTACTGTAGATTTTACAAACACTATACACTTAGGCTACACTAAACTTACAAAAAAATAGTTCTTTCTACAGTAATAAATTAAGCATAGCTTATAGTAACTTTTACTTCATAAGCTTTTAAATTTAACTTTTTGGCTCTTTTGTAGTAACAATTTATAACACACATTGTATAGCTGTACAAAAATAATTGCCTACTTTATAACCTTATTCCTTAAGTTGTTTAATTGTTTTTCTTTTTAAAATTTTAGAATATTAGGGGGTACACATGTTTTGGTTACATAATTTGCTTTTGTATGTTTTAAGTCAAAGTTACAAGTGTGCCCTTCGCCCAGAAAGAATACATGGTACTCACTGGGCGGGAATTTACCCAACTCCTTTTCCTCACTCCCACCTATATGAATTGAGTTTTGCTTTCATATGAGCATATAGTGTTGAGTACATGTAGCGTTTTTTTTTTTTTTCCATTCTTGCAATACTTCACTTAAGAGAATGGTCTCCAATTCCACCCAGGTTATTATGAAAGATACTAGATCACCATCTTTAGGTTGACTGGTATTCCATGGTATGCATATACCACACTTTATTAATCCATTCATGAATTGATGGGCATTTGTGTAGTTTCCACATCTTTGTGATTGTGAATTGTGCTGCTATAAACATTCAAGTATAAGTGCCTCTTTTACAAAATGTCTTTTTTTTCCTTTGGGTAAATACCCTAGTAGTGTATTTCAGGAGCAAATGGTAGGTCTACTTTAAGTTTTAAGTCCAGGCTTGGCACCTGTGGCTCAAGCGGCTAAGGTGCCAGCCACATACACCTGAGCTGGCAGGTTCTAATCCAGCCTGGGCCCACCAAACAACGACGGCTGCAACCAAAAAATAGCCAGGCGTTGTGGCGGACGCGTGTAGTCCCAGCTACTGGGAGGCAGAGGCAGGAGACTC
>NW_003852522.1:1972011-1978625 GCF_000181295.1 Otolemur garnettii
TTTTTTTTTTTTTAAGAGATAATCTCACAGCATCACAGCTCACAGCAATCTCTAGCTCTTGGGCTTAGGCAATTCTCTTGACTAAGCCTCCCAAGTAGCTGGGACTACAGGCGTCTGCTACACTGCCCCGCTATTTTTTTGTCGCAATTTGGCTGGGGCCAGTTTGAACCTGCCACCCTTGGTATATGGGGCCAGTGCCCTATTCTTGAGCCACAGGCACTGCCCTTTTGGTAAATTTTTAACAGCGTTGTTTGATTTTCTTTTTTGAGACAGAGTCTCACTTTGTCATTTTTGTTAAGAGTGCCATGGCATCATAACTCACAGCAACCTTAAACTTTTGGGCTCAAGTGATCTCTTGCCTTAGCCTCCCAGGTAGCTGGGACTACAGATGTCCGCCACAACACTGGGCGATTTTTAGAGACAGGGTATCACTCTTGCTCAGGCTGGTCCCCAACTCCTGAGCTCAGGCATCTACCCACCTTGGCCTCCCGGAGTACTAGGATAGTACTAGTACTTGGCCTCCCGGCTGGTTCCGGGTTGTTTGATCTTATTGATTTGCTAGAGTTCTTTGTAGAATCTGGTTATCAGTCTTTCATCAGGTGTGTAGCATGTAATTATCTTTTCCCATTCTATAGGTTGTCTATTTTTGCTTTATTGATTGTGTCCTTGGCTGTGCAGAATTTTTTTTTATATTGATCAGGTCCCACTGATTTATTTTTGTTGCTGTGATTGCTCTTGGGGCCTTCTTCATCATATCCTTGCCTATGCTGGTATCTATAAGAGTAGTTTCAACATTTTCTTCTAGAATTCTTTTTTTCTTCTTTTGAAGTTGTTTTTTTTTTTTGGGGCTGGGGCTGGGTTTGAACCCGCCACCTCTGGTATATGGGGCTGGTGCCCTACTTCTTTGAGCCACCGGTGCCACCCTCTTCTAGAGTTCTTATAGATACATGTCTTAGATTTAAGTCTGTTATCCACCATGAATTAATTTTTGAGTGCATCTGAGAAAATCAGCACCTTTTTTTTGGTAAGAATACTTATGAAAGTTGGCAAAGATGGGACATACCTCAAAATGATAAAACCCACAGCCAACATCATCTTGAGCAGAGAAAATTGAAAGTATTCCCACTTGGAAGTGGTATCAGACAAGGTTGACCACTATTGCCACATATAGTGGCAATACAGTGCTAGAAGTCCTAGCCAGAAGAGAAGGATATCAAGGTTATCCACATGGAGAAAGTAGAAGTCAAACTATCACTCTTTGCTGATGGTATGATTTTATATCTAGCCTCAAACCAAGAGACACTTGGAATTGATAAATAAATGCAGCAATGTCTCAGGTTACAATCAATTTACACAAATCAGTAGCTTTCATATACTCCAACAACACTCAAGCTGAAAATCAAATCAAAGACCCAATACCTTTCACAGTAGCATCAAAGAATATGAACTACCTTGAAATATATTTAACAAAGGAGGTGAAGGATCTCCTTAGGGAGAATTATAAAATAGTGAGAAAGGAAATTACAGAGGACATAAACAGAAAAATGTATCATGCTCATGGACTAGTGGAATTAACATAGTTAAAATGTGATTTACAGATTCTCCTTAAATATCAACATCCTATTTCACAGATCTTTTTTTTTTTTCTTCTGAGACAGAGTCTCACTTTGTCACCCTCAGTAGAGTGCTGTGGTATCATAGCTCACAGCAACCTCAAACTCTTGGGTTCAAGCAATCCTCTTGCTTCAGCCCCCCAAGTAGCTAGGACTACAGGTGCCTGCCATCACACCCTGCTATTTTTAGATATGGGGTCTCACTCCAGCTCAGGCAATCCACTGCCTCAGCTTCCCAGAGTGCTAGGATTACAGGCATGAGCCACTGCACTTGCACTTATTTCACAGATATTGAAAAAAATAGTTCTATCCTTAGATGGGATCAGAAATATTCCAAATAGCCAATATGATCTTACATAAGAACAAAGGTAGTGGCATCACTTCACCAGGTCTTAGGCTATACTACAAGGCTATAGTAATCAAAACAGCAAGGTATAGGCATTAAAATAGAGTCATGGGGCTTGGCGCCTATAGTATGGTGGTTACAGCACCAGCCAAATACACCAAGGCTGGTAGGTTTGAATCCAGCCTGGGGCAGCTAAACAACAATGACAACTGCAACACAAAATAGTCGGGTGTTTTGGCGGGTGCCTGTAGTCCCAGCTACTTGGGAGGCTGAGGCAAGAGAATTGCTTAAGCCTAAGAGTTTGTAGTTGCTGTGAGCTGTGATGCCATTGCACTCTACTGGGGCAACAGAGTGAGATGCTGTCCTAAAACAAACAAAAAAAAGAGTCATGGACCTATGGATCAGAACAGAGCATCCAGGGCCATGCCTGTGGCTCAGTGGGTAGGGCACTGGCCCCATATTCTAAGGATGGTGGGTTCAAACCTAGCTACAGCCAAACTGCAACAACAACAAATAGCTGGGCATTGTGGCGGGTGCCTGTGGTCCCAGCCACTTGAGAGACTGAGGCAAAAGAATTGCCTAAACCCAGGAGTTGGAGGTTGCTGTGAGCTGTGTGACACCATGACATTCTACCAAGCGTGATAAAGTGAGACTGTCTCTGCAAAAACAAACAAAATAAGGAACAGAGAACCCAGATATGAAACCATCTTCCTATTGCCATTTGATCCTTGACAAAGGAATCAAAAGCATATACTGGGGAAGAGAATCTTCTATTCAATAAATGGTGCTGGGAGAACTGGATAGCCACATGTAAAACACTGAAATGGACTCCCACCTCTCGTTACTCATAATTTTTTTTACTTTGTAACGTGTGCATGGGATGAGAACCATCAATATCACTGTCTTCTCCAGATCTTGTCCCACCAGAATGTCTCCAGGGGCACTCACACACATGGAGCTGTCATTGCCTATGTTAACAGCAAGAAATCCTTTGTAAGTATCTCCTCGAGGACCTGAATGAGGCTGTTTTACTCTAAACTGTTTTTATTTTTAATAAATAGGTATATACTCTAAAATAACAATAATAGTATTATAAACACATAAACCAGTAATATAGTCATTTATTATCATATACTATGTATTATACATAATTATACATGCTGTGCTTTCATCAACTGTAAGTGTAGCAACATTAAAGATTTGAGTTGATATGTTATACTATGATGCTACAACCACTAAGACTTTAATGGGTGACAAAATTTTCAGCTCTATTACAATTGTATGGGGCAGTTATACATGTGGTTTTCATTGTGTGGCACCTAACTGTACATGAATTACCTTGCATTTAGCCTTCCATTTTAATTACATCTACAGGATTTCTCTATAGCAGGAATTTTCATAAATTTGATAGTACTTTTTAAAATTGAAAACTTTCCCCTATTGCATACACTTATAGGGTTTTTATCCAGTGTGCATTCTAACATGTTTTTTTAAGGATCTGGACAAACTGAAAGCTTTGCCACATTGCTTACACTCAAGAGGTTTCTCTCCACTATGAATTCTTTCATGTCTTTGAAAGGAACTGTGAAGACTAAATGCTTTCCCACATTCTTTACATTCATAGGGTTTCTCTCCTGTGTGCATCCTCATGTGTCCTTGAAAGCTTGTAGGATAAATGAAGGCTTTCCCACATTCCTTACATTCATAGGGTTTCTCCCCAGTATGAGTTCTTTCATGTATGTGAACATAACCAGCACAACTAAAGGCTTTCCCACATTGTTTACATTCATAGGGTTTCTCTCCACTATGAGTCCTTTCATGTGTTCGTAATGCACTAGGAAAAATGAATGCTTTCCCACATTCCATACATTTATAAGGTCCATCTCCAGTATGTGTTATCATGTGTCTTCGAAAGTTTTCAAGAGAAATAAAGGCTTTTGCACATTCCTTACATTCATAGGGCTTTTCTCCAGTGTGATTTCTCTCATGTATTTGCAAATCTAGAGGATAATTAAAGGTTTTCCCACATTTTTTACATTCATAGGGTTTTTCTCCAGTGTGAGTCCTTTCATGTATTCGAAAGTAAGTTGTACGACTAAAGGCTTTCCCACATTCTTTACATTTATAGGGCTTTTCTCCAGTATGCACTCTCATATGTACTCGAAAGGTTGGACGAGCACTGAAGGATTTCCCACATTCCTTACATTTATAAGGCTTCTCTCCTGTATGAGTTCTTTCATGTATTTGAACAGAAGTGGAACATCTGAAGGCTTTACCACATTGTTGACATTTGTAGGGTTTCTCTCCAGTATGAATTCTTTCATGTACTCGTAAGAAACTAGGAAAAATGAATGCCTTCCCACATTCTTTACATTTATAACGTCTGTCCCCATTGTGCGTTATCATGTGTGTTTGAACACGTGTGTGGGAAATGAAGGCTTTGCCACATTCCTTACATTCATAGGGTTTCTCTCCAGTATGAGTTCTTTCATGTATTCGAATAGAACTAGGACAACTGAATGCTTTCCCACATTTTTTACATTTATAGGGCTTTTCTCCAGTGTGAATCCTTTCATGAATTCGAAGAGAACTGGGAGAACTGAGAGCTTTGCCACACTGTTTACATTGATAGGGTTTCTCTCCAATGTGAGTCCGTTCATGTGTTTGAAAGCGCTGGTGATATATGAAGGTTTTTCCACATTGTTTACAACTATAGAGTTTTTCTCCAGTGTGAGTCTTCTCATGTCTTTGAAAAGATTTGAGATAACTAAAGGCTTTCCCACATTCTTTACATTTATATGGCTTCTCATCTAATTTGCATCCAGTGTGAGTCCTCATGTGTCTGGTAAGGGACGAACGCCGCATGAGCACTTTGCCACACATACTACATTCCTGTGGTTTCATTCCAGTGGTTTGCTTTGTAAGAGCGAGATTTGGATTAAAGATTTCTCCATACCAATTACCTTCTTTACTTTCACAGAGTGGCTCAACCATATGGCGTCTGTAAAAGATTAGAAACACATTAATCATGGTTATTTATTTATGATTTTATATTTATTACCAGGTAGCAGAATTAGATTTTTATCATTCTCAGGGAAACTGTAGGTTTTCTGCCTTGTCTGAATTGTTTTAAAGTTAATATACTCAATGTTCTCCAAGAGAGCTCATCCATAGCTATCATCACATTGATATACACAAGGGTTTTTTTGTTTATTTATTTGTTTTGAGATTGAGTCTTACTTTCTTGCCCCTGGTAGAGTGTCACTGCATCATATCTCACAGCAACTCTTGGGCTTAGGTGATTCTCTTGCCTCAGCTTCCCAAGTAGCTGGGACTACAGGAGCCTGCCACAATGCCTGGCTATTTTTGTTGCAGTTTGGCCGGGGCCAGGTTTGAACCCGCCACCCTTGGTATATGGGGCCAGCGCCCTACTCACTGAGCCACAGGCATCACCTTATACAAGGTTTTAAAACACTGTTTCCAAGTATGTATTTTTCAAACACTGAATATCTGTGTCACTTAAGAAAACATTTTTTGTAAAAATTTTCTGAGAATCAATACATGTGAAACTGGGCTTATTTGGTTTTCTTGTCTTAAAAATTTCACAACATACTAAGATTCTTTCAACATATACTGCCATCTACTGTGAATGCAACTCACCTTAGATTTCTCCCCTGATTTTTATACTGATCTTCAATGTTCTGATCTTTCCATTTTTTTCCTAAAATGTAGATCCAGAATAATCATTATAAATTATGAGAAATTTATAGAGAAATTATTAGATTCTAGGTTCACAGTGGGCTATAACCATGTCTGGTTTGTTTACCAAAGTATTCCTTTTGATATGCCAAATCTTGGAATAGTGACAGTAAGCAAGAAGTACTTGTTTCCTAATGGACAAAGTGAAGATATGACATCATTCTTACCTATAGAGGCCAGGTTCTTGAGTGTTTCCTGCATCACATCTTTGTAGAGTTTCTTCTGTGAAGGATCCAGCAGAGCCCACTCCTCCTGGCTGAAGTTCACAGATACATCCTCAAAGGCCAATGAGTCCTAAAATATTCCACACGGGAATGAGTGAGACTGACAGCACTATATGTTTTCAATTCATAATAAGTTAATGTATGATTCTGTGGTCTCCAAACACTCAACTTGGTTGTCAGAACTTTAACTCTTTGTCCTTAATCACTTCCTTATAAGTTTAACAGCACCCTGAATACATGGAGTTAGATCTCTATTTTTATGCTAGTCACTGTAAGTCTTATTACTTTTTAAGTTCAATTTAACTTGGAAAAATGAGAGAAATCATATACAAATGAAATTCTCATTTCTTTTGTTTTCTTTCTTTCTTTCTTTCTTTTTTTTTTTGAGACAGTCTCACTATGTTGCCCCTGGTAGAGTGCCTTGGCATTACAGCTCACAGCAACCTCAAACCAACCTCTTAGTCTTAAGCAATTCTCTTGCCTCAGCCTTTCAAGTAGCTGGGAGTACAGGCACCCACCACAATACCCAGCTATTTTTTTTGTTGCAGTTGTCATTGTTGTTTAGCAGGCTGGGCTGGGTTTGAACCTGTCAGCCTGGATGTATGTGGTTGGTGTCCTACCCACTGAGCTATAGGTGCCGCCCAAAATTCTCATTTCTTTTTTTTTTTTTTT
>NW_003852522.1:1978891-1979941 GCF_000181295.1 Otolemur garnettii
ATTTCTTATTACCTAAATCAATCAGCACTCCATAAGGCATAAAATCAAACTAGGATGAGGTTTTAATGAATAAATACACACTGAAAACCTGTAAGTTTTTTCTTCCATTCCTTTCATTATACATAAGAGGGCAGGAGGCCTATGACAATTCAACTTGTAACAGGTTTAACTCACCATATTGTCCTGCAGTTACTTAAGTCCATTAAAAGTACTCAGATTCAGCTGACCAAGTGAAAATATTCTTTTAGAGGAGCATTAATTTCAACGTGTATTTGTAACATTTATCAAACATTCAATTTTTCCTTTTGCTTTCTTTCCCATTTCAAGGTACTAGAATATTATTGGGAAGATAGAGCTTAGGCACGAGGTAGAAGGACTGACAACTCAGATCTCCACAAAATCCATGTAACTCATGAGCCTCAGATCTAAAGGAGATCTAAAAATCTCCAATTTTTAGCACACATACATGTTAGGATAGATGTCACAAGAGCACTTTCTGATAGATCTACACAGTGTAATCTGGCTTTTGCTGACCCTGAGAAACAGGTTAAGAGTATCAATTTATAAGGGACCTCAATGATGTCCACAATGACTGATTATATTTCCAGGATTATAAAATTAAAGGGTTCGGGAGTGCTTTCCTCTAAAAGAACGTAAAAGTCCTTTTCTCCAATTCCAGGAGAAAATGATTCCCAAATAGCCACTCCAGAGAAGTGTTCTCAGGTTCTCTCATTCCCACACACTATACATCATACATGAAAAAAGGTCCATTTCCTTAGTAATTAGGAAATAAATAAAAATAGATCCCATTTTGGCTTGGCACCTGTGGCTCAAGTGGGTAAGCTGCCAGCCACATACACCTGAGCTGGTGGGTTCGAATCCAACCTGGACTGGCCAAACAACAATGATGGCTGCAACCAAAAAATAGCCAGGCATTGTAGCAGGTGCCTGTAGTCCCAGCTACTTGGGAGGCAGAGGCAGGAGAATCACTTGAGCCCAGGAGTTGAAGGTTGCTTAATGGACTAAGTGAAGATATGACATCATTCTTAC
>NW_003852522.1:1980975-1982869 GCF_000181295.1 Otolemur garnettii
GCCTGTAGTTCCAGCTACTTGGGAGGCTGATACAAGAGAATCGCTTAACCCCAAGAGTTTAATGTTGCTGTGAGCTGTGATGCCACATCACTCTACCGAGGGCAACACAGTGAGACTTTGTCTCAAAAAAACAATTTGTTTTTGTTTATTGTTTTTTTTTTTTTGAGACAGAGTTTTACTTTATCACCCTCAATAGAGTGCTCTGGTGTCACAGCTCACAGCAACTTCAAATTCTTGGGCTCAAAAGATTCTCTTGCATTAGCCTCCTGAGTAGCTGGGACTATAGGTGCCCACCACAACACCTCGCTATTTTTTAGAGCCAGGGTCTCCCTCTGGCTCAGGCTGATCTCAAACCCCTGAGCTCAGGCAATCCACCCATCTCAGCTTCCTGAGTGCTAGGATTACAGATGTAAGCCACTGTGCCTGGCCCTATTTTTAAATTTTGAGGATACTTCCAAGGACATTTTATATTGCTATCAAGATGTGCCACAAAAAATGTTATTGCTCTTTTCTAAATATATTTCATGATAACTTGTGTTTATTAGTCCTACTATGTGCCAATCTGTGTTTTAATTCCTAGTTTTAGTAGCAAGAATTGGAAAGACACCAGGTGTCTAATTAGAAAATAATCAGTTACATAAAGCCACCATCATATATACCCTTTATTTTAAAGGGTGGCATGTACTGATATGAAAATATTGGGGAATTGTCAATGAAACAACTAAGCAAAGTGCAGTGCAATACAGACAACATCTTCTCTTTTCTATAACTGTTATAATCACTTGCAAAGGCAGCTGGATCCTATGAAAGGATTGTCTCAGACATTCTATACTGACGCTGATAACATCACACACATTCCAATGCAGTATAAAAGGGCTTATTGTTTTCATCACCAAGTCTCTGGGAAGCTCAAGGTAGGATTCTTGGGCAAGTATGAACCGTCTTGAGAGCTCCAAGAAAAGAGCCTGGTCTGGATATTTATTGAGGTTATGGGGTAACTCGGGGTGAGAGTTCCCACACAAAAAGTAGGGGCTTATGTGAAGTGAATGACTTTTGCCCTCCCATTGGAGAGAGAACCCAGGTTTACTTATCTGGTACACAAGTGTCGGGATAAGAGAAAGAAGAAGGCATAAGGCTCTCAGGCTATCAGTAGCCAAATATCAGGGAGTTTAGGCTGGGTGTAGTGGCTCACACCTGTAATCCTAGTACTCTGGGAGGCCAAGATGGGTAGATCCCTTGAGTTTAGGAGTTCAAGATCAGCTGAGCAACAGTAAGACCCCCATCTCCACTAAAAATAGAAAAACTACTGGGGTCTGTGGTGGGCGTGTATAGTCCCAGATATTCAGGAGGCTGAGGCGAGAGGGTTGTTTCAGCCCAAGAGTTTGAGGTTGCTGTGAGTTGTGATGCCATAGCACTCTACCCAGGAGACAAAATGAGATAATGTCACCACAAAAACCAAAACCCAAAAACCAAAAAACAAAAAACCAGGGAGTTTGGTCTGTGGTCTGTCATTTAAAGAATTTAGAAGTCATCATACTCATCCTCAAAAAAGCAAATAAACTGAAAATCAACAACTCTTCTATCAACAACTCTGATAGAACTGAGGTCACAGGACAAGTCAGTCTCCAACACTGTAGAGATAGGAAAAGAAATCATTTTGAAATATGCCCAGAATGCTACCTGTTTTAACCTCAAAAGAATCTACTTCGGCTCGGCGCCTGTGGCTCAAGTGGCTAAGGCACCGGCCATGTACACCCAAGGTGGCGGGTTCGAATTCCCAGCCCGGGCAGCCAAACAACAATGACGGCTGCAACCCAAAAAAAATAGCCGGGTGTTGTGGCAGGCGCCTGTGGTCCCAGCTACTTGGGAGGTGGAGGCAGGAGACTCGCATGAG
>NW_003852522.1:1983865-1988270 GCF_000181295.1 Otolemur garnettii
ATGGCTGCAACCAAAAAATAGCCAGGCGTTGTGGCGGGCACCTGTAGTCCCAGCTACTTGGGAGACAGAGGCAGGAGACTCCCTTGAACCCAGCAGGTGGAGGTTGCTGTGAGCTGTGATGCCACAGCACTCTGCCTAGGGCGACAGCTTGAGGCTCTGTCTCAAAAAAAAACAAAAACAAAAACAAAAATAAAGCATACTGTGCTATTTATGAGTCATTATTTTTATTAACTTTCTTTCCTTTTTATTTATTTTTCCTTTTTTGAGACAGTCTTGCTCTGTTGCTCTGGATAGAGTTCAATGGCGTGGTCATAACTCACTACAACCTCAGAATGGTGGGCTCAAGTGATCCAACTACCTCAGTCTCCTGAGTAGCTGGGACTACAGGTGTGTGCCATTATATCTGGCTATTTTTTTCTCTTGTTCAGGCTGATCTCAAACTTCTGACCTCCAGCAATCCTCCTGAGTAGAGGCCTCCCAGAGTGCTAGGGTTATAGCCGTAAGCCACTATGCCCAGCTCATGCCTTAAAAAAAAATAGATAAATTTAAAATTTCAAAAAGTAAAGTAAGGGCAGGTGTGGTGGTGGTGGTGGGGTTATGAATGGCCATGTTGGATTCTGTGCATCCGAAAAGCCTCAGGAGAACTATAAAAGGGAATGGAAGAAGCAAACTGTGCTGGTTTGAATGGAGTAATTCTAACATTCTAGCACTCTGGGAGGCCAAAGCAGGAGTATGGTTTGAGCTCAGGAGTTCCAGACCACTCTGAACAAGAGTAGGACACCATCTTTACTAAAAATAGAAAAATTAAGCCAGGCCCAGTGGCATGTACCTATAGTAGTTCTAGCTACTCTGGAGACTGAGGCAGAAGGATTGGTTGAGTCCAGGAGTTTGGGGTAGCAGTGAGCTCCTATGATGCCACTGCACTCTAGCATGGGCAACAGAGTAAGACCCTGGCTCAAAAATAAAAAAATAAAAAGCTCAGAAAGGGCTTCACCCCCTTCCCTTCTCCCTGTCACCCATAGGTATATACCCCTAGCTTTCTAGTGCTCTACAGCTTCTCTCAGTATAAAGGGCTCCTCCCAAGGTCACTGTGAGCAGGTGGAACACAAGCAGGGGAGGCTCCTCAGGATAATTAAGTGGGCCTTCAATGACCTCCCTCTGCAGGGTCAAGGGTGGCCTTAGCTTGGAGTCTCTGGCCTCACACTTCTGCTTCCCAGTCATAAGGCTCTGGACCACTACTGATAATTTTAAGTGAGAACACACACAATCTTAAGAATCCAGCAAAATTACTCAAACTCAGTTGTAAAAGAAACAAGGAAACTGTAAGGCACTTTTGCTAAGTCAACAAGAAAACCCACCAGTATCTATATTGCTTTCACAAACTGAAGATGTCAGTCAAATTTCTATGGCAAGAAATGGTTTGCTATTTTTTCTTTTTGATTTGCTAAAGTATTAACCCACTTCTGTCCTGGAATGCCATCTGAAGTCATCAAAACAAAAGACCAGATCCAAAAAACTTACTACATGTACTCAGGGGAAGAACAAAAGAATATAAGAACTTTTAACATATGAAGTGTACTAGTGGAATATTTTATTTTTTCTGAGATTCACCTCTTTCATGCCTCTTTGGAATATTTTATACTGTCTCTCAAGTTCTACTGATCACATACATTTTACTTTTATTTTATTATCAATATTTTTTTTTTGAGACAGTCTCACTCTGTTGCCCTTGGTAGAGTGCCACGGCATCACAGCTCACAGCAACTTCAAACTCTTGGGCTTAAGTGATTTTCTTGCCTCAGTCTCCCGAGTAGCTGGGACTACAGGCACCCACCACAATGCCCGGCTATTTTTTTGGTTGCAGCTGTTATTGTTGTTTAGCAGGCCCAGGCTGGGCTGGAACCCTCCAGCCTCAGTGTATGTGACTGGCGCCCTACTCACTGAGCTACAGGCGCCGAGCCACATTTTTTTTTAATATAACTTTTTTTTTTTTTTTGCAGTTTTGGCTGGGGCTGGGTTTGAATCTGCCACCTCCGGTATATGGGGCCTGGCGCCCTACTCCTTTGAGCCACAGGCGCCGCCCCTCACATTTTTACTTTTATTGAAAAAATGAGAATATATCTTTTCAAGGTGACAAACCCAAGGAGGGGCAGTGCTGACCTGGAATTGTGCTGACAGGAAAAATCCCCAAGAGAGTTTCCCAAGAGAGAACTTTACCCAAAGGAGTTAAGTCATGCCCAGGAAAGATACTGGGAGGAGAAGCTCAGGGATGTTTATACAAAGTAGTTCCAAGTGATTATCTTCTGTTTTCATGTCAAATATCCACAAACAAAAAAATAAAATTTTTAAAAAGATTCGTGGCTCGGGGCCTGTGGCTCAAGTGGCTAAGGCGCCAGCCACATACACCTAAGGTGGTGGGTTTGAATCCAGCCCAGGCCGGCCAAACAACAATGACAGCTGCAACCAAAAAATAGCCAGGTGTTGTGGTGGGCGCCTGTGGTCCCAGCTACTTGGGAGGTAGAGATAGGAGAATTGCTTGAGCCCAGGCGTTGGAGGTTGCTGTGAGCTGTGATGCCACAGCACTCTACCCAGGGTGACAGCTTGAGGCTCTGTCTCAAAAAAAAGATTCGTTCAGGGCAAGGTAGCTCATGCCTGTAAATCGAACACTCTGGGAGGCCGAGGGGGGAAGGATCCTTAAACTCAAGAGTTTGAGACCAGGCTGACAAGAGAAGAGTCTCAAGACTCTGTCTCTACTAAAAATAGAAAAAGTAGCCGGACGGCGGTCGTGGCATGTGCCTGTAGTCTTAGATACTTGGGAGGCTGAGGCAGGAGGCACGCTTCAGCCCAGGGGTTTGAGGTTGCTGTGAGGTGTAATAATGCCACAATACTCCACCCAAAAGGTGACAGAGTGAGGCTCAGTCTCAAAAAAAAAAAAAAAAAAAATTCTCAAGGAAAGAAAAAAGCCTTACATTGCTCTGTGTAAAAATGATTTTTACAATTTTGCATGCGTTTGAAATGTATCACAGAGGACAAAGAGTGTTTTGAATTCTAAAGGAGATTTGTCTATGAAAGCCCCAGCGCTCCGTAAAACTAAGGAGTAAAGGCAGGCCCTAGGAACAGCTAGGCTGGGTACGGGGTGGTGGATTTGAGTCCCTGCTTCCTTTGAAGTCTCGGAGTGGAGGAACTGGTCACCTTGGGGTGAAGGACGGTACTGGAGACCCTACAGACCGCAGCCCCGCCCACACAGACCACCCCTCCAGTTGGTCATCTGAAGGCCCCGATGACCCTCCAGCCGTCACAATCTGAGGATACGCGGGGCTCTCGGGCCTGGGCTGGACTCAGAACGCCCCGGACTCAGCATCACCCTGCGGGTCAGATGGACCAAAGGCCGAGGTGCGCCAGAGAGACTCGGGTCCGCAGATTCCGAAGCTGGCCGCCGGGAGGCCCGGGTCCCGTCACGGCCGGCTCCAACCAGTTCCTCCCCCTCTCGGGACAACCAGCTCCGCACACTCACCATTTCTGGGCTCCCGGCGTCTCCCGGCTTCCTCCCCACAGCTTCCTCAGCTAGGGCAGGGAAGTAAGCGGCTGAAGTAGCAGAAAAACCACCCGAGACACCTGGGGGAGGAGCAGACGCTTGGTTGAGCTGTCCAGGAGAGAATAGTGACGTAACAGGCCTCGTGCCCCGGGACGACGGCGCTCCTGATTGGACAATTATCACAACCCCTCCCACCTTTGTCTGAGTGACAGCCAGGAGCAGGTGACTTGGGTGAGCAGGTACTCCGTTTCCTCCAGTGGGTTTGTTGCGTCTGTGGACATTTGAGTTTGAACAGAACTTGTTCGGGATCTAGGGTTAGACGCTGAAGCCTTTCGAAAGGCGGGGACACGGGCGTGCACAGGGAATCACAGTCTCTTTTGTGTTGGAAAGAGTCCAGAGCAAGAGGTACCCAGTCAGGACCGCACAGGAACTGGAAAGTCTGATGTTACCTTGCTCTGGAGGCTGCATCAGAATGAAAACAAGTGATTGAAGAAGAAGGAAAGACAAATGTGTTATTTTGTTGTCAAAGAAGGAAATATGGGTTACTCTAGTCCCAAAGTATGGAGTTTCCTGTGCATATATAGACAGAAACAGGCTTGCGCGGTGGCTCACGCCTGTAATCCTCTTGACTCAGGGAGGCCAAAGCTGGTGGATTGCTTGGGCTCGTGAGTTTCAGAACAGCCTGAGCAGAGACCGTCTTCTAAGAATAGGAAAAAAAACAGGCTCAGCTCCTGTAGCTCAGTGGCTAGAGCGCCAGCCACATACACCGGAGTTGGCAGGTTCGAATCCACCTGGGATCTGCTAAACAATGACAACTACAACCAAAAAAAATAGCTCGGCATTGTGGCAGGCATTTGTAATTCCAGCTAC